>NC_135506.1:89388935-89735185 GCF_052857255.1 Amblyomma americanum
TGTTGGCATACAACTCCCTCCTGGTACCCTCAATCCCAAGCTGCCTCTCTACGACGTGCTCGCCGCAGTCACCTCCGCTGCACAACTTTCCTCCAAGACCAGTGCAGACATCACCCTTCAGGCCAAGCCAGCCCAAAGCCTTGTGTTTTTAAAAACTCATTCTCCTCTCACCGCCCACCTCCTACTTTCTATCACGCACCTTCACCTTCACGGTAAGCCTGTCAGCATCAAAACTTATTCCCCCCATCCTCCCATCTCATGCCTCGGCGTCATTCATAACGCCGGTGGCCACTTCACTCCTGATGAGCTCATGCATGACCTAGAATCTTTCAAAACAGATATTCTCGCTGCTCGCATGATGGGATCCACTCAATCAGTGCTCATAACGTTCGCTGGTACCGTCATCCCCCACTTTGTATATTTCAAACGCGTTGCCTTCCGGTGCCGTCCTCATAAACCTAAGCCTCCCACCTGCACCCGTTGTCTCACTCTAGGCCACCGCGCCCACCAATGCCCCCAGCACAGCGTTCCGGCAAAGTGCCGTCGCTGTGCTGCTCCTCTACCCGCTGACCCTTCCGCTCATGTGTGTGCCCAGCCCTGGTGCGTTCATTGCCAGGTGAACACCCACCCCTCCCTCGACCCCACTTGCCCCTTCCTCCTTGCTGAACAACGCGAGTGTGCTAAAGCTGCATACCTCCGACGCCTAGCTTTGCGCCGGGCCACTCAACCCACCACCCCCTCCTCCTCCCCCTCCTCCTCCTCCTCCTCCTCCTCCTCCTCCTCCTCCTCCTCTAATCATGAATATCCATCAGCTCCGATCACGTCACCACCAGGCTCCTTTGCCGCCATAGTTAAAGGATCCTCGGTGCCAGCGTCCCTCTCTTCCACTACACCACCCTCTCCATCCTTGACTGACGCGAGCCGCTCCTTCGACCTCCGGCTCGCAATGCTGGAACGCCAGCAGCGAGAGCAGCAGCGCATTTCCCACGATCTACAACAGCAGATACATGCCTTGACTCAAACCCTCCAGACAACCACCTCCTCTCTTACCTCCCAGCTTAACAAGCTAAATGAGCACCTTGCCACGTTCCCCACTCCCTCCTCCAGCGCCCAGGTCGCCCCTTTGGCTGACCTTGTCGAAACCACCACACAGGCACATCACACTCGCTTGGTTCAGCTGGAAACTTCGGTTCTCCAGATTCTTACCACCCTCCAAGCACAATCAAAGCAATTGGAATCTTTCACATCTATGCTCCAATCCGTCCATGAGTCACTGCCCCCGGCAAAAAAGAAGGAACGCGTACCATCGCGTTCCTCTCCACTCTCATAATGGCGTTTGGCGAGGACCTCGAAATTGTGCAGTGGAACTGCCGAAATCTTTGCCACAATAAGACCCCCCTCCACCAGTACCTACTCACCCGCCCCTCTCTGCCTCATTTTCTCCTTCTCCAGGAGACCCGGACGGCCCGCAATGTCCCAGGCTACCGCGCCTACCATGCCACTACGGCCACGCCACTTGCGTCTATTTATGTACGCAGTGACGTGCTCGTAGAGCAAATTGACATCCCCTCCACCCTCCTTAAATATTTAGTTTGTGTGGTTTATTACCACCCTTCTTCCCGCATCTCACTCGTCCTTTTGTCTTTTTACAACCCCCTGTCACTTCCTCTTTATTCTCTGCTCTGGGCAAATTCCTTCACTCTCTTCCTTCTACCTCCCATCTCCTCTTTGGTGGTGACTTTAATGCCCCTCACACACTCTGGGGCTACCCACAAACCCTCAAACCCGGCCGCCTCCTGCATTGTCTGGCCCAGGAACGCCACCTCACCCTTCTTAATACTCCTGGCTCTCCTACTCGAGCGGGCATTGCCTCACAACGCCCCACGACACCCGACCTCACTTTCTCTCGGGGTTCACTTTCCTTTCACTGGCAGGTGACAGCCGAAACTCTTCTAAGTGACCACTTTCTCATCCATATCACCACCTCTCTTTCCCACATCCCTCGCTGTCATCCGGTTATTCACACTGACTGGCATGCTTTTCGCACTAATCTCGCCTCCGACTCCTTTCAATC
This sequence comes from Amblyomma americanum, assembly GCF_052857255.1. Classification (NCBI taxonomy): domain Eukaryota; kingdom Metazoa; phylum Arthropoda; class Arachnida; order Ixodida; family Ixodidae; genus Amblyomma; species Amblyomma americanum. The sequence goes on from NC_135506.1 coordinate 89,391,010, forward strand.
CTACGACGACTGGACGTCGCGCATCTCTGCAGCGCTCACGTCCAGTAGCCGTCGCGTTCGCTCTCGTTACCCAATCCAGGACCCAGATCCATACCTTATCCGTTTATGGCGTCGCCGTAAACGTCTTCAACGCTCCTTTCGCTCCCAACCACACAATGCCCAACTTTCCTCCCGGATCACTGCTCTGCGGGCTGAGATCGTCGCCCACTGCGCCTCCCTCGAGCACTCTCGTTGGAGTGCTCTTTGTGATGGCCTTGATTCTGCATTGCACTCGCGATCCGCATGGTCTCTCTTTAAATCCCTCCTTGGCAATAAGCCTGCCCTTGCTCCCACTCTAGCTAAAGCCCTCACTCAGGGGACTCCCTCCGAAGTTTTTGATCAACTCGCCTCTCTCTACATCCCGCCCCCTCTGGCACCCTCCTACCCGGTGTACTCAGGTGGACCTAACCCCGATCTGGACCAATGCTTCACTCTCCGGGAGCTCGAATCTGCTCTGGCTGCTAATTCTACGCGCTCGGCTCCCGGTGAGGATGCCATTACATACACCACACTTCGTAACCTTCCTGACTGCGCCAAAGAATTCCTCCTTGAAATCTACAATGAGGCCTGGGAGAGCGGCTGCTTGCCGAGCTCCTGGACATCCTCCCTTATTTCTATGATTCCAAAGCCGGGCAAACCTCCCTCTCTCTCTAACCTCCGCCCAATCTCCCTGACGTCGTGCGTTGGTAAGACCCTTGAGCGAATGGCTCTGACTCGCCTCTCTGATTTTCTTGAGGCACGGGAATTTTTCCCCCATTCTCTCATTGGCTTCCGACGCCGCGTCTGTGCACAGGACATGTTTCTGATTCTCCAGCAAACGTTCCTGTCCCCTACACCCACTCAAATTTACGCACTTGTGACTGTCGATGTTCGCAAGGCCTTTGACGGTGTTTGCCACGATCACATCCTTTCTCAACTCGCCTCTTTGGATTGTGGCTCCCGCATGTACTCCTATATCCGCTCATTCCTCTCTAAACGTGTGGCTCGCTTTCGTGTAGATACCCACTTGTCTAACCCACACCACCTCACCCGTGGCACTCCTCAAGGTGCTGTTCTCTCTCCTACCCTTTTCAATCTCGCTATGGCCCCTCTCGCCTCCCAGCTAGCTGAAATTCCCGACCTGCATCATATATTTTACGCCGATGACATCACTCTCTGGTGTTCATCTGGCTCTCCCGGTCACGTACAGGACACCCTGCAACGTGGCCTAGATCTCATCGACTCCTTTCTCACCACCGCTGGCCTCTCTCCTGCTCCTGAGAAATCCGAGCTTCTCCTTCTCAACCATTCCTCCTACCAGCGCTCACACAACCACTTCGTCTCTCTCCACCTTTCTGGCTCTCCCATTCCTGTCGTCACACAGTGCAAAGTTCTTGGCTTCCCTTTGCATGCGGCTAAGAATGTGCAAGCCCTCCACCGCGCTGTCACCACCTGCCACTCTGTAACTCACCTCCTGCGGCGCGTGGTCACTCGACGCTCAGGTCTCCACGAGGCTCACGCGTGCCGCGTTGCCCACGCGCTGGCCCTCAACAAAGTCTTGTACTTTGCACCCTACGCTTCCTTCAATCAGACTCAACTTAACACTCTCGAGACTGCCCTTGTGGGCCTCTACAAGGCAGCTCTCAACCTCCCTATCACTACCTCTACCACTAAGCTCTTTGCCACAGGCCTCTTCCATCCTCTTCGTTCTCTTCTCAGTCTCCATCGTGACTTGCAACTTGCCCGGCTTTCCCTTACCCGTCAGGGTCAGTGGTTATTGACTCAAGCGGGTATCTCGCCCATTCCAATCTCCCCGTTTACCTCTCCTATTCCCACCCCCGCTCCCAATCTTCGTATCCTTCCCCTCCCGACCAACATGTCCCCCGTCCTGCACGCCGGACGTCGTCATGCGGCCGCACAGCACCATTCTCCTCTCTTTGATACCCAGGGTGTAGCTTACACGGATGCCTCCTTCGTGGCTCCTCGAGGTTCCTGCGGCTACGCCCTGTACCATCCACACCTCCCTGCTCCTGAAACCCACACCAGCGGGCCGTATCTACACCCTCCAGACGCATTGTCCCTCGAGGTCCTCGCCATTGCGCATGCCCTCCAGTCATTTGCCCTCCTTCCCTCTCTCCAAGAGTACACAGTCTATTCAGACTCACAAGCCGCTATACACCACATACAGAAACGCACCCTGACCCCTTCTCTCCAACAGGAGGTCGAACGAGCGGTCTCCGCACTGCAGCCTTCCATCGTTTTCCTCCGCTGGGTCCCTGGGCATTCAGGGATTGACGGCAATGAGCTGGCTCATCAGCTCGCCCGCGACACACTTTTCCGGGCACCGTTGATCCCCTGGCCCAAGCCCTCGGAGGACGGTGGGAGGCTCACCCTTCGCCGCACCATAAAAGAGGTCTACCTTGAGCTCCGCCTCGACAAACGCCTTTACCCTCCTCCTCATCCATCACTCACGGTGCCGGAGTCTCGGCTTCTTCGGCACATTCAGATGAATGCAGTTATCACCCCGTCCCGCCTCTTCCTCTATCGCTATCGATCGGACCCTTCCTGTCCCAACTGCCCCTGCATCTATGCGGACCTGGCCCATTGCCTCTTCTATTGCCCGGCTGCTCAGCAGTCGGGTTCCTTCCCCCCACCCTTTCTATCCATCACCACCTGGCTCGACTGGCTTGGCGCTGAAGGGGAAGAAGAACAGCGGCTTCTGGTCGCCCAGGCGGTCGACATGCTCGGCCTATAAATTATGGTCGAATAAACGTCTTTACTACTACTACTATGAAACGGTAAAAGAGGATTGTTAGCCCTTGGATGATTCTCCCAACACGCAGATTTCTCAGTGAAAATTAGCTTCAAATCTAAAAATTGTAAAACGACATCTCTTGGAATTTCATGCGTCAGTTCTAAAGGATTAAAACAATCCCCAGAAAGGGCTAAAAGCTGGTTAACAGTGACCAGAAAATTTCTGCACTCTTGTAGTAAGATTAAAAAATCATCAACGTATATTAAAAGAATCACATTGTTAAAAACCTTCAGGCGGTCAGAAACGACTCTGTCACAATGGGCTAAAACTATGTCACTAAGAACAGGGGCAATACAACAGGCCGTACAAATTTCTTGCTGTTGAATGAAAACTTGGTAATTCGATTCAATGTAAGTTGACCTGAGATAAGATGAAAGCAATTCCAGAAAACTTTCTACGGACAAACCTGCTGCATTCAGAAAAGCTGTTGACCCAAAACAATCAATGCACTCTTCCTCACATCTGAGGAGTTTTTCTTGTGGCAAGGAGTAGTATAAATCTTTTATGTCAAAAGAGCCGGCCGAAAGACCTTTCTTATGATTCTTCTCCAAGAACTCCAAAACATTTGCTGAACTTCGAGTCTCAAAGGGATCGTCAATCGCTAAAAGATTTCATCATAATCATTTATTGATACCTTAAGGACCCTTCACAGGGTATTTCATAAGGGGGGGGGGGGGTGACGTACGTAGGGCAATACAAGAACAAAGCCAAAGAGGTTGAAAAAAAGAAAAACAAATCTAGTAAAACACACACACACACACACACACACACACATATATATATATATATATATATATATATATATATATATATATATATATATATATATATATATATATATATATATATATGTAGACATACAATGAGGGCAATTAGGACAACGAAAACAATCAGTAACATCAAATGAGAACACAATTAAAACAGTTACAAAAAACAATCGATTCGAAAAGGGGATTTACAAACGAGTTTTCTCAAGCACATAAAACTAAGGGCGAAAAAAGAAATATAGACAAATTTAATGTTCACAGACACAGTAACCGGTCTTTGAATTTGACAGGGTCACTTTCCATGACAGTACAATCTGACAATTCATTCCATTCTTGTTTTGCAATTGGTAGAAATGACTTATTAAAAGCAGATGTTGATCCATGCAGGCGCTGTATACTTAAGCTATTGAATAAGCGTCGAGATGAACGTGCTGGTGGGTGAAGAAAAGATTGGCGCAGAGGCGTGAAATGATAGAATATCTTGTGAAAGAGGCATAGTCGTGATATCCTCCGGCGAAAGACGAATGAGGGGAGATCCAGTGATGATTTTATACTGCTAATACTGATTTTGTAGTCGTGTTTTGAGGATATAAAGCGAGTGGTGCTGTTCTGCACAGATTCCAAAGAGTTGATGAGATAAGTCTGATGTGGACACCAGATTGCGCATGAGTATTCGAGTTTGGATCGTACGAAGGTTTCATATGCCAGTTTACGGACGGTCGAGGGCGAAAACGATAATATTCTTCGAATAAAGTCCAGTGTTTTGGAGCACTCAGCGACCAGTTTAATGATATGCTCGGACCAGCTTAGATTGCTTGAGATTAGGATACCGAGGTTACGATACGTTAGTACTTGAGAAATATTGACTGAGTTTAAAGAGTACACGTGGGTGATGTCAGAGCGTTTGCGCGAAACTTGCATAAACTTGCATTTTGAGATATTAAGCTGCATAAACCACTTATTGCACCAGTCATCTATTAAAATTAAGTCGTCCTGAAGCGTGGTCTGGTCGGTTTGAGATGAAATTCGGTGGTAGAGGACACAGTCATCTGCGAAGAGACGTATTGATGATGAAATGCCACAAGGGAGGTCGTTAATATAGATGAGAAAAAGAAGCGGGCCAAGGACTGAACCCTGTGGAACGCCAGAAAGAACCTTGGTTGGGGCTGAAGGATGCCCTCCTATGATGGTGAACTGAAAGCGGTCAGTGAGGAATCATTTGATCTATGATACGATTAATGGGTCGAGGCTGAGAGAAGAAAATTTACAGAAGAGTCGCAAGGGAGGAACACGATCAAAAGTTTCCTTTGCAGGAAGCAAGGCTCAATGATGGGCCAGTTGGTATGACATGTTGAAGAATAAATTTTATCAGCCGAAAAAAGACGAGGAACAAGAGGAGAACTACACAGGACAAGGCTGGACTAACAACTGACATCTTTATTTTGCACATTCCTTCGAGTAACCGTCACGCATGCGCCAAGCCAAAGCAGACAACCTACGTTTAGTCGCCCAAAAAGTCCATCTCTTTCGTTGTCAGCCCAATAGAAGGAGAACTGACGCAAGCATCACCATGTTTATCTATCAGATAGGCCTCAAGAATTTCACGTGCTTTTCTTGTTTTTCCGTGGCCTAAAATGGTTACATGGTTTAAACGAGGGGAACACTTTCCGGGGCATCAACTACAATGCAAGGCAAGATTGCCATCTTCCCCACCACGAATTTTTTTTGAAGCGATGTTTATTGCCTCAGGGCATAAAAACTATGAAGTGAGAGATTTATGCACTGCCAATTTTTGTTCGGTGCTTGCGCAGCCTTTCATTAATACAATCACCAGTCTGTCCTATATAACACTTTCCACACGTCAGCGGGATCTTATATATGTGTTCTGTTTTGCACCTGGCAAACATTGTTCTATGCTTGATTTTGCAGCGTTTCTTCTTATCGTCGGGCATTATTCGTGCGCAGAGACCTGAAAGCTTAACAGGGCCAGAAAAAACTACGTTAACGCCTTAGCGCTCTGCGACTTTCTTTACATTGTGCGCCACTTTGTGCAGATACGGCACCACTTGAACTCTCTTCCTTTGTTCCGCAGTAGCCTTCTTTTCTTTCTTGGCCCTGAAATTAAATTCCTTGAGCACAGATTCAGCCACTCCTCTCACCATTTTTGTAGGGAAGCCCGCACCAGAAAGGCGATTGGCCTGCGTCATAACACTAGCTGAGACAGTGTGGCAGCAACTTCTTTTTACTGCGTTTGAAAACAAGCCTTAGCAATACTTCGCTTGACTAATTTAGAGTGGTTAGGGTCGTACGGCAAGAGTCCTTGGGCTGACAACGACAGAGATTGACTTTTTGGGTGATTAAACGTAGGCTGTCTGCTTTGGCTTGGTGCATGTGTGACGGTTACTAGAAGGAATGGGCACAATAAGGATGTCAGTTGTTAGTCCAGCCTTCTCCTGTGTAGTTCTCCTTTTGTTCCTCGTCTTTCTTCAGCTGGTAAAATTTATTGTTCTACTTTGCGGGAAGAGTGCGACTGCTTTTTGCCCAAAGGTCTGTGGTCATGTCTTACGCTTCGCGCTTTCGCGCACTACAGGGGTACAATGTTTATTCTATGTACGCCAGAAGGAGTGATTACCATTCCTTAGTTTTGTTACGGCGCCCACGAGGGCTTTGTGATATTGTTCTTGATTTTTTTTTCAATGGTCGTTTCGCTACGCTGCTCTGGAGATGTTGAGTTTAACCCAGGACCCCTCATATTTTGTTTTTTAGAAGATCTTCAGGCTCAATCGGCGCAAGCAGAAAAGAGGCAGAGCGATGAGGTCACTGACATGAGAGCTATCAAATCCAGTCACAAAACGAACTCCCTCCAGCAAATTTACCACGAAACAGCTACCGTTCAAACCTTAGTACAATCATTGTCTTTAAATTCCGCCTGTTTGCAATCTCGGCTGACCGAACTTCAAGATATATCATGAAGCAGCAACATTGTTTGTTATGGAATAGATGACAGCCGGAAATAGTGGACCGAGTCACAAGAAAAATAAAAGATATTTTCTCGCATGCTTGACACTCCTTCATACTCAAGCTTTTGAACGCGCTCATCGCCTAGGTCAGTACTCGCCAGAAACACAACGCCCAATATTTGTGAACATTTCGAATTTCAAAGTCATAGAGATGGTCCATTCCGCCCGTACAAAGCTAAAAGAGAATGATGTCGCAGTTAATCCACATTGTTCACCTGCCATACGTCACGCTTGAAAGAAATTAAGAGTTTGCCGAAAGGGAATCAGACACCGGTTCGTTTCACCTAAGATACAAACTACCAGTGAATAGTAAATACTACGTGTGTGATTCGCAATCTAAGTCTGTTAAAGGACATGTGAAACAATTGCCTTCAGTTAATGATAATCCCACAATCTCCGCACACTTCAATTCGCAGGGCGCTCGACAGGATTTGGACGTTCTTCTTCAAAGACATACGTTATTTTTACTAAAATCGGCAGTATTATATGAACTTGGCCATCTATACTTGCAGCTCTGATATCGAATACTAACAGAGACCTGGCTGCGTTCTCAAATTCATGACCACGAACTTTTTCTTGCCTCAAGCAATTTCTCTATCTATCGCTGCCACGGAGTTGGGCGGCAAGGAGAAGGTTGGAGAAAAGTTTCGCTTCACAGAGCATCCATGCTAACACCCCTTTAAAACTGTTTGGGCATGCGTGGTTCTAAGTCGTAAGAAAGTTGTTATCGGGGTCTGTCACCGGCCTCTACCTACATACAGAACATTGTTAATTACATGACGTAATTAACACCGTTTCTTATCGTTATCCAAGCTCCCCATTACTTCCGTTCGGAGATTTTAATATTCCAAACATAACCTGGTCTAACACTGTCCCTCGATGTATTCAACTTCCACGTTAGCTGAGGAATTTTCAGAATTGTGCTCGTTTATTTTTTCTCGAACAGCTTATCACTGAGCCCAAAAGAACCAAACACTCTTTTATCTAATACACCCGCTACACAGCTCCTTCCACCTAGTTTCCAACATCACTCATTCGAGGAAAGTGTGACTATTCTTTGTTTTCACTGAAATTTAGCATAACGTAAACATTTAAAAAGACCAGGGACTATCCCTAATAACAATAACGTAGACTTTGACGCGATTAACAACGAGTTATACTCACTTCTAGACATTTTTCGCGAGGTCTTCGTGAGTAGTACAGTAGAAACAAATTAAGGGGTGTTCGTAGAAACAGGTGCTTCCTAATAAAAAAGTACGTTCCTTTTTGCACTATAATCGACAAACCGTGCTCTACTTGGTATAAGGCTCACGTAAGACGCCTTTGAAATGAATAGAAGAGATTGTGCAGTGCAGCCAAGTATTTTTGGGTGCAGCTCGTTGAAGCGCCTAAAAACTAGCTTCCAGCGAATACGTATTAGCGCTAAAGAACACCAGGAAGAACTTTTTATGCCACACGCTGCTGTCCCTGCTGTCCACGTTAGCAAATGATACTAAGAAATTGTGGTTCGTCATTAATCACAAAAATGACACATATTCCTTGTGCACAACTCCGGAAATTGTACACATTGTAATCGGATCACGTCCGTCCTTAATGAAACGTTTACACAAAACGTTTCTGTAACATACAATGTTTCGTTACTCAGTGCACCTTGTCATAGTTACCATGATATATTCCCAATTACAGCTGAACCATGTGGTGTCTAAACCATGAATAAATCATTCCACCTCTTTTCTGCTCACAGTTGTAACTAATTAGCGCGAATGTTTTTCGGAGCACTGTTCATTCATCTATTGTACTAGCAAAAAAATTTCAGCAATCACTTGAGACTAAAATTTCAGTTTAGGCCAGTTGGTTCATAGTTGAAAAATTAGAGGACAGCGCAAATTAACAGCGCAGAACACAGCGGAAACAAACAACGGACGGGCGCTGACTACGAAGTATTTATAAGCCACCCCCCATATTATAAAGCCATAACAAACCACGTGACAGTCAGGGAGCCAATGAAGCACGAAGCAAAAACGGGGGGGGGAGGAAAGGGGAGAAGTACAGTTATTTCATCCACACGGGAAAGGGGGATGTCCAAAACAAAAGTCACGGCAGGTGATCACGCAAGAAGTGCTAAAAACACCGAAGCAAAAGCAGTCACAAGATAAAATCAGACAAAGGTTGTATTATACTAGGGAAGCCAACAAGTAACTAAGCTAAACAGTAAATAACAAAAAGAACAAACAGAAAACAAACAAAAACACAAAAAACAAAATAAAAAGCAAGCAAAGAACACGAAAAGTAAAACCCCTGATCAGGAGGCAGGCGAGCGTGTAAAAAGCGCTAAAAAACAACGAAATAAAAGCCGTGTCGCATACTAAAAACAGATAAAATCTTGCACAGTTTTGTTCGCCAGTACGTAGTGTGGCTAAACGCTAAAAAGCGTGATCATGGGGCAAACCAAAAAAGCGTTAAAATTTGCTAAAAGCGTCTCAACTAAGGCAGAGTGGAACTGGTAAAAGCTTTAAAACGATGTACATTATTCAAAGTTGCTTGAAACACGTTTTTTTTATTTGAATAAACAGATTTTTCATTAAAAAACTTAATTTCTTTGCTTATCTTTTTGCGCCTTATAAAGGGTTAAAGAGGCCATGAAGATGAAACATAAGAAAGAATGCAGGTGCTTTGACCTTATCATGTGCAACGTAGATGCAACAGAAGGTTTTCAGCGCGATCAAGGAAAGACATTTCTTTTTCGTGCAATTAAAGTCACGGGTGCTCACACATGAGTCACATGCCTTCGCAATGTGATGCGCCTCAACCACTACCCTTCCAATTTTGTTTTGTTTTCTTTTTTGTTTTCTTTTGGTTGTTGTTTTGCTTTGTGTTTTGCTTTGTTTTTTTTTGTTTTTCACTGTTTTGCCGCGTTCATTGTTGGCCTGCCTAGTATTGTGTAAGCTTTATCTGTTTTTGAACATTTCCACGCCGGTGTTATTACGGGAATCTGTCCGTCGGCACCGGCAATTCAATGGATCCAAAAGAGCGGAAGTGCGGGCGGCTTGGTGTCTATAATGAAAACAACCCAGACAAAACAACGAGAGAAGGAAATACGGGGCACATTCACATATGCCTCCCCGTACTACATATTCCGGCCCTGAATATCGGATTGACAGTTGCATGAATATGAGTGATTACCTGCGCGCTGTCCGGAAGCTTCTGGCTGCCAGAAACCTCTGCACGACCATCTGGTCCATGCCCTCACGCACCAGGTGGAAGGGGACGCTGGCAACGGCGTTGGCCCACATGGTCTCGTCGCTCGTCATGTCAAACTCCAGCCTGAAGGGACAAAAGAGACCAACGAGCTGAACACGAAACGATTTTCTCGGTATCAGGTTATGCGTTCCAATTAGTACACATTTCTCATTAAAACAGAAGTAAATGATACGAGAATGCGGCCTGTACCAGTGGATTGTACAACGTGGCGAAAATTATATTCGTGGTATTAGGTAGGTAAAAGTTTATTAGTTACCTATTATTAACTAATCATTTTTTAATACTTTGGTTTAGGACACAATTTGATATTGCCGAATTGGACGCATTCAACATCATAGAGCTATAGAGGTACTGAACGCGAAATTATGCTCTCAAAACGAACCAATGTAGACGTTGAAGTAACACGGTGGTTTGGGCTAGTTGGTTGCAGTTCATAATAAGTTCATAAGTCCTGTCTTGTTTGTTCCTTGTCTTCTGTGTGCGTTTTATTAATGCTGCGAAACTTGTCTCCATTATGGAATGTAGACGTATAGCCCCACTACAAGCCGAGCGATTCTCAGTGAAGAAAAAAATTAGTGTACGCCTGACAATGCACCGCCTTGGTTGGGATAGCACTAGCATACCTTGAGTTGCCAGTCAGAGTGCGTAGAGTCTTCCTTCTGTTGTCTGTTCCGTCTAGCTAGCACTGTTTTTCACCATAATGACCACCGAGGCGTTGTCGCAGCACTCCCGATTCAGTGATGTCACATTAGGTTGCATTTCGACTTTAGTGACGTCTGTTCAGGTCGAAGAATATTTTTTACCAGCCGGGCCAAGAAAGAAAAGAAGGCTACTGCAGAAGAAAGGAATAGAGTTCAAGTGATGCCGTACCTGCACAAAGTGGCGCACAATGAAAAAAATTGTCACCGAGCGCCACGGCGTTAACGTGGTTTTTTCTGCCCCTCTTAAGCTTTCAGGTCTCTACGCACGAATAATGCCCGACGATAAGAAGAAACGCTGCAAAATCAAGCATAGAACAATGTTTGCCAGGTGCAAAACAGAAGTCGTATATAAGATCCCGCTGACTTGTGGAAAGTGTTATATAGGACAGACTGGTGATTGTATCAATGAAAGGCTGCGCAAGCACGGAACTAAAGTTTGTAGTAGTGAAGATGGCAATCTTGCCTTGCATTGTAGTAGATGCCTCGGGAAGTGTTCACCTCATTGTCATGTAACCATTTTAGGCCACACAAAAACAAGAAAAGCACGTGAAATTCTTGAGGCCTATCTAGTAGAAAAACGTGGTGAATCTTGCGTCAGTACCCCGTCGATTGGGCTCAACGAAAGAGATTGACCTCTTAAGCGATTAAAAGTAGGTTGTTTGTTTTGGTTTGGCGCATGCGTGACGGTTACTCGAAGGAATGGGCGCAATATAAAGTCTGTTGTTAGTCCAGCCTTGTCCTGCGTTGGTTCTCGTCTTGTCCCTCGTCTTTTTTCGGCTGGTAAAAATTATTCTTCGACATGTCGTACCAACTGGCCCACCATTCAGTCTTGCTTCAGTACTGTTCAGGTCGTCACTTCCTTTGCTTTGGTTACGTCCGTAGTACGTGACGTCACGCGCGCTCTGTCATGACGAGTCATGATTGACATAACATGCTTGTCATGACTACGCATCATGTGTAACCGACGGCGACTACATATGTGATGTCATAAAGTGTAGCATGAGACGGTGACATCGGCAGATGGCCCTCCGAACTCCTTATGCTCTCGCATAAGAAAGCACTCCCGCAATCTAAATTACGTGAGATGCGCACCTTACCCGCAGCGTTCCTATTTGGGTACTCTTGACTCGGCCGGCTGACAATGCGCAGTCATGACGACTCGCGCTGCATGGCGGAGGTATGCTGCCGGTAACTAGGAACGCATCTTCGGCGGCGTTCCAGCTGATATTAAGAGCGGAAAAGGCCGTAACGGCTGTCAAGCTTGCTCGCCGCTTCAGCTGATCGGTCGTGTCGACGCATTTGTCCCGATGCACAGCCACTCTGAACGCTTCATCAGACCCGTATTTTTTGCCGAGACACACCAGGGTTTCTTTTGTCTTCCGGATCGGCGCTCGAAATTGTGCTGAATTACATGTTATCTCAGAGACATCGAGAGTATTCGGTTTGTTGTGCTGAAATATTTTGTGGCAGTCGTTTAGTCACTGTTACGCAATTCTCTTAAATGCACGTGAGTATTATTTTCGCTTATAAATCCCTCCGGCAAACAACGTTCTCAGGACTCTGAAGCGTTTTAACGGGGCAGCGTTAAGGGTCTCCTTCAGCGGCAACCACGGAGTCGTCGGCGTTTCGAGTGGTACAGGTGGTGCATCAGCAAGGTGATGCGCCACCTTGTGACGTCATCACCACATATCCACCATGGCAGGTGGTAGTTAAAATAATGATAATTCGCAAGAGGCTGCTTGGGAAGAGAAGCCTGGGTCTCACAGTCCCAAACGGTGGCTACCTTTGAAACAGCCCCCTGCTTGGACAGCCCTTATAAAAATGGTGTATAGAAAGTCTATAGACTTCTGATTCACTCTATTGCCTCCCTATGATATACCTTTTTGTGTATTCATATTCTATAGACTGTCTATAGACAAATGTCTACTAAAATATATGACCATTAATCTATAGATTGTCTATAGACTCTCTATAGGATTTGTATTGCTTATATACTTTTCTTTAGGGTTTGTCTGTAGAGAGCCTATAGATTTTATAAACAGAAGTCTATGGGCAGTCTATAGACTGTCTAAATAAATTTTTGTATGGGAGTGGCGCATCGCTTAAGCGCTGCGTAGTTCCGCCAGTATTGGAATGAGGTCTGTCCGCGATCTATGGAAGCAAGCTATAGAATGACGAATTCCGCATATATGGGCATGTAGGCAGAACCTCGGAGCCGCCGCGGTGGCTGAGTGGTTACGGTGCTCGGCTGCTGGCCCGAAAGGCGCGGGTTCGATCACGGCCGCGGCGGTCGAATTCTGATGGAGGCGACATTCTAGAGCGCCGTGTGCTGTGCGATGCCAGTGCACGTTAAAGAACCCCAGGTGGTCGAAATTTCCGGAGCCCTTCACTACGGCGTCTCTCATAGCCTGAGTCGCTTTGGTACGTTAAACCTCCATAAACCAAACCAAGAACCTAGGAGACAGAGAAGGAGTACTTGCGCAGGCAGGGATCTGTAATATTATCGCATTCTACTCTTTAGGGTAGGTTAAGCCTTATGTGACTGTGAAAAAAAAAATCTGTTTCCGCGTCTGCGAAGTGATTTTTCCTATTTTCGCGGAATACAAATTTTTTGGGTAACGGGCCTTTGAACGCTGCGATGTTGCTTACTCTGAACATATCTTAACGCTTCTATTCAGAATGAGCAATTGTTCGACTCGAAATCGTCTTTCTTTTGACGCGACACCTTTGAGATAATTCCATGATCCTCTGACACACTTTTCTTTACCTTCAGGGTCTGGCTCGGGCGTTACAGAAGTGAGTGGTGTTCATAATATGGCTGGACTATAAATTAATTTATTCGGTTAGGACAGACAGGGATAACCCATCTAGCGTTATTGCCGGAAGTAAAAAGGCTGCGCTGACGCTGTGGTCGCCAGGCCTCGCCAGCTGCGAGGGTAAGCAGCGTGATGGATATCTTGGCCATTGCTATCCACCTCTGGCGGAGGAAATTTGAAGGTAGTTGCACGCAGTTCAGCAGGAAAAATTTAGAACACTGTAATGAGCATTTGGAGCCGCCTTAAGCGTACCAATATCTTGGTTACACATTAGCGCCTCGGGAACGGGTTCCAGCCGTTAACTGTACGAGGCAGGACTGGTGTGACGGTAATTTAGGTGACGTGATGTGTGTGCGCTCTGTTGCTGCAAACGTTCTTGAAGAGTGGAATGATAGCACATTTTGAACAGTAAACAAAGTCGTTATATGCAACCTCTAAGTGGGAGTAGAGAGAAGTGCCAACTTGGCGAAGCTTTTCGAACCTGACTATACTTCAGGAACTGAGAAAAAAGGGTTTCTTTCGTCTAGTCGGCACCTTCTAATTTAATAAACACATTTGAGAGTCACTTCTAGGTGGGCCTAAACAAGTTTAATGCGTGTTTTGTTGCCCGTTATGGTTGCCACCGCACACGCAGTCAGTAATCACTAGAAAGTACTGTGTTCTATATTAGCCGGCCTTGCCGTCGTTGTGCATATCCCGTACACGAAACTTTTGAGCTGGCGTACTTGGACATAGCACGCAGGTGCTGCATCCACAATGCGGCGGTATGCTACATCAAACTAGCGCCATACTTTCTTGAACAAGGGGGCGTATCTTGCGAGTGCCAACATTTTACGTATGTGTAAGCGGAGGAAGATTATTGTACAGCTGAAAATAAAATGATAAATTGCATTTGTAACTAGTTTGTGCACCATGCTTGACCGTCGGTCTCTAATATCGAGAATGCGAAAAAAATGTAGGGAAGCAGAGTTTGTAGAGGGAATTTCAAACTTTTTAGAGTTGATGGAACAACAGAGCTGCTTTAAAGTCACAATTTATTTATGGATATAGAAATTAGTAGCGTTCGCGGCGTCGTGCTAAATACTTTGCCAGACTTTCCGGTATGTTAGCGTTATCTGCTCGTAGCGTGTTATTAGGTTTGCCTCTGATTTGTAGCATTTAGGAATAAACTTTTGCATTGCATCAAAAAAAAAGAGAAGAAACAACCCGTGGTATTATTAAAATGAGAAGTTGCCGGAAGAAGTTAATTTTGCATCCGTTTTTCTTTGTCTGCGTTGCAAATATTTCCTGCACGACCATTTGCTTCAGCTAAATTCTGCAGCTATTACTGAATAGACGCTTGAATTAATTCTTTATGAAATAATACCATTCACCACAAAACAGTGCTTGAATCTTTGGCAGAACTTTGTTATTGAAGCACCGCACTAAAACACCAAATCGCACGGAGCACAGGAATAACGCAGATGTTAGAAGGTTGGAGGGGTGCCTTTTCATGTGGCTACATAAAGAATTGAAAATTGTGGCGTTTAACTTCATGGAGCCCCACTTGGGTTATGAGGGATGACGTTGTGGAGGGCTCCGGAATTAGACCACCTCGGGTTGTTTTACGTGAGCTGATATCGCAGATAACACAGGCGCCTTTTCGGTTTCGCCTCATTCGAAACGCGGCCTTCGGTGTCGTAATGGATTGAACCCAGATTCTCTGTATCAATAGCCGAGCACTCAGCCACGGCGTCGGGTGGCGGCTATAAGCAGTGCACCTATGAAGAGGTTGCATTTTTTTGCGAAGGCAAGATCGAAATACGGCGTGAAAAAATCGATAACCTTGCCTTCTAAGTTTGTTATGCAGATCTTACCGTTTACGGCACCGCTTCCCAAAAATAGAGAAATCTGTGATCATGCATGGGTCAGCAAAGTGTAACCGTTCGTAAGTGATTCTAGCGAACCTTAAGTAGTGCTCGCTGCTGATGTCCCTCAGAGGCCTCAGTGGGACATCCAGACGAGCTGAGTCGTAAGCGATCTTGGCGATGATGACGAAGGGCGCTGCAAACAGCACGAAGCCCTGGACGCAGTCGGCCCACACGACTCCTCGCAATCCGCCCTGGAATGCACACAGGGGACAAACAGGCAGAGCCTGGGGTTTAACGTTTCGGCCAAGCTGGCAAATTAAAAAGAGATCTCTTAAGAGTGAATTGGCCAAGAGGTCACCGAATAGCGCTGACGGATTGTTCGCAGAACAAGGATGTAAAGTGCAGAGGTCTTTTCTAGCAATCAGGAGCGAAAAGGAGATTTTAAGCTACACTTTGTAGACAAAAATATTAAAAACTATGCCTGGGCTTGGAGGCGGACACTGGCGCCTAGAAGGAGCGCAGAAGAACACTGACCAAGACACGTCGAGTCCACTTCGACAATGACGAAGCGCTTGTCCGGGCCACTTCTGTCACTTCATCACTGGTCTTTGCACTCGATTCAGACGACAAAGAAATAAAAGCTTAAGGTACTTAGTTGGAGATAGTACTAAAAATGCTGCGCCTCAAATTCTGCGACAATCAGCGTAGCTAAGCTAGCGATGGAAACGGGAGCGATAAGTGCTACGATAAGAGGCTGAGGGACGGGACCGTGCGAGGGAGCGCAAGGTGGATGTTGTAAATATGCCAAGTAAACGGGCAAGACATGCAGTCATAGGAGGTAAACGAGGAAGGGGTTACGAAGTACCGAATCCTTGCGACGCCTTATAGCGCTTAAATTTTAAATGTCGCTGGTAATTTATACCCGATTTTTATCAGCAGCCGACCAATCACAGTATGAAGAGTCGGTGTATTAATTCTTTGCACCTGAACAATTTCATGATGCCTACGTGCTTGAAGCTTACTCGCTTTAAATTTTTGCTTACTTCGTGTACAGGAGGGTTAGTCGCTTTGTGTAGGGATATAATGAATAATGTGAAATGTTTTATCGAGTCAAAGGACGAACCATGATCCAAAGGTTGGGAACGCAAAAGAGACGGTGAGAGAGCCTGGACTATGCGGTATAAGTGGGACGGGAACTCACGAGTGCAGTGTAGGTTGTTCCGAGAGCGCCGATCAGCACGTTGCACGCAACCAGGGGAACACCGAGCACTGGCCAGAAACATTGAGAATTAATTGCACAAAATTGAACAAAAGAGTAGCTGGGGGAAGGAATATTTAAGGTGCTTTTGAATAATAAACTGACGGAAAAGTGCACCTGTCACGATTCGGCCGTATTGAACTTGATTTAAAGAGATAAGCAAGGTAGGAAACAAATGGCACTTAAGAGTGACATTCCTGGAGCATACCGAACGCTGACATCAGTAGTTACTTTTTTTGCTTTAAAATTTGAGAAGTCAACAAATTGTGATGATCTAGGTAAACGTCCGCAGTACCAGGATATCATTTTGCTTGCAAAACACATGCAATGCATTCGCGCAAGTATTTAACAACGACGTTTCTACATGATAACGTTTTCACCGCAGTGCACGGAGTGGTCCAGCTTATCTGACGCTAACTAGTACTACAGGGTTAACTGACCGGTGCTTAACTACACAGGCAAAATATGGGTCATTTTCGCTTAAGTGGCATTGCCAGCATGTTAGAAAGACAATACTTTCAACACTGAGTTGAACACATAGGTTTATCTGTTCGAAGACAGAAAAAAGGGGACATAAAATGGCTTTACTAAAATTATTTAGCACGACTCATGTGGTCTACCTGGCCTTGGGTGTCTGTGCACTCATGATGGTGATGATTGGGATGCGGTACAATAATCGCCCTAACTTCGGTCCGGAGAAATGCGAGAGCTATCACATTTAAATCTATTTGTTGCCAGATTCTGACAAAATGAAAGCTACACAGAGGTTCTAGTACAATTTAAAATTTGGCACAGAATAAGCTTCTTGGGAATATCGTAATGATGTTTCAGCGCACAAGACGTCAAAAAAAAAACGCAAATGTCAGAGCCATACTTGTCGACATTCCAACTGCAGCACTGTAGATGCTCACGGCTCCTAGCGTTTGCTGAAAGAAAAAATAGATAAAATTTATCAGAGATATTACGAGAGCCTATTTACACATTATTACTGGTTCTTTGCTTCTGAAAACGGTTGTGCCACTACGTCATGTAAAGAGAAATGTAGAAACGTTTTTCTCAGCTAGCATCAGCCGTCATCTTTATGAATTAATGCTGTGTCGAGAGAAGCGAGCTACTGAGTACATCAGAAACACTTGCGCATACTTCAGTATTTCACAGTGGCAGGGTTTCCGCCAGTTGCTAAAGGCATTGTTGGGATAAAAAAGCTCGTCAAGAGGACGGGGACACAGAAAGAGAGACACATGGTGGCATTACTTCCATTTCATCTTATTCGTGCCAAAAAATGGCACTTCTGTTCTTGGTATGGCATTGCGTGGGTTTACAGTGCTTCTCCAGGGAGTACTGGTCGAAGATTATTTCTGCCTTTCTCCGAATACCTCTATTCAGATGAATGATTGGACTACTTTTTGCAAAGAAGAATTGAAGAAACACTTAATGATTTATCGCCTGCTAGCCCTTCTTCATCCTCATGAAATTACTTGTCAGCGTTGTCACATAGACAATTCTTGCAATCAATATACACTTTGTCTTAGTTTTCTTGTTTTCTTATTTTAACAGTCTCACTTTTCATGTAATAAAGCTCGCTGCAAGTCAGCGTTCGTCCTTCACCGTTTCTTCCTTTCGGTTTGTGTTCCACCGTACTGTTGTCTAACATGCATTTCAACCAGCCTTCATAAAAAGAGGTGAATTCTAAACGAGGCTTCCCTCAGAATGCGGTTTTCAAGTTTTTGCCACAAAACGCATGCGGCATCACTTTCGCAGGTCTGGTCAACCTAACTATTTTTTTATCGTGTACTGCCGTTGTGAAATGGAACGGACCTAGAATAGCATAGGCTAAAACAAAACAAACACGGAAATATTGCCTCCTAGAAAAGAAATGCAAGGGGAACGGGAAGGAGGGAGGCAATTAACAGGTCCACGCAAGGATCTGCGGGCCACTGAAATGAAAGTGAAGAGCTTCGATATCCGGCCTATCTGAACTAAAATAGCCTCGTAGTACTTTTCCCATTTATCGCGTTCCATTTCAAGCCGTCTGTACATAGTATCAAGCAACTGACTGTACTGCGCCATAGTCAGCTCTCATCTTCGCTGCTTTATTATTTCTCTCACTTCTTTTCTACTATGGTATAGTGTGGAAGGCCAGAGACATATTGCTGCAACCGACCGCTCCATTATTGCGCGCAAAAAAAGGATACTTTCTTATCTGCCTGATTACCAATAATAGAAAATGAAAAACGGCCTGCTTGATTGCAGGCACCATCTAGAACATTGCTCTAAGGGAGGCACAATATCAATCACACTTCCCGGGAGCAAGCGATCCTAGAAGGATACTGGCAAGCTTTGGAATAGCCGAGGCCAAAAAGAACGGACGCAGCTGACTTTGCATTTGGTGAAGCTCCGATACTAATTATTGCCACGGTTCTTTCATAGTTTCAAGGGAGTGTCGTAAACGTCTTTCTCCTCCCCTCTCCTACATGCCAGCCACTGTGAAGCCATCGACAGTAAAAAGTACTATAACTTTAAAGAAACAAGTTTTCCGTCTCCTGAATATAGTTTTTCGCTTCATATTGCGTGACTCGTGACGGTGACTTTCGGGGTGAATAATTTGAGTCACGATTATATGCGTCTGAGTAGTGAGTTCATGACATTCCTTCGACTGCTACATTCTCGTCGCCATCTCAATATGCGGTGCATGCTCCTTGCCGTGTAGACGCATGTTCGACGCAAGGGAAAATGGGGTTCTTTCCAGAGGCGCAATATGCATATGCAGCTCCGCAGTTAGCATGTCCTTCGAATATAGGCACCTAATAACCTTGAGTGAAAGTGCAAGATGGCATTTATTTTGGCAAAAAAAACAATGCATTGACCAGCATGGTCGTAAAGTGAAGCGTAAAGGTTTTGGCAAGTAGTGCGGCATGCTCCGGAAGGAATGGCGCTGTAGAGAAAGACGAGAACAAAAGAAAGATACAAAACATGCGCAAGCTTGTGTGTGTTTTCTTTTTTTTTGTCCGCAACTTTCCCTGCCTGCTCCCAGAGTGTAAAATGTGATGGTTTCAGTAAGCGCACCTAGATGCTGTTATCGAAAATTATTTTAAAGTTTTGCCAACCACCATAGGCCAGAAAATAGCAGAGCCGTGCAGGGATCGCACAATGGAGCCGACTTACGCTGAAGAAGAAGTAAATCACGCAAGCCGTGATTCCCACGCCATTCCCAAAGCGCATCCGAAGGTACTGGAAATACAACATCGCAGAAAAAAAATAAACGTGGAGGTTAATATTTTAATGCCATGGGTTAATACCATTAATAATTAATAAGTTAGTGCCTTGATCCGCTCTGCAAAGCGCATATATTTTCGAGAAAAATTTAAAGCTGTCAGTCACAGCGCTAAGAAAGCAAGGTTGTTAATTAACAGCTGCAGAGGTAATTTTTGAGGTAAGCTTACATTTAGCCTGATGTTCGCGAAACACACTGCTGTAGATGTATTCTTGGGGCTATCCTCACACAAAAAATAGGTACCTAACGGATTTAAGAGAATAAGTTAACCTTGGGCGTCTTCGTTCATCGCATAATGCGTATTATACAAATTAGAACATAAGCTTAGTGGAGTAGCTTCTGACCGACCAAAGTATTTTGTACAAAGAAAGCAGTCCGTCGTAATTAAAGGCAAATATTATGTTTTGATTTCTGTGGAAGCAGGGGATTTTATGCACATGATGCTTTTATGCAGATGAAGCAGAGTTTATGTAGATGATGCTAGCATTATTTTTTCTCAGTACAGTGAGGCTGAGGAACTTAAAGTTATTTCCAATGATACGAGCAAAGTTAGGATGATTCTTTGCTTTGCCACAAGGATGTGCCGTCTGAGACGGTTGGTCGACTTGAAGGCTGGTTGCACCTGAAGCGCCCCTTCGGTGAAAGTGTTGTAATGACTAGTCGCAAGGACGGGAAATAACGTGGAAATAAACTCAAGTTTATATGCAGAAGATTTACAGAATGTACCGCATATTAAACAGAGTTAAAATTAAGACGGAACTCGCTAACAGGGCAATTTTCTCTATTCGGCGCTGCCGAAGATGCAGAACATCTACACAGCCCAGAATGATGGATTGGGCTCTCCGGCTGGGCTTGAAGCCCTCGGGAGCCCGTCTCACAATCGGGAAGCATCTAATAGCAGCAAGCCTCAACGCGATTGGCTGAGGCTTGCTTCAACCCCCTTCAACTTCCATAACCCTTCCCCAAAACACAGTATCCAAAATAAAGTCACCATATTAGTACAACATGTGACGCACCGAGCGATCACCACAAAAGCGATTGGCTCGCCGAATCGCTCATACCGCTCCACAACATTGATAGTAGAACGAAAGCATCTCTCAACGTAATAAAAAGCTAGGTGAACCCCAGAGTCTTTCTTCACGGGTCATTTCGGCGCCCGAGGTCATTACTGCGACGGAGCACTGTATATCCTCCCAGAGTCCAACGCCCCTCATGATGACTCGTGGACCCTTACAATACCTTTTATAGGTTATTCCTATGGAGTACCGTAAGTTCGCCAAAGATAAACGTTGCGGAAACGAAAACCTATCTTATTTGTTCCGGTGCAGAAATATAACCTGTCGCTTGGCCATCTAGTTTGGTACCTGTAATATGAAGCGTGTTAAAGGCGTAAAAAAACGAATTTGTTTTCAGCAAAGATGTACCTTGGACGCTTAAGTGGACCTCCTCACTAAAGTCAGCGAGGACCTGAGGCCTATTAGCAAAATGCGATGGATGATTCCATCTCAAAGTTCTGTCAAACTTTTACTAAATGTCTTATTCGCTCCTGAGAAGTAGCTATTGTAACCTTGTTTGCCTTGGTATTGCAAAGAAACATTCAATGCCTGTGTAAAGTAAAATCTGTCCGACATATTGTAAGCGCCCCAAACGGTGACCACTTGCTGGATTTGTTTCAAACACTTAATTAAGTCTCTTTAAGGCATGCTTATGTTTCTTTTGTATTGATAAAGAGCAAACAGTTTAAGACACAAACATTACAGTTTGGTGTGGATGTGCGACCAAAAGAAACGAATACAATTGCTGCATGACATAAGCGACAAGAATTATGAGAGTTGCCATTTTTTCGAGCCTATCATGGTTTTAAGAGGTTGGACTATCGTATACAATACCCGCCATAATGCCTTAAGAAGGGGCAATATATATGAACGCAATTTGTAGAAAACAATAGAAAGAGTATGTATGGCGAACGATGGTCTACTAATAGAATTTGTTGAAATATTTAGTGACACTT
This sequence comes from Amblyomma americanum, assembly GCF_052857255.1. NCBI lineage: Eukaryota > Metazoa > Arthropoda > Arachnida > Ixodida > Ixodidae > Amblyomma > Amblyomma americanum. Next base: position 89,412,801 of record NC_135506.1, read on the forward strand.
GCAAAAAAAAACAGTATTAAGAATATTTGAGGCCTATCACGGTAAACCATGCGATATATATATATATATATATATATATATATATATATATATATATATATATATATATATATATATATATATATATATATATATATATATATATACCTTACTATTGCAACATAGAAACAACAGTACAACATTATGCCTCACTACTTCAACTCCGACTACACCAAAGAACTCGCGGCGTAAAAAGAAAAGAAGAAAACCCTAGACCACAACCATTTACGGCCGACAGAACTTAAATTTCTAGATACCGCATTTGTTAACCAGCATAACAGGCAAAGTGGACTTTCAACATACCAGATTTAAACAATATGTGAAATTATATGTGTTAAACAGCCGCATTTCTTTTCCCAAAATAGTGACTATGCATCATTTAACTGTATCATAAACTGTTAATATGTAGAAAATATTATCCGTGCTACAAATGGTGCCGTATTCCTCTATGATTATTGTAGTTTGTATGTATGTATGTATGTATGTATGTATGTATGTATGTATGTATGTATGTATGTATGTATGTATGTATGTATGTATGTATGTATGTATGTATGTATGTATGTATGTATGTATGTATGTATGTATGTATGTATGTATGTATGTATGTATGTATGTATGTATGTATGTATGTATGTATGTATGTATGTATGTATGTATGTATGTACGTACGTACGTACGTACGTACGTACGTATGTATGTATGTATGTATGTATGTATGTATGTATGTATGTATGTATGTATGTATGTATGTATGTATGTATGTATGTATGTATGTATGTATGTATGTATGTATGTATGTATGTATGTATGTATGTATGTATGTATGTATGTATGTATGTATGTATGTATGTATGTATGTAAGTATGTATGTTTGTGTGTGTGTGTGTGTGTGTGTGCGTGTGCGTGTGCGTGTGCGTGCGCGTGTGCGTGCGTGCGCGTGCGCGTGCGCGTGTGTATACAAACACATACATGCATGCATGCATGCGTGCATGTATGTATGCATGTATGTATGCATACAAACACATGCATGCGTGCATGTATGTATGCATGTATGTATGCATGTATGTATGCATGCATGTATACATGCATGTATGTATGCATGTATGTATGTATGCATGTATGTATGTATGCATGTATGTATGCATGTATGCATGTTTGTATGTATGTATGCATGCTCATATATTCAAAATGTCTATATGTAGATTTGAATGTGTAGACATATCTGCATGCTTTTGCATCAAAAACACCCTAATGCAGGTGATCAAATATTTCTGCTGGAAATCACTGTTATGTACTTTGTTCGCTTTACGCTGAACTTGTTACCTGGCGCAGGAGCCTTTGTCAGGCCTTGAGCCTTTAGCTCCTGCTCCACTTTCACTGTACAAAGAAAAATGAAATCAAGAAAATACGCCGAGGACAATGCAACTCTTTTTTTTTTGAGGTTTGCATTCTCCGGCTTGTCCAGTTCGAGTTCACGCGGCTTACTCGCTGTGCGCGTACTGAGAGTCGATAGCTGATATCTCAATTTCGAAGATTACCGCTGCACGACTTTTCCCAACAGCCAAATAAAAAGCGTGGGTCATCACCAGTGCCTGACTTCTGCATGGCATGTGCTTAATTTGCTGGTATCGCTACGGCAATATAACGCATTCTCAACGGAAAAGCAAAGATTAAAGACGGCGTGTTTAATTCGTCGACACGCTCTTCTTTTTACGGGACAGGGTGAAAAGGCGAGAGATAGAAATTAAATGGAGAAAAATAAGAAAGACAACAAACTGAGTCCGTTTAATTTAACATGCAAAGTGGTGGTAAAAAGTTCAAAGCTTTTCTTAAAGATTCACGTCTTGGAGATGGGAACGCAAAAAAGCGCAATGCATAACGCTGCTTTGAAGCGCATGGGAAACGTGCCGGCATTTATTTCACTGGTAGCAGCCTAAGGTTAGCGCCTTCATTTTAATCTGGCAGCATATTATCTGAACTATTAGTGCTAGTTAGTGCAAAAACATGTGCTCTAAAGCTTCATAAGAGATGAAATTGTGACAGTGTGGATTGATGATTATACCCAAGCGTCATCGACCGGTGGCAGTAAATGCAGTGCTTAGACCGGTGGTATGATGTATACATCAATAGGAAATGGAGCTCCGTTTTAAGTTCTGTGTAAGCCTTGGTTTTAAGCGCTATGTAAAGAAAGTAAGAATCCGCAAGTATGAGATGCTGACTGATGTAAGAGGTGTGTTTTTATTTGGGGACAATGCAATTCATCTCAGGCTGTTTCTCCACGCACACAGGAAGAGAGCCGAGTTTGTGCAAGCTACGGGCGTTGGTTTTTGAGAGAAGAAAAGTGCAAAAGAGTAGACAACGAAGACGACCCTTTGGTTAATTGAGAAATTATAAAGCATTTTGCTCTTACGTTCTGCAATATAATGATCATGACGGTGTCTGAGAGTGAATATCGACTCTAATAGCTGCATTTGCCAACGGCAATTGTTTATGTACACGGGGAACACAGGGCCATGCCTGTAAAAGCATCTATGGCAAATGGTGGATGCAGGCAGTTTTATAGGCGCGGATTGTATGAGAATTGCAGCAGACCACGCACAAGGTGTGGGAAATATAGCAAAATATGTCTTTGTCAGCTGCATTTGAGCCAGGCCGACTTGTGCGGCGGGCGCCGATGATCAACTGCCAATAAAACAACTTTCTAACCGCGTGTACTTGTATAAGTGCGTTGACATTAGGCGGGAAACGGGCGCTACGCCTCACCCCTTCATTAAATTCTAGGTGAAATTGAAAATAGAACAATGTGCATGCTCTGCAGATGGTATTTATGTGCAAATATAAAAGTAAATCTTGTGTTCTGTATAAGCTTCTTCTTTCTTTGATGAACCCGAAACGTAATGAGCTTGGAAAAATGTATGAGTAGATCCTATCCTATGTTAACGTTTAATGCTTTGATTGCTTTCTTCACACTGGCAATTCTTGAGTGTTACGTCCGAAAGAAAGAAGCACGGCTCTCACACAAGTGTCTATTTTGTGCTTCTAATTAGTTATGAATATAACATGTTGCCTTGCTCCACTTCCCAAAGCTAGAACCAAGGAGGTGTTGATGCAAGCCGAACTTTCGAAACTGACCTATCAACGTGCGCTTTAGGCGCTTCATGACGCAAAAAATGGGTTAAGTCATTAGTGATTATTTCACAAAACATTCCGGCTATGCTTTATTTATTTTCTCGTATTTCTGGTGTTATTTCTTGTATTTTTACATCAAAGCCTTATCTCTGAATGGCAGCATTTTTACTTACACTCGTACTCATCCAGCAAACATCTTGACTGCCCATCTGCTTTACTTGCTCTCAGAGTACTCTAAAAGCTAGCTTCCCTGCCAGCTGCTAACTGTTCCCGCCCACAAGATTTCCATCCGCTTGCCTGAAACACCGATGTCACTTTTAGCCGGTACAGAACCGGGAGGAAAAAGTAGACAGTGCAAGGCGTCGTCAGCGCTATGGCGGCGATGTGCCAGGCGAAGTTGAAGCCGTATGCGTACTGGTGGGCCGACACGCTGACCACGCCCACACCGGATGCAAGGGACGCCAGCAGAGAGAGAGCGAGGGACCATCCTGGCAGGCTGCGGCTGCCAAGAAACACTTCCTCTTGCTGCAGGGCTAGGGTAGTGGAAGTAAGAGAGTTCCGGTCGATTTTTCTCGCCCTCTTCTTGCTTTTGCGCAGAGAGTAGAAGAGACCCAGGGCCAGGCTGGACAAGGTGAGGGCGCAGAAGGCTGCATAGTCCAGCGGATGGAGGGCCATGGATGGCAGGCGACCGTTCAGATGAGACCTGTAAAGTGGAGAAGTTGTTTCTCTATGTGGTTTGACTTTTTGCTATCTTTCTTCCCACATACAAACGCCCTGCCACTATTGATTGCCATCTAAAACTTCTATGTTTGGTTTGGGTTTATAGCATTTAACACCCAGGACGACTCAAGGCATGAGAGACGCCGCAGCTGTACACTGCTCCGGATAACTTCGACCACCCGGGCTTTTTTAACGTTCGCTGAGATTGCGCAGTACACGGGCTTCTAACATTCCGCCGCCATCGAAATGCGACCGCCGCGGTTGGAATCTAGCCCGCGTCTTTCAAGTCAGCAGCTCTGCACTATAACCATTGGGGCTACTGTGGCGGCTTTGCATAGTTGATGAATTTGGATTCTCGGAGGATCAGAACAATGTCGTTAATGTATATGTTGAATAAAAATGGACAAATGATACCTCGCTGAGAGATACCTGCTTGTATTTGTCCTGTAGATGTTATAAAACTGTTTATGAACTCCTACGGTTGGCGATATCTAAGGTAGTGTTTTAGTAACTAAAGTACAAGACCCCTGATGCCATATTCTTTAAGCCTATTAATTGCGAGCTTATGATCAATGTAGTCAAATGCTTTTGCGAAGTCTATAAACAGGTCGATTACAAGTGCCTTATTTCCGAGGCTTTGCAGAGTTGGTAAAATGTTCATTAGAATCCCCCAAGGTTGAGTATATTTGCCATAAGGGAATAATTATTTTGATCCACCCAAGGGCAGCCATACAGTCGGATGTAGTGTGTATTCTTTCTCTGCTACAAGTGCGAGTTCTGAAAAGTATATTGAATGTTTGTGATTATTTGATATTTCTTGCTCAAAGATGTCAACTGATCCGTCATCACCATCCCAGTCAGCCTGACTATGCCCACTGCAGTGCTAAGGCCTCTCCCATGTCTCTCCAATTAACCCTGTCGTTGGCCAGCTGCAGCCACCGTATCCTTGCTAACTTCTTAATCTCATCCGCCCACCTATCGTTCTGCCTCGCCCTGCTACGCTTGCCTTCCCTTGGAATTCGTCTCCGTTACCCTTAACCACCAGCAGTTATCTTGCCTTCGCCTTACATGCATTGCTCAAGCCCATTTCTTCCTCATGATTTCGAGGAGGACGTCATTAACCAGCGTCAGTTCCCTCACCCACTCCGGCCGCTTGCGGTCTCTTAACGTTACGCCCATTATTTTTCTTTTCAAAGCTCGCGGCGTTGTTCTTAAATTAAGCTGAACTCTTCGTTAGTCCATATTTAGCATAATTTTTTACTCTTAAAAATTTGTCGGAGAATAGATATTGGGTGGCAGTGTTTTACATAAGGCTTATCACATTTCTTGTAAAAAACAATTATTTTTGCAAATGTCATTTTGTCAGTGTTAAGGTTTGTGATAGCTCGCGGCGTGGTAGCCCGGCGTGCGAAGAACTTCTCAACAGGGTTGTTGGGTGGAGACTAAAGCGTTCATTGCAGTATGAGGGGAGAGAGAGTGATAGAGAGTCGAAGAAAGCACATAAGGTGCAGTGGGAGTGCAGGCGGTGAGAGGGAATGGGGAATGCGTAATTCGACGGGGCCGTAGGGCTCGGGTGGCGTTGGTATTGATATCCTGTTGGTTTTCTTGGAAGCGGCCGGCTTGTACGCGCGAAGGAGGCAAGGGCTGCTGGAGCGGCCCTGCGTGATTTGGTCAGCGACCAGGACACCCCTTCTTCGTTAAACTTGGTCACCGTATCGGTTGGGTGGACGACGTTCACTCTGGGGCTTAGCGCAGTTGCTTGCTGTTGCGTGGGCCCGTTGGGTTGGTCCCCGCAAGGCTGCGTTGCACGCTCATCTCGACGGGCCGGAGGTTCTCTATATTCGGCGTGGGGCGCTGTAGGCAGATCGTGTGCAGGCGGAGTTTCTCCTGGCAGCATGATCACGTATGGAGCCGACACAGCGTACTGTTATTTACTTGCTGCATTACATTCCTCCGGCGGGGGATCATCCATTAGGTAGTTTCTGCACCTGGCTTTATGTGATTAAGGTGCTGGCGAAATCCGCTTTTAGACTTAATTAGCAAAGATCTATGTCCGAGCTTTTTCATTACGGTTACTTCAATACAAGCAGTGCTTCCTGTGAAGTTGCGGAAAAATACCGATTATGCTACGTGCACTCCTCTCGGCGAATTAGTCACGCTGTGGTCAGAGGTCGCCTTTTCAGCAGGTAATGGCTGAATGCGTGTGAGTGCCGTTGAAAGCTTGCTAGCGAACATAAGTGCGGCTGGCGTTCTGCCCATCTTTGGTGAAGCAATCGCGCGCTGCTTGAGCAGGAATCGAGCCAGTCTGCACGCGAATCTTGCAGACTGATCCTTGGCCAATGCCTACTTCGTCTCAAAGACCATTATTTCCGCTTGCCCATTCTTGGCCTGATGATAGGGCGCACTTGTGATGTGCATTACCCCGTTCGTCTTTAGCAAAATATTTGTTTCCATATAAATAAAGGACTGCTCATTGTCCGTTACTAGCCTTTCGCGAACGCCGAAAGTTGTGAACATGTTCCGCAGTTCTTCTATCAATGGCGGTGACTGTATGTCTCGCATGTAGCGCACTTCGAGGCACTTAATGTACGCGTCGAGAACAATTAGTAGCATCTCTCCCACCACGGGGCCAGCTAAGTCGGCGTGAATTGCGTACCATGATGCTGTCGCGTGATTCCAGTCGGGAGGCGGTTTTTTCGGACGAATTCTTTGATGCTGGCAGCAAACCGCACAAATTTTTACCAGTCGCTTGATGTCGTTTTCGACACCGGGCCACCAAAAAAGCTTCGAGCGCATACCATCATTGCAACTATGCCCCTGTGACAAGAGTGGGCCAAGTCGAGCACGTTTTTTTCGGTTTCGCCGTACGAACAGTCTGGTAGCTTTGATAAGGCAACCTTCTTGTAGCGAAAGCTCAGGTTGAAGCTTTGTGAAAAGAGAAAATTCCTAATTTGGCAACCTGTGCAGCTGTCCATTTCCGACAGCCCTCACTACGCGTGATAGCAATGGCGCTTCCCGGGTCACTGCCACGAGTTGACGTGGGGACAATTCGACGCTTGGCGTGGAAGCCAGTATGAGCACATCTTCAGGTGGGCATGGCTCATCTACTTTGGCGGGCAGTGACAGCCTGCTAAGTGCATCAGCATTTTGGCGCGGGAATCTAGGCCTGTACACCAAATCGTAGTCGTGCGTGGCTAACTTGAGACACCATCGGGTCATCCTAGGTGAGAGTGCCGGACGCAATTGTTTCTTTTCTCTGATGATTCCCAGGAGTGGTTGCTGATCCGTTAATACACTCACGTGCCGGCCGGCGATACACTGGTGAAAATGACTTACGCCATAAACTACACCACGAGGCCCTCCTTGCCCAGCTGGGAGTACTTTTTCTCTGCGCTTCCCAAAGTTCGCGACATGTACTTGCAGCCTCTTTGCCGAACGCAACTTTCTGAGCGAGAATCCCGCCGATGCCACATGGTGACGCATCCACGGAGAGAAGGGGAGGCTTTGTCTTGTTATAATTCGCAAGAACTGTCGAAGAGCGAATGATCCTCTTACGCACATTGAAAGGAGCCTGGTGCTTTTTCTCCCACATCCGTGGCATGTTCATCTCGACGAGATAGTATAGCTCACCGGCAACCGTAGCTATGTTTTGTAAAAACCTATCATAAGGTGCTGTAGGCCCTAGAAAATCCTGCAGAGAGGTTTTTTCAGTCAGTTTTGGCGCGTGAAGGATTGGCTGGGCATTTTCCTCCGTCGTGTGGACACCTTTAGTCTCAATCCTTTGTCCCAGAAACTCGACTGAGCCGATGCCGAAGAGCCATTTCTCTTGCTTGAGGCGTACGCCTTTCTCGTTTAGACTCGACAAGAGTGTTTAGACGTTGCGCATGCTCTGTAGTGCTCTTTCCACTGACAGTAATGTCGTCACGATAAACACTCACTCCTGAAATTTCTGCCAGTGCCGGCACCGTCATATGCTGGAAGATGGCTGGCGCAGCAGATACTCCGAAAGAAAGCTGTTTTACCCTCAACAATTCCTTAGTGGTGTTGGCGTTGAGCAATGCGGCTGTTTCGTCGTCAATCTTTAGTGGTTGATAGGCCTGGTTGAGCTCCAGCGTTGAGAAGATGGTACCACACGCAACTTTGCGAATACTTCGAGGTTATCGGTAGCGTGTACGCCGTCTTCTTGCCACTCCGTTAATAGTGACCATTCCGGCATGTTGTGTTGGCTCCAGGGCGCCTTAGAGCTGTTCCTTCTTTGCTTCTTGGTAGGCTAGAGGTACTGGACGTGCCTTAGAGAACTTCGGCATTGCGCATATTCCAAGTCGTAATAAAGCCCAGGTCCCACGTAGCCGTCGATGTCTTGTTTAATTACAGCCGGATGGCATGCGAGAAAATCCCGGAGCTCTTGACTTGGCTCAGCGAACTGGTTAATTCCGTGAAGTTGCAGCTCGTTCTTTTCATCACCAGCAGAGGTAGGTAAGTACATAGTCCTTTGACTTAAATCGCGCACGAACTTGTGCCGATCTGAGGGCGCGAAGTTCCTATCCCGACCAAGTGCGTAAGTCAAGGAGTTCTCTCGAGAGCATTGGGCCGTTCGTTGGCCATGTTTAATGGTATACGGCCTCGCTGAGTAGGGAACAGGAAGCTCGCGTGTTGACTTCGAATGTTAGGGGCTTCCCCTCGAATAAACGTCAACAAGGAATTCGGGGCAGGGCTTCCGCCCTCATACTGAGTGAAGCTCGTAGCATGGATCACCACGCGTAGCGTCGTTGCTCGTAGACTGAGCGTTCGCACTGCGCGTTCTTTGCCTGGTGGTGTTATTGTCTTCCTCGGATTTCTTATTCGGGGCGATGCAAGTGTTCTCCATGTGACCGTTCTTGGAACAAAAACGGAATTACGCCGACCACAACTTGCAGCTATCATCAGCCTCGTGCCAGCCGTAACATCGATATCAACGCCGTGGCTGCGTTGAATTTTTGCATTCCTTTTTGGGTTGAGACGTTTTGAGCACTTCTGCGGAGCTCTTCGCTCCCTTTAGTCCTCGCTGCTGCCTCGACGCACTTTCTGATGACAGGGCCACGTCCAAAGCACACTGAAAAGTCAAAATCTTTCTCCGCAAACAATCTCTGTAGGAAGTGCTCGTCGCGGATCCCGCAGACGAACCTGTTGGGAAGCATGACGTCCTGGGGCAGCATGGTGGGGTTTGTTACAACGGGTCTATGGCTTCCTAAAGGCAGCGGCGATTTTGCAGACGTTGTCTTTAGCACTCCAAAGTTGCAGTCTGCTACCGAACTTCTGAGGGCTGCGACGTAACTGCTGATCGATTCTTCCGGCAGTTGGTTACGTCACTGGAAAACGTACCACCTGTACAGCTCAGATCGTCTGGGATCGAAGTGCTTCTGGAGAAGTGTGACTTGGGTCTTTATAGCTGACCTCTCCGGGAGTTATCGTTGCGACCAGAGCGCAGGCAGTCTCGAAGGTGTCTGCTCCGCATAGCAGGAGCGCGCACTTCTTTGCTTCGTCAGAGACGTCGTTTGTTACGAAGTAGAAGGTGAGGCGCTGAATCCACGATGACAAATTTTTGCCGTTAAAAGGCTCGATGGCACCGCGCAGTCCACCAGTACCCATCGGCGTCACCCCGAACTGCGTAAGTTCTAAATCCTACTTCTCGTGGCCATTGTTAAGGTTTGTGTTAGCTCGGGGCGTGGTGGTAGCCCCGCGAGCGAGGAACCTCTCAACAGGGTTGCTGAGTGGAGACTAAAGCTTTTATTGCAGTATGGGGAGAGAGAGAGTGTGTGTGTGTGTAGAAGAAAGCGCTCAAGGTGCAGTGCGAGCGCAAGCGGTCAGAGGGAATGGGGAACGCGTCATTCGACGAGGCCGTAGGGCTCCGGTGGCGTTGGGAGAGATGCCGTGCTAGTTTTCTTAGAAACGGCTGGCTTGCACGCGCGAAAAAGGCTAGGGCTGCTGGAGCGGCCCTGCGTCATTTGGTCAGTGAACTAGACGGGCAGGAAATATACATGATGCTATGCATAAGTTAGAGATATGAGCTAATACAGGTACAATGTAATATATGACGCGTTCGACAGGTCTGATTTGGAGGTCATCAGCATCACAGGCAGACAGATTTTTCAAGTAGAGAAAGACAAAAATTTCAGTAGTGCTTGTCACTTGAAAAAAACTGTCCTTGGATGTAGGAAACTGAAGCTGATACTTTGTATTTATTTATTGTATACCTGCATCGCCTTGCAGCATAACTACCGGTTAGGAGGACACAAAGAGCGAAGGAATTCAAAACAGCACACATAATCAAAAAGACCAGGTTACATCTAGGTTGTAAGACAGTCAGAGCGAGGAGAACAGTATCGCTGTTAATAATGCATGAACATCTGGCGGAAAACTGCGCAGTTTGCGAGCCATGGATACAAAGAAGGAATAACGAAACGGGTTGATGCGAAAAAAATAGTTTTGAATTTTATCATGGTTTGATTTATGGGGCTTTAACGTCCCAAAGCAACTGACTATGAGGGACGCCGTAGTGGAGGGGTTCTTGATAATTTCTACCAGATCTGAGGTTCTTTTACTTGGACGGACATCACACATTGCACGGGCCTCTAGAATTTCGCCTCCATCGATATTCGACCGCCGCGACCGGGATCAAACCCGGGTCTTTCGGGCCAACAGCCGAGAGCCAGAACCACTGAGCCACGGCGCCCCTGAATTTTATCATGGTTCCAGATTTGTGAAGCATGGGAAGGAGGTTTTATGTATTTTAGGCGGTATATACCTGTGATGAGTAATAACTGAAATTGAAAAAGGTTAGGGCGAAGGTATTCCCAGCGGTGATGATCAGTTCACTCCGTCAAAGAAAAGGTTTGTTGTTGGTCATGCTTAACTTTTTATCGTAGTTCCTAATGATGAAATGCACTGCCCTGTTTTGAAGTTTCTCAAGTTTGTTTGTGCTGTGCATAGTAAGAGTACCAGCATACACAACCATATTGAAGGACTGAGCGGACGTGTGTAAATTATAACTGCTGCTTGAGATTACAAGGCAGGTGATTAAAATTATGGCGCAAAAAGCCCAGAATGGACTGGGCTTTATTCAGAACACAGTTGCCTTATGCACTCCATTGCAAATCTCAGCAAATATATCTACCTAAATATTTTATTTGCTGGGAGCTGCTTATTAGGGAGGGGATTTACTGTCGGCTTTGTGCCAAGTAGTAATCTTCGCGTGCAAGAGTAAAAATTGAGTGCATTCACTAGATTATCTGCCTTCAAAAAGCGTCCGTTTACATAAATGTTTTTAATAGGTTGAGCGTTTTGCTGTCGTTCCATAACCTCAGAACCTCTTTGAATTTGATTCACAGTTTTTTTATATGCTCCTGGTATAAAGCGAACGGGCAAAATATTATATATTGCTCGTATGCTACAATTTTTATTTATTTTGAAATATTTTGAAGCATTTATAATCATCGGCATCTTCAGATTCTATAAATCTAACATGAAGCTAATCTGGATTCTTCATTTTCTTCAAAACCTTTTCTATCCTCCAAGGATTTCGATATGTCTCGTGTTTTCTTTGACTGTGTATAAAATGTTGCGCATAAACACTTGATGATTTTAAATGAAATATCGGACACTGGTCCAGCCTAATTTTTTTAGACAACCTTCTTCAAGGATATCTGCTTCAGGGTATCTTGAAAGGGAGCTATCGTGTGCTGGTTTATTGCATCGAAAGTTTTTCTGTGTTATCTTTAATCTGTTGGCTTATTCGGTCTGGGATATACATTACAATTGGAATGTGGTAATTAAGAAGATATTTTAGAATAGTTTTGGTTAGGAATTATACTTATAAAAATCAAGAGTACTTTTCGTAGTTTGTGTAAATCGATTAAGTGTTTAAACTGTGTTTATACGTCCACCTTACGCAAACATTCTTTCAAATGTCGGTTTTCTAGCACCACCAGACCCTTTACAATGTTAAAGCCTCCTCCTAAGACATATGTACATTTGTTTTTTGTTTTCGGAATTATGATGTACGCTCTAAAAACTGAAGTATAGTACTGAACCATACGGTAGGTGATAACATACAGCAAGGAACACACCCGGTGTTGGAATACTCACTATTTCAGCTCTTTTGTACAAGAATACTAGACCAATAGTTCACACGACATAGGATCGACTATTAAAACAGATGCACCTCCACCAGAACGTGTACTCCTACTTTCATAAAATACTTTTTTACGACTGAGTCGAAATACATCATCAGAGCAATAGCACATTTCGCTTAGCATGATTACATGGCACTGACTATTTATATTGGAAAAAAATGTCTCTTGCCCAGGTAGCTTGTTAAAAACTGTTATAACGTTCACATGTAGGAAAGACAGTTATTTGTTTTGATTTCTCAAAGAAGTGAACGAAACGTCCTTTGCCAAGAAATCCGAAGTGATTCATATCGCCAAAAAGTTAAATGATATCATCGAAATGTTAGCATTCACTCACACAGATGAAGAAGGTTGTTTTCATCGGTAAACATGCTTGCCGATCCGTTGTTTGGTAACTCACCGTCCCTTTTGCGCTCTAGAACTTTTCCATTCGAGCGCCACAAAAAAATTGCAACCCGCCTCCTTTCCCTATTGTTTGGCTACGGAAAGAAGCTTCCTCGAGCGAGTAGCTGTATATTCATTTATGAAGGTGTTGTTCGGGCTTTTAGAGCTCTCCTCTTACTAATCCATGCGCCCCTGAATTCCTGGCGTATAAGGCGGACAATTATTCGGCGCGTTTCTGCTTGCTTTGCTGCGAGCCTACGAAGGGCCACAACATCTTGCTCGGACAATGGTTAAAGTGCAAGCTTCTTTGCAAGATTATTAACCTTTACGTTTCGGTTTTCACAGTCAGTTTCAAGTATTTCTTGAATTTCTGTGCTTAGTCAAGTGCTCCGGCAGTGAAGTACGTCTACGTCATCGTGAAGCCGACTGAGCTCCTTATGGGGTGCGTATTTTACGTTTTTTTCTACTTTCCGTTTAATAGCGCTTATTTGCCTTTTTTGGTTTTCGAGTCTTTTCTGAATTTCTTCAAAATGACTGCCCAGCGTTTGGATAGACTGTTCAATACCTCCTACCCTGTTTGCCAGATTGAACGCAAGACTGGTTTATTGTCTATTTAGGCTAGTGTTTGATTATTTCGATTTTATTTTTAAAGATCTTGCAAAAGGAGGAGTTTTTAATTTCTGTGGGTTTGAAGACTCACACATACTACACTTTTTGAGTTGACCTGTTTTTTCAGGACTTCTAGCACTCTCGGCATCCCCTTGGAAGGTAGCACTAAGAACCAAAAACTCACACTGTGAGCATGTCAGAAAGAATTCATAAATTTCAGAAGGTCATGCACAAAAGCGCGATATAAATTGCAACTGTGCAGACCTGCGACTTGAGGAAATGGGACAGTAAAAAAAAGTTCATAAAAATTCACAGAGTGGCGGCTATGGAAAGAGTGCGCCTAGAAATGAAGAACGGAGCGAAAAAAACCAACCTGGGAAGCGCAGATTAAGTGCCGTGTCTGAAGCGCTCCACCGCTGACGCCAAATGACAGGAAACGCTCACGTGCCAGCTGGAAGCTGCGCTTCGCCGACAACCGTGGCAGCACACGTTGGCCGGCTTGCCAAGCTATGGCGCGAAGTTCAAGAGTCTAGTATAGCAGGCGCCGTGCAAAAAGCCTTTGGTAGATAGTGCAGCAGTGAAGGTGAGACAGCTGGAAAGTCGAAAAAAATTGGATCGGTACTCCAGGCTTGCCGTAGCAGCGTCAGGCCACTAAACAACCTGGGAAGCACGGAAGAGCTGTAAGTACCATGCCCGAGGAGCTAAACCTATGCCACCAGTATGACAAATATGCAACCTGAATATTGACGAATTTATTGTAAGAATTAACAGCGAACAAATATTATATCGTTTGCATTAAAGATGTGCTGCCTTTTAGGTTGCATTATTGGATGAATTGGACCGAACGTCCGGATTTAAACCTTCCACTGCACATCAGAATTTTTTTGCATTGTTTTACAACGAACAATTACTAGAATGAAAGCCATTTGCCCTTGATTGCCATTGATTGCCCTTCTAGGCTTCGTCTGCTTGAGTGAAGTTACGAGGTATGGTTTGGAAGTATGCCGCACTCACGGCAACCTTGATGAAAGGAGTAATATCCTACAGTAATTTCCTGAAGTGAGGGGCTTTCACCACGTTCAGCATGACGTCGCCATCGGCGTCGTAGTGTTTTAACCTGAATAGCTAAGCCGTGCTCTTCTCAAAGAAAAGTAATGGTGTCAACGTGTGCTGGAAGGAGATGAACTCGATTGAGTGAAGGTGGCTTGCGGTGATTCTGTCACTATCTTAGTTATATATCGTATCTTTTTTCCACATCTGATCCTCGAAGTATTACGAGGGAAGGTAAATGCAGCAGGAGGAAAAAGAGGCTCATGCCGGCAGATGAAGTTAGAAAATCTTCAGCTGTCATAGGACAAGATTAAATCGACACTAATGGGATAGGCTTTGTACTGCAGGACAAAGACACGAACGCAATTACATAATGTTTGGATCATAAAATTGCACTTCTCCACTCCTTGCCCATGTGTGCGTTTGTATCAGCAATGCACCCTGGTGAATCCCCCGCCGTGGGCATGTGCCATTAAACCTGAGGACATAATCATCATAAAATTTTAGTGAGGAGAAAATTGAACTAATATGGAGGAAATCGGAGAGCAACTGCAAAGTCAAAAATTTTGGTAAATTGCATCGCCGAAACTCATCTAAGGAACATGGAAGAGCCTCCACACAATGCAGGTTACACTTGAGTAGTGTAACAGAAAATGGAAAGACTTCATAGGAAAAGTACTAGGCGCATTAGTAAAAGGACATGACAGAAATGCTAAGAAAGAAATGCAGGGAGCATTTATGGCTGTGTGGCATGGTGTCAGCCTGGAAGCAAGGCTTGGTTATGTGTATCTTAAAACAGGGAAAGGCTCGGAATAGGAATATGAAGTGCACTTCGAGAGTATATTGATATTCATCAGAGAGATACGGTGTATATATATATATATATATATATATATATATATATATATATATATATATATATATATATATATATATATATATACGGTATATATGCAGGTAAGGGTAGCACTATTTTGTTAATATTGGCGGTGTGGGGCCCTTACCTGAAGCTGGAATTTTTCAGCTCAGTTTTCAAGCTGTATGGTGGAGAAACTAGTTTATTGCTCGTAGCAATTTTAAGCTAAATCTAACACACAGTTATACCGGTAGGTAGCTCCTAGAAACTTCATTTCGCGGAATGCCTCCCTGCACATGGTTTTTGCGGCGAGGTCGTTTTTCTGGCCACACCACGTGTGCACGCACTTGTCGTCAACGCCGAAGTGGCGGTTGGCTGCCCACTTTACGTCTCGTTCAGCGGATGAAACTCGAAGCTTGAGAGCTTCGAGTTGCAGACGCGGTTAAGCGTCTGTTTTTCATCGTAAATTGTCACTTGTGGCTGACTGGCGAAACGGCGGCTCCAGATGCAGCACAAATGACAATGATGCCAAACTGCACGGACGAAGCATTATGACCCTCACAGATAGCACTGAGCAACAGAGCGGTGTATGGTCTCGAAAGGTAAAAATGATAGAAGGCGTCTGTCATCCTTTATCAGCTTCTCGAGGAACGCAAGGCCAGCGTAGAGCAATTGAGTTAAGACAAACGTTTTTAAAGATAATCGGCTCCAAAGAGAGAGGGAGCGGCACATAAATGATTGCGGCTCTTAGCCGCATATAAACGGCAAAAATCTTTGGCGATATGAGTGCGGATTAGGATTAGCTTGATGGAGTTACAGGCGCAGCCTCTATAATTTAGAATTTTGAGGTGTTCGTGATATATTAATGGCTAATACAGAAATAAAATGCGGTGGCGTGGGAAGTTGTGCTATTGGCTTGTGCGTAATGACAATTAACTGAAGTATATGCTAGGATGCTAAGGGTATGAAAATTCTTAAGACACGATAGGCGTGTGTGGCTATCAAAGAGAAGAAAAAGAAAAGAATAACAAAATTCGAGAGGAAAAGTACACATAACCTCAAAGATATACAGCAGCAGGAAGCGCCGAAACACATTGAAGACAGTATCCAAGCAGCCGGTAGATAGTAAACGTATGCCCCAGCAGAGATTTTTAAGAAGCTAGAGAAGGGAGAGATAAAATAGGCGAGAAGGAAGCGAAAGTAAACCACAAAACTGGTGGGAGAGAGAAATGAAAAGTCAGAGTACCACATCCAGAGAGCGATGATTAGCAAAGAAAAGAGGAGCCACATCAGGTGAGGTGGAATCCAAAAATAGTTAATACCTTGAATTGAAAAGGGAGGTGTTGACAATAATTCTAGTCAAAATAGGA
This sequence comes from Amblyomma americanum, assembly GCF_052857255.1. Taxonomy (NCBI): domain Eukaryota; kingdom Metazoa; phylum Arthropoda; class Arachnida; order Ixodida; family Ixodidae; genus Amblyomma; species Amblyomma americanum. Next base: position 89,429,129 of record NC_135506.1, read on the forward strand.
AAAACAGGGGTACAGTGAATGATAGAGACCAATAGATAAAAGAGAAGTGCTGCAAAAATGGTTTGAGAGCGCAGGAGATTGCTGGGGAAGAGTACAGAGGGGGTCCAGCAGTCACTGATCACGTAGGAAGGAAAAAGAGTAGAGGGAGAGGAAGCACGGGAGTATATCAGACATTTAAGGCAGCATTTGCACAGCCTGCGTTAATAAAATTGCAGAGAATTTGCGGGGTCGCAGCGGGGCGCCAGAGCGAGAGGTCCAGCGCAGCAAGCTTTAAGCACCAAACAGCCCGTGCCTGGCGTGCGCACCGAGCACGCGCCGTTCATCTTTATTTTCTTCTTTCGCCGGCTGGGAAAGCCGTTCTTAGCGCCTCCACTTTGCAGTGTCACTGTGCGCTACAGGGCCCCACGCCCAGACAGAACAGCGAAATGTACTCGCTGACGGGGCAGAGATGGGGCTGCCTTGGCGGCAGGCAGGTCGGCAGATAGGCCGGCAACATCCAAGGGGGGCTCCTCGGGAGTGTCTCCAGGTATGCGGGTTTGAGGTATAGTCGCCGACTTTGTCGTCTTGTTGAGGACGTGGTGCGGGCCATCATATGAGGGGGTGAGAGGCGCCATTACAAAGTCGCGCCTTAGAAAAACAAAGGCATGACGGTCAGATGATCGAGGTGGGACTGGGCGCAGGTGTTGAATGCAGTGCTGTAAGCGTTGCAGGTACTTCAGGGGCTGGGAGGAGGGAGCCGAAGGAACGAACAAGTCTCCGGGAAGCCGCAGGGTGCACTGAAGACGAGTTCGGCTGCCTAACTGCCAAGGTCACGAGGAAGGACGACGCGTAGGTCAAGAAGCACCATAGGCAGGTGGTTCACCCAGTGATCGCGACCCAGGCGCGCAGTGAGGGCAGTCTTGAGCTGACGATGGAGCCGCTTGACCATGCTGGTGGCACAGGGAATGGTATGCTGTGGTTCGGTAGTGTTTAGAGCCGAGCAAACGGGTGATAAAAGTGATGATGATGATGATAGTGAATTTTATTGGTTTTTCATTTGCTCAAAGTGGGGTCAAAGACCCATTTCCCAAGCATTTCACCCTGATTAAGCCGAGCACCAGGCCAGGGGAAGCGTGTACCCATTGTATCACCGGTGGGTACCCGGCGGCAGTGGGGATCGAACCCCGCACCTCCCGCATGTCAGGCGGATGCTCAACCACTACGACATCGCTGCTGTTGGTGAGGGAAGTGAACAGGGTGCATTCGAACTGGCGGCCGTGATCCGTGGTAGCAATGTCGGGACAGCCTATGAGTAGTAGCAGTAGAAAACATTTATTCCAAAAATGTAGGATAGAGAGGCGAAAATACAGATTTTGGGTGGAGTCCTTATTTCAGGACCCCAATGTCCACCGCAGTTGCTCTTGCTTGGGATATCAGCTTTCGCTCCGTCGCCAAGTCAGAGCTGAGCAGGGCAGACTCCCACTGTTCCTCGGAGTGATGTTTGTCTAGTTCGGGAAGCTTGGGACCGGAGCAGCCCCATGTTACATGATATGTTGTTGGAATTCCGCCACACCAGGGGCAGATGCTGTCATATCTGTCTGGAGGAAACCCATGCTAAAACGAAGGCTTTGGCAACTGTTTCGGCAGTAATGTCCGGAGTGGGCACTGCTTCAGGCCAACGGGTGGAGCTGTCGATTATCTTTAGAATTTACCGGCAGCCATGAGAGGGAGGGGCGGACCAACCAATTCGAGAAGAACGTGGACAAAGTGGCAACCAGGCGGCAGGAAAGACAGGTGGAGTCTTGGTATATCGGGTCACTTTTGCGAACTGGCAAGCAAAGCACGAGAGGGCCCACTGGCGAGCGTTGGTGTTATTGTTCGGCCAAACGTAGCACTGGGTAACGATGCTCTGCGTGGCTGGTATGCTGGGATGGCAGATGCCATGAAGTAATTGAAAAATGGCACGACGAAAGGCCTCCGAGATGAAAGGGCGCGTTAGAGCCGATGACATGTCGCACCAAAGAAATCCGGGCAGAAACGGATGAGGCACGAGCGGCAGACGAAGGGAACGGGGGTGTTCACGCAGGTCTTTCAGCTCAGGGTCTTCTAGCTGTTCCCGGGCCACACATTCCCAGTCCACAGCAGATGTAGACACGCCTATGGAGGTAATGCGTGAAATTGCATCAGCTACCTCGTTGTCGGTGCCTTTCATATGCCGGATATCTGTTGTGAACTCCGATATGTAGGCCAGGTGACGAATGTCACGGGCGACGTACTTGGAAGAGTTCGTATGGAATACAAACACCAGAGCCTTGTGATCCGTTATAACGTAAAGTGGCTGGCCTTCCAAGAAGTGGCTGTAATGCTGGATGGTGGAGAAGATGGCGAGTAGCTCAAGGCAAAATACGCTGTAGCGAGTCTCGCCAGGTTGTAGCTTCCGAGAGATTAATCCCAGTGGGTGCCACTCAGAGTCAATTTTCTGCTGGAGAACAGCACCAATGGCCACGCTGGAAGCATCCACCAAGATACGAATGCGCGCAAGTCCTAGGGTGGATGAGAAGAATCGAATCGGTGAGTGCTCTTGTTTTACAGCCGTGAAAGCAGCCTGAGCTTAGAGAAACCAGGAAATCGCGGAGGAGGAGGGCTTAGTTGTGCGAAGAAGGTTGGCCAGGGGGTGGAAAAACTCGCCGCAGTGCGGGATAAAGCGGCGTGAAAAATGTTTCTAGGCCCAGGAACTCACGGGGCTTGCGTTGGTTAGTCGGTGCTGGGAAGTCTTTAAGCGCCTGGACGTGAGAAGGAAATGGACGAATTCCCATCACCGAGATGTGGTGGCCCAGAAACTCGAGCTCAGAAGAGCCGAGGACACACTCCTTGGCGTTGACGACCAAAGCAAATTCTTGGAGGCGCTGAACGAGTTTCTGGAGGGGACGCTTGTGACCTTGTGGTGTACGACTTGCGACAAAGGTATCGTCGATGTAGGTTAATATAGCCGGGAGTCTCGCGTCTCTTCAGCAATGACTCTGGAAAGTTCGAGCTGTGGGTCAAAAGACATGCGCACGATCTCAAACAGGCCGAAGGGTGTAGTGATGGCCGTCTTCGGGATATCGAGAGGCTTAGCGGGGATTTCATGGTACACCTTTACAAAGTCCACTTTACTAAAGATATTGCAGCCGACCATGTGTCCAGTGAATTCTTGGTTGTGTGAAAGGTAAAGCTGCCGTGGACCGTGTGAGCGTTCAGAGCCCTGCAGCCGCCGCACGAACGCATCACCCGGTTCTTTCTTGGGCACCAGATGGAGTGGTGAGTCCAAAGCGCGTATTAAGCGCACGCCTGGACAGGGCTGACGAAGCGAACACCAACCTAGCGCTACGTATGGATGCCTTAGAAAAAGAGCTGCAGGTAGAGAGGGCAGAGAAGCGGAAACTTCAAGAACAGCTTAGTCAAGTGTTGGAGGCAAAAATGGCTGACACCGCCAAGCGAAGCCACATTAGCGGACATTCCAGCGCCAGCCACGGGGATGGGGCCTGGGCTGGCATGGACAGCGATAAGGAAATAGGTCAGGCTGGTTCAGACAGGAACAGCTACGCACACGTGGCAGCTAGGAAGTCTGGAGGAGATGGAGAGAAGGGGAACAAGCTAACTTCCAGGTATGTGGTCGCAGTCACAGATAAGAGGCGGCATAATAATCCGGAAGTTAGGATAGAGGAAGGGAATAGCCAAGTGCTTATCGGTGGTGACTCAAATATGAGTAGGTGCAAAAGAACTATAATGGAGCGTGTAAAGGGTGATAAGCGGGTAGCAGTCGGGGCATTCCTTGGCAGGAAAATGGACGCAGTACTGAGAGAGATAAAAAAAGACCTTTCTATGAACGTTGCAGAGCGCAATTTGGTAGTGATAGCGGCGGGGCTAAATGATGTCTTGAATTGTGAAGCCGCAAAAGTAGTGGAAAGATTAGCGGAGGGAGTTGACCATTTAAGGGCGATAGTACAGCAAGTCCAGATCGTGGTGTGCACAGTGCCGGAAGTGCAAGGACGGAACGGAGAAATTGCCAAGGACGTTGTGGCTGTTAATCGGGAGATAAGGAAGTTAAGCCAGGAGAAAAGCTTTGAAGTGGCAGACATAAACAGGGAAGTGCATAGAGAAAGCTTTGGTGGAGGCTTTACACGAGATGGCATCCATTTTAATGAAAGGCTAGGAGCCAAGATCGGGTGGCGCCTGGCAGGCCGGGCAGTAGCTTTTTTAGGGGGTCCACTGCGGCTCAGGGCGTAAGGGTAGGTAGAACCAAAGTATAAAGTGTAGCAATGGAGGCTGACGCCAATAAAATGGCCACTAGGAGGTCCAGGAAGAAAACTACAAAAAAGAAATTTAACACCAGGATCAGGTACATAAACATGCAATGCGGTAGAAACAGCGAAGTGGTTAGAGATAGAACAGCAGTTGAAGGACGAAGAAGTAGGTGTATACGCGCTATGCGAGACACATCTCATGGATCTAGAAGACCCACCATTTATTGATGGCTACGTCTGGGAAGGGAGCAACAGAACAACAGCGGAGAGGAAGGGAGGAGGAGTAGGTGCGCTGATACATCAAGGAATAAATTGGAAAAGAATAAAGTCAACTTGCAAAGAACATGCCTGGGTATCGGGTACAGTTGTCGGTAAAAGGACATGACTAGGAGTAGTTTATTTAAGGGCAGGGGACAAATGTAGGCAAAAAAACACGGATCTAGTTAAGTGCCTCAATGACGATATAAAGCAGTTTGGAGAAGGCACCGATATTATTCTGTTGGGGGACATGAATGGCCACATCGAGGTTCTGTATGGATACACCGATTGTAACGGGAAGTTGATGCCAGGCTTCTGTGAGCGACACAACCTAGTTATCGTAAATAGAGAAACTAAGTGTGCAGGACAAATCACGCGGGAATTACGTAACAGGCAAATGACCATTGACTACTGCTTAATCTCGCAGGGGATGTATAGCAAGCTCGCAATAATGGAAATAGACGCAGAGGGGAAGTACAGCCTCGGTAGGGATCATAAGCGTATTAGTCTACAGTTTGGAGCCCTGCTCAAAAGAGAAATGAAGGGGTGTCAAAAAGAGTACGCAAAATTAAAAGACGAACAAATAGCGGACGGCATAGAAGAAGCAATAGAGACACGTCCCATGGAAAAGCGGGATTTTAACAAGTTAGAACTACTCATTGGCAAAAAAATAAAACAAGTAAAAGGAGTAAACCGCTGGATAGGAAAGAGGAAGCCACAAAGTTGGTGGAATAAGGAAATTAGGGAGGCCATCGAACAACGACGGTTGGCATCACGGGAACACAGAGAATCAAAGAGGGTGCAGTTATCTGAAGAGAAAATAGGCCGAAAATGGGTATCTTATCGAAAAAAGAAACAGCAAGTGCAAGTCCTCGTCCAGGCTAAAATAAAGTTGTGCTTTGACCGCTGGTTCGCTGAAGTTCGCGATGCAACTAAAGGGGGGCCAAGAAAATTCTGGAACAATATAATCTGGCTGGGTAAAGCCATTCACAGAAAGCAGGAACAGATTCGCGATGCCGAGGGAAAATGTTTAGAGGGGAGATGACGCTGTGAACTACATTTCATTAGTTATAGCTGAGTCATTCAAGAAAGACGATAGAGCAATCACCCCAAATGAGAGAGCAACACAGGACCGCACAATAGAAAACAGCGTGGAACTGACGAATCTTAACTTGAAAAAGGTGGAAGCAAATATTCCAAGATGTACGTCCGCAGGGATCGACGAAATTCTATTCAAGCTAATTAATGGACTTGGCCCAGGAGGCAACAAAGCGCTGATAAAAGTATTGGAGGCAGTCATGACAAATAAGCAAATACCGCACAGCCTGAAACCGAGTAAAATGAATTTGATTTATAAAGGGAAAGGCAATAAGACGAACATAAAATCCTTCCGGCAGATTACGATAGCATCAGTCACATACAGGCTTGCGATGCAGGCGGTGAAAATAAAAATGCAGACATGGGTAGAAAGTAATAGAATACTCAGAGAACTTCAGAACGGGTTCAGAAGTGGTAGGCGCTTAGATGATTGCCTGTTCGTGCTTACCCAGTGCATAGAAATAGCTAAGGCGGAAAACAGACCTCTGTATTTAGCCTTCCTGGACATAAGCGCTGGATACGACAACGTGAACAGGGAACTCCCGTGGAACATATTAAAAGGTGAAGGTGTTTGTTATAATAATTAAATTTCTACAGGAACTATATCGAGAAAATGAAGTTGAAATAACATGCGAAGCAATTAAGGGTACAACAACTGCCCAGGTACACAAAGGATTCAGGCAATGTTGTCCTGTATCACCGCTGCTGCTCACGCTTTATATGATAAGTATAGAAAGAAGGCTACAAGGAAGCAATCAAGGTTATGATCTGTCGTACACATTACGCGGAAAGGTTGTTGAGCAACGAGTACCGAGTTTAATGTATGCGGACGATATTGTACTGTTAGCAGCTATCCAGGAAGATTTGCAAACTTTGGTGAATTGCTGTGGAGACGAAAGAGACAGTCTAGGTTTCAGTTTTAGCACAACTAAGTCAGGTGTGATGGTTTTCAACAGTACAACTGATCAGGAGCTTACATTACAAAACCATGAAATACACCGAGTGGCCGAATACAAATATCTCGGGGTATGGGTAAACAAAGGGCATATGTACACGGAAAAGCATGAACAGTCTCTCATAGTAAAAGGGGGAAGAGATGCCGGGATAATGAAACATAGGGCATTGGGGGGGGGGGGGGGGGTACAACAGGCATGAAGTCCTCAGACGTATTTGGAAAGGAATAATGGTGCCGGGGCTTACTTTCGGGAATGTGGTTCTGTGCTTAAGCGCTGAAGTTCAGTCGCCATTAGAAGTAAATCAGAGAACTGTTGGAAGATTAGCACTAGGTGTCCACGGGAAAACCACAAACGATGCAGTACAGGGGAATATGGACTGGGCAACGTCCGAAGCACGGGAAGCTCAGAGTAATGTACTATACGAAGAATGCCAGAGGAAATTTGACGATAAAAGGTGGGAGGCTAAGGTATTTAAATACCTGTACAGAAAGAGCGTTGACACACAGAGGCGAAAACGAACTAGAAAGATGGCCAGTAAGTTTCCCAGAGACGAGGAAGCAGCAAGAAAGCATTAAACGACAAATTAAAAACGTAGAACATAAAAATTGGATAGATTCAATGAAAAAAAAAGCATAGTGTAGAACTATATCGATGCTAGAGAAAGGAGATCATGAAGGAAACGTTTTATGACAACTCAAGAGGCAGTGCCCTCCTCTTTGAAGAAGAGGTCAGGGTGTCTTAGAACGCGCAGCTACAAAAAGAAATTGAACGAAGATGACACATGTGCTGTATGTGGTAAATCAGCAGAAATAACAGAACACCTCATTCTAAAATGTGGTGGTATTTATCCCGATGTCGATGCAGGCATAGTCACTCCTCTTGAGGCCTTAGGGTTTAGAGATAACAATAGTCATGTAAAAAAATCTGCGGTGGAAATTAGCAAAAAGCGATTGGAGGATTGGTGGCTCAATAGCAGAGGTGACATAAGTTTTAAAGTGTAGGAAGACGTATCCTAAAGAAAATGTCGAATTTTATTAACAACTTATAGCAGAGTTAAACAAAAATAAATGAAAAAAAAACTAAGCATGGTGGCAACTACCTTTGCCCCGTTTCAAAGGGGACACTCCTACCTTCCATCCATTGATACAGCTAGACGGAGGTCGACTATAAGCCAGCTGGAGCATGTGGTCGAATTCCCGTTTAGCAATCGCTAGCCGCTCACCGAAGAAGCGGCGCGGACGAGCTGCTTCGGGTGGACAATGCGTAACAGTGTGGTGAGTTATACTGTGCTTGGGTGCATGGCTTATGGAAATTAGAAGGCCTCGTGACCTCTGGAAAATCTGCGAGGACTTCGCGTATGGGCAGGACGGAATCAGCGTGCGGATGCCAGTGGAAGCGACCGCAGATATAACGACAGGGATGGAAAGGTGCGTCTTGCTGTCGATGAGACGATGGAAACGCATGCTCACACCCACATCAAAATGAGTCAGGAAGTCGGACCCGAGGATGGGTTGATGGACATCGGCGATGATGAAGATCAATCGATACGTGCGCCGCATGCAGGAGGTCCAGAGTGAGGGACCGGAGATCATACGTGGCGATGAAGGTTGAGCTAGCCGGACGGAGAGAAGGTAGAGGAGACTTTGAAATACGTTAACCCTCAGAGGACGGTAGTACGCTGACTTCGGCACCAGTGTCGACGAGGAAGTGCAGGCCGGAAATGCGGTTCATGACTACGAAAAGCCTGCCAGGATGAAGGGCGAGGTCACATGCCGCCATCAGTGATCTCGCAGCGCGTTTCCCGACCACTTGGTAGAGTGCAGTGATGGGCGGGGTGCTGGAAAGTTCGGTGATACCAGCAAATATGCTGGCGGCGATGATTGCACGAGCGCGGATCGCTCGGCGAAGACGGACAGCTTGGAGGACTTGAGGACAAGCAGTACTGGTCATGAGAGGATGTCGGAAGGGAATTGAGAGAAGCGGCGAGCAGATCGATCCGGGCCTCTAACCATGAAATGACGGATGACTCTGGTGGAGAAGAGAGGGCGGCGACGGAAGAGTTGCGTCGTGGACTCGATCAGCTAGCTGAGCGAGGCGGTGAAGGGTTGAGTCCCCCGCAGCAGCCAAGACGAAGCGGATGGACTGCGGCCAGCGCTGCAGGAAGAGCTCCCTCAAATGTGCGCGTTCGAGTCGGCGCTGCTGTCACCCAGGAGCTGCCGCATGGCCGTGAGCAACTGGGAGGGGCGGCGGTCTCCAAGCTCTTCGCAGGTGAGCAGCTGCTGGAGGCGCGCGCTCTCGGACAACGTGGTGCGGCCTAGAATGCACTGGTTAAGTCGCTGGTACGTGCATCGCCCGAGGGTTCAACGATGACGTCCGCCACCTTTTTAGCCGCCTCAGGAGGCAGGTTGGAAAGTAAGTGACGAACCCGAGATGCCTCCGAGGTGTCGTGGCGCAGATGGAAGGTGGCCTCTACCTGGACTAACCAGATCGGAGGATGCTTGGGCCAGAATGTCGGCAGGCGGAGCTGGGCAGCTGCGACGTCCCGTGAGCGCAAAATATTGTCAGGTGGAAGGTCGCTTGAGGGTGGGAAGTTGCTGGGGCCGCTCATCTCTTAGGCCGGAGTCACCACTGTAGAAAATTTGCAGGGTCGCAGGGGAACGCCAGAGCAAGATGACCGGCGTAGACGGCTCGTTGTTGTTGCCTTCGTGACATGGCGTAGAAGGCTTTGAGCCCCGAACAGCCCGTGCCGTTCATCTTTATTTTATTCTTTCGCCGGCTGAGAACGCCGATCTTAGCACCTCCGCTCTGCAGCGCCATTTTGCACTAAAAAATAAAACAGAGCAATGATGGCAGCTCGGCAGACGAGGATGGGCACATGTTTGGCAGCAGTGCGGGTGGTTTTCACAACGGTCATCCGAGTTCTTTCTCGTACAGGTGCGGAGCGCATACTTTCGTCGGCACGATCTGTTGGATTCTGCGTGGGTACAAGCTGCGCTGGGAAGGAAGGTGTCTAACAAGCTAAAGCGTCGATTGCGACGAGCATCGTTGCACCGTTGTCCTCTGGGATCAGCTGGTGAGCCTCGACGTTGCCGCGCCTGCGCCGTGTTCTACCCAGCCACGGACCGCGCCTACATATACGGGCCGCTTTCGCGCGCTCTCCTCAGTTTGGCAGCAGTGCGTGCGGTTTTCACAACGCTCATCGAAGTTCTTTCTCGTGCAGGTGAGGACCGTTTTCCTCATTTTTTATTATCTTACTGTTACGCGCACTGCTTCCAAAGAACAGTCCTAGTGTTTTCAATCAGTTATTTGTCATGTCAAACATGAAGGAGCTTTGTAAGACGCTTGAGGATTTCAAGCTGGAAATTCGTGCTGAACTGTGCTCCTTAAAACAGAGTGTAGAATATTGTAGTGAATCTTGTGACAGTGTCACCACTTCGCAGAAATAAAGGCTCCATTTGAAGAGCTTTCCCGCAACGCCCAACTGCAACCAAGAACTCGCTGCAGAAAATCAGGAACTGCACATGCGAATCTTAGAATTGAAACAGTACTCACGGGCCAATAACGTTGAAATGAAGGGTGTGCCTGATTGCGGAGATATTTTTTACACTGTGCAGAAGATTTGTGATAAGGTAGGGGAGCCGGTAACTCATGGAGTTATTGACATTTTCCAGAAAGTACCAACCAACAACTCTGATGTAAGGAACTTTGCCGTACGCTTTGTGCGACCTGAGAAGTGAAATGCTGTATTGGTTAAAGCCAGGAAGGCACGTTTTTCTACTCAAGACATTGATTTCGAAACACATGCGTCTGTATTTGTCAACGAACATCTGACTAGGCAGGTCAAACAGTTTTTGGACGCCGCAGTAGTACCGAAACTAAAAGCAGGATAGAAATTTGTTTGGACACAAGGCAGAAAAATTAGTGCTAGGAAGACAGATTCATCAGTTATGGTAAGAATCGCCTGCCAAAAAGATTTGAACAAAATGCAATAGCAAGACTTGCAATACTTTTCCAATCTCACTTTCGCACTAATAGCGATATGACTAACTCACCAGAGTGCAAATACTACGAACCTGAAAATTTCAACAAAGCGTTTAATGTACCGTCTCACTTCTTTAGGGCATGTCACCTAAATTCTCGAAGCATTTTATATGAAATGCACAAGCTGCCCGTGTTCTTCGATGACTTATGGGATAAATTTGATGCTATAATATTCATAGAATCCTGGCTTCCTGTAACTGATAGTTTACCGGCAATTCCAGATTATATTTATCGCGGCATCGTGCGGCCCGCAAACCGAGGCGGCGGAATTTCCATGTTCACCAGAGCCTCAATTACCTGTGAAGTTGTCAACGAATTAAAATGAATAACACCCAGTCTTGAGTGCTATGAGGTACGGTTGAAAAATATTCCTATAGCAGCGGTCTATAGGCTACCATTAGGATACAGCCCCAATTTTTTGAATTCATGGAAACATTGCTGCCAAGGAGCCTTCTTAGCTATGGGTGATGTGAATGTCAATATGCTCGATGAAGATTCATCTCCCGAGCTCCTAGAAACAATACTTCCAGCTTTCGCGTGTTCAAATATAATTTCCTTGCCCACCCGTGTCACCGATACCAGTGCCACAGTTCTAGATGTCTGCATTACCAATGTACCTTGTGACCAGTGCTTATCAGGTGTGCTTTCCATTTATATCAGTGACCACCTCGAGCTTTTTACATGTTTTCCGACAGCGATTGCCAAACAGAAATTCACTTATAGCTCTACTTATCGTTGCATAAGCTCTGCTTCGCTCGAGAAATTTTACAAAATATTCACTGGGAAAGTATGTACTCCGAATGCGATCCTAGTCAAGCGTATCGTCTTTTCCTCAGCAAATTTAAGGCCTGTTATGAGAAACATTTTATCTTGGTGCACAATTCTAACTGAAGGACAAAAATACGCAAGCCTTGAATTACGACCACCTTGCATAAGAGAATAAAAGTAAAAAACAAAATTTACCATGCTTTCCTCCAATCACCTGATACTATTCTACTAAAACAATTCAAGGCATTTCGTAGCAAATTAATGCTGATTTAAGGAAGGCAAAAATGTACTACTATCAGTGTCTATTTGCTGAAATATATAACCACCCAAGAAAGCTATGGCAGGAAATCAATGTTATCCAATAATCTTAAAGCAAAGTGTCCTCTTAATATTGCAGCTTTTGCCGATGGGAAGACATAATATTACGAGGTTAGTTCAGCAGTGCGAACGATGTTAGTTCGAGGTTAGTTCAGCAGTGGCTCGTAGGAAGTTGCGCGAGTTTGCTAAGAGCAATCGTGAGGGAAACGAACGTTTTTCTATTCGTTATATGTCTCTACATTTTAAAGATTCTGTTTACCGGTTTGATTCAGTCACTAATAATGTTGTACAGATTGCTGCAAGGAACCAACATTCCAGCTGGAATGCTCACATTGAACACATCACCACAAAAGCATGCAAAAAACTTGGTTACCTGAAACGTCACTTACACCTTGCTAACACAGATACCAGGCTTCGAGCATACAGTTCTCTTATCAGGCCTTCTTTAGAATATGCGTCAATAATTTGGCACCCCCATCACTCTAATCTCACGAACCTACTCGAATCAGTTCAAAATAAAGCTGCGCGGTTCATCTTAACTTCATACTCGCGATATCAAAGTGTGTCCGCCTTAAAGAAATTACTTAATCTCCCTCCACTTGACATGCGCAGGAAATTATCACGGTTGACCTTCTTCCATAGCCTTTACCACAGCAACACTGCATTCGCTCGAGCCCATATTCTTCCCGCTCCCCACATCTCTACCCGCACAGACCATGTTCATAAAGTAAAACCTATATTTTCCAGGACTAACGCTTATCAAAATTCGCCTCTAGTTTTATCTGTTGCCTAATGGAACTCGCTACCTGCAAACATTGTCTCGCTTACGGAATCATCATCATTTCATGCAGCACTGCTAACCTTTTTAGAGTGTGTCAACCTGTCCGAAACCATATTTCCTTGATTATTTACTTAAACAGTGTTTTCAAGTGCTTGGAATTGTGTAAAATTCATTCCGCTTTATCCGATATGTATCTGTGTAGGCTGTGTATATAAATGTTTATTTGATTGTATCCTTAAACTCGTGTTCCGATGGGTACTGATTGTTTGCTTCACATTTTAGGTTCTTATGTGTGTTTCACGCTACTAAGCATTGTATAAACTTCGTTACTCTTTCCTTTCTTTCTTTCTTTCTTTCTTTGTTTGCTTCTGCTAGATGTTTTTCATGGTTCCTAATGCCTTCATATATTTACATTGTACAGATTTCACTCATGCTTGAACTTTTTCGTCCCCCCCTTCTATGTAATGCCCTAATGGGCCCTTAGGGTACTGAAATAAATAAGTAAATAAATAAATAAATAGGCCGTACACAGAAGACACACCAGAAAACGGGCCACTCAAGCACTAGCGGCAGCGTTCTCACCTTCGTCGACTGCCTAGCGACACAACAACGTCGCCTTCGCTTCGCGACTGTGTGCCGTAACACTACCCCCCCCCCCCCCCCCCCCCCGCCCGCTCCGCGGGAGAAGGCACACCCCCGGTGCGGCCTATTGGGGTGAATGCAAGTAGTAGGGTGTAAGACGGGCGGCGTGCACAAGCTGTGTGGAGGGGACCACGCAAGGAGAGTGGAGGTGCAGCGGCGTCAGTTCATAGGTCACATCGCTCAGTTGCCTCAGGACGCGGTAAGGACCGACGTAACGAGGCAAGGGCTTCTCACACAGTCCCACACGGCATGCAGGGAGCCAGAGGAGTACCAGGGAGCCGGGAGGGTAATGGACGTCACGATGATGAAGGTCGTAACGACGTTTTTGAGCGGTCTGAGAAGCGTGGAGACGATCCCTAGCGATTTGGCGGGCTGCGTCAGCACGGGCAATGGCATCACAAGCATAATTGCTAGTGTAAGGCTCAGAAGGCAGTAATTTCTCAAAGGGTAGCAACGGGTCACGGCCAAAAAGCAGGTAGAAGGGGGAGTTTCTGGTGGCATCATGGCGTGAGGAATTGTAGGCGAACGTCACGAAGAGTAAACTGACGGCCCAGTCACGATGGTGGTCGGAGACATACATGGACAGCATGTCCGTCAAGGTGCAGTTGAGGCGCTCAGTAAGGCTGTTAGTTTGGGGATGGTAGGCCGTGGTGAACTTGTGACGGGTGGAGCAGGAGCGGAGAAGGTCGCGAACCACTTTAGAAACAAAGCAGGGTCGTCGATCTGTAAGCAGATGACGAGGAGCGCCATGAAGCAAGACGATGTCATGGAGGAGAAAGTCGGCGACATCGGAGGCACAGCTGGTTGGGATAGCGCGCGTGATAGCGTACCGGGTAGTTTAATCGGTCGAAACAGCAATCCACTTGCTGCCGGAAGTTGATGTGGGAAAAGGCCTGAGCAGATAGAGACCAACACGGAAAAATGGCTCAGTCGGAATGTCGATGGGCTGAAGCGGGCCACTAGGCGGGAGCGGGGCCGTTTTCCGGCGCTGACATTGATCGCAGGCAGCAACGTAACCGCGGGCAGAGCGGTAAAGGCTAGGCCAGAAGAACCGCCGGCGTACACTGTCGTACGTGCGGGACACGCCGAGGTGCCCTGCAGTAGGAGCGTCATGAAGCTGGGCAAGGACTGTGGGGCGGAGATGCGTCGGGACGACGAGCAAGAGGTCGGTGCCATCAGGGTGCATTTGCGACGGTACAGAATATCGTGATGCAGCACGAACAGGCTCAGACCAGGATCGGAAGTGCCGCTTCGGAGGCGGTCGATTATATGGCGCAGAGATGGATCACGGCGCTGCTCGTTGTCGATGTGTAGAAAGTCCGAGATGGACAAAACACAATCATCGGTATCATGGCTGGAGGAATCAGGAGGATCGACAGGATGGTGGGACAGTCAGCGTCTTGGTGCAACTGGCCGGAATTGTAAACAACAGTAAATGTGTATTCCTGCAAGCTCAAGGCCCAGCGACCCAGTCGGCCTGTGGGGTCGTTAAGAGAGGAGAGCCAACACAAGGCATGGTGGTCCGTAACGATGCAGAAGGGCCACCCAAACAAATAAGGGCGGAATTTTGGTAACGCCCAAACAAGTGCAAGGCACTCCCGCTCGGTGATGGAATAGTTACGTTCAGAGAGAGATAGGAGGTGGCTGGCGTAAGCAGTGACACGATAGTGGTCGTGCTGGCGCTGCGCAAGGATGGCCCCAATACCATGGACACTGGCATCGGTGCGAAGTTCCGTAGGCACAGAATGGTGGAAATGGGCTAGCACAGGTGGAGCAGTGAGGGTCGCAAAAAGTGCGGTGAAGGCGCTAGCTTGGTCAAGGCCCCAGGAGAAAGGCACATCTTTCTTCAGCAGGGAGGTAAGGGGACGGGCCGTGTCGGCGAACTTCGGGATACACCGGCGGAAATACGAACAGAGCCCGAGGAAACTGCGCACATCGCTCGAGGAACGGGGGGTGGGGAACTCGCGGATGGCACGAACTTTTTCAGGGTCGGGCTTGACAGCAGAAGCATCCACCAAGTGGCCGGGTACCTTGATTTGGCGCTGGCCGAGAGCTGCACTTCTTGGGGTTGAGTTGGAGGCCAGTGCGGTGGAAGACGGAAAGGATAGTAGAAAGACGGTGTAGGTGGCTTTCGAAAGGGGGGGAGAAAACGACAACGTCATCCAGGTAGCACAAGCATGTCGTCCATTTTGAATCCACGCAGGAGCGAGTCCATCATACGCTCAAAGGTGGCAGGAGCGTTTCAGAGGCCGAAACGCATGGCTTTGAATTGGAACAGACCATCGGGTGTGACAAAGGCTGCCTTGTCACGATCCCGTTCGTCAACAGCAAGTTGCCAGTAGCCTGATCGGAGATCAATAGAAGAAAAATAGCTGGCACCGTGTAGGCAGTCGAGGGCGTCATCAATTCTCGGAAGAGGATAGACGTCTTTCTTTGTTATTTGATTAAGATGGCGATAATCAACACAGAAGTGCCAACTGCCATCTTCTTTCTTGAACAACACAACAGGGGACGCCCACGAATTGCTAGAAGGCTCGATAATGTTGTTCGCCAGCATCTTGTCTACCTCCGTCTGCATGACATGGCGCTCAGGAAGGGAGACACGATAGGGCCTTCTGTGTATGGGGCTGGCATCGACCGTATTTATGTGATGGGTCACAACAGCAGTTTGGCCTAGAGGACGATTCCCAAAATCGAAGACGTCACTAGAGGCGTTAGATGCAATGAATGAGTTCTTTTCTAACTTTGGCGAATGCATTTATCCAAACAGAGACCGTGCTAATTCGTTTTCGATACTTCGCCCAAGGCTTGAAAATTGAGTTATATTCTCCCTAGTTACTTCCCAAGAAGTCATCAGCTTCATTGCCAGAATTCGAAAAAATGTCTCTGCTGGACTAGATGACCTGAGCAGTGTCTCTATTAAACATGTAGCACCGATAGCCATACCACTCGCATTTATAATCAATCAAATGATAGAAACTGGTGTCTTTCCTTCTGACCTCGAACAAGCGTCTATTACCCCGGCCCACAAAGCTGGAAGTGTCGGTGATATACCAAACTATCGCTCGATATCCCTTTTGCTCATATTTTCTAAGGTTTCTCAGAATGTTATTAATGCTCAACTTACAAATTTTCTTAATAAATACCATGTTATCAGCGATTCCCAGTACGGCTTCCAGAAAGGAAAATCAGTTGAAATGGCCTTATCAAAGATGAAATACTTAAGAACATTGATAACAAACAATTCAGTGTAGGCTTATTCATTGACCGCAGGAAAGCATTTGACTGTGTAAACACTAATACATTACCCTCAAAGTTGCAAGATTATGGCATACGTGGCGTTTCCCTTGATCTTATCAAACGTTATCTCTCAGACAGGAAACTGTGTAAAATTTGGTGACCTGACGTCTTCGATTACAACGATAAAACATGGTGTACCTCCGGAGTCGATCCTGGGACCTTTTCTGTTCATTCTGTATATTAATGACGTGTGCAATTTGCCTCTTCCGCCGAAACTGCTCATGTACACCAATGACACAATTTTTTTTCTCCGCACAAACCATAACTCAATTGAACATGGTCGTAAATATTTATTTTATCAAGCATGAAGAGTGGTTGCATAAAACCAAATTAACCTTGAATGTTAAAAGACAGTATATTATTTTCAAGCCACATAAAAAAGCCATAAGGGCGCAGTGAAATTAAATATTGGTCGCTCGGGAAGAGCAGCCATGGCTGCACAATGCCCACCACCTGGCGCACCTGCCATTGAATTGCAGTGAGGCATCGCTTAACGGCGGCACCACTGTGCCAGGAGAGGTGTGAGTACTACCAGGGATCTATGAATGTATAGTAGAGAATGACCTTCTGCATATGTGTGAATTAACTCATTACGATAGCTTGACATACCTGTAAGGCGGAGCCTAAGTGTCCGCTCCAATTTTTTTCTTCTTTGCGCTGTACAGGTTTTCAACATGCCCAAAATGATAGAGAGTACACAACGCGCCGCAAGATACCTTTGAGGAACCTATCCGAAGCGCTACTCTCAATGTTTAATTATATAATGGGGTGCATTTCTTATCATGCAAGAACTGCATATATACAACCTGTATAGCTTTGAAATAAACTAAATTGGCAAGTATATTAATCGGCATGCAATTGTGAAAACTATGTGGGGGCTCACTTTTTAAGCTATTTAGAAATTGTCGATATACAATGGTGTACTGAATGTGTAGCAGGCACAAGTGTATAGGCTTTCTATAGACTAAAATATACATGAAGTGCAAGTCTACAGAACGTCTAGGCAGTCTATATACCTTCGTCTACTAGACGAGGTGACTTTTGACTGTAGACTGTCTGTAGAGCACTATCTAGAAAAAGTCTATGGCTGTAATCCCCAGATTGTATAGACATAAATCACTATATTCACTTTACACAGGGCTAAATGATTTACCTGTAGAAAGTGTCTAGACTTCATTGAGAAAAGTCGGTGAGCTGCGTATGGAGTGTCTAGACAAATTTTTATGTTTTTCATGAGCGCCTGAAATTCAGAACGCCTGTATGTGATCTTGCATATATAAATGGTAACGCAGTGCAGTGTATGGTGTTTCACAACACAGGGTAGGATTGTGAAGACAGTGCTGGCTGGTTGCTGACGTCTGTTCGCAATGGAGGAAATATAAAGAAGGAGCTTGCAATTGCGATCCCTGAGTGGACGTCGAAACTTGGATGCGTTTTTCTATTTGATGGCTTGAATAAAACGCAACGCTCGCTTCTGAGATTGGAAGTGTGCAATAACCAAAGCTTCCAATGGCAAAAAAAAATTGAATGGAAAGTTGCATGTTTGTGGCAGTTCTGCTCCAAAGGGATTTGGGCAATGTTTGTAGCCTTTGATAGTGGCCTTTACACCAGGGCCCGGTAGGTTATGCTCGAAGAAGCGAGTAAACATAACATTATTTTTTGCAGCCAGAATTGAACTCTACGGACTACACAGGTAGGCAAGGCTATAGTCCGACAATAGTGGTATTTTAGGACGTCTCAGCGGTAGCAAATTGCACCTCGCGTTTTAAGGTTCAAGTACAAATCCTGAAAATGACCTCTCTACGCTTACATATAAAGGCTGGGTGGGTATTTACGCGATTTTAAGTGGTTCATTTCCGCACCATAGCCATTCGCTGTTAAGTGTAGAATAAGAACAAAAATGTAGTCACTCGAAACTGCAACTTATCCTTTACTGTTAACAAAGAGATTTGTTCCCTTGAGACATTTTTGAGATAATGGAAAAGAAAAGTGTGCGATGAACAACAAGCCTCGGAATCAGCAAGATAGGAACACAGAGCGGGAGAAAAGAAGATTGGGAACCGCGAGAATAAAGTTCTACGTCGGTAAATTCCTTGTCAAAGCGCTCACCTGAGCCGATTACTCATCAAAACAAACCTTTTCTTTTGTGTCTGCATGAGTAACTGCTTACTGCTTTCTATCTGAACATGACAGTGGCTCTTGTGTTGGGAACAGTATAAATATACCTGTCAGTGGCAAGAAAGAGCTGTAAACAAAATGAGCAAAGCCTCACCTGCAATTCCTCCCCACGAGTGAAAGTGGCTTTCCGTTGCTGCGCTGCTTGTAGAATGCTTTCACCCTTTAGTCACTCACGCTACCTGAGCGCATAAGAGCCAAAACAGTTAATATTTTAACCTCCTGCGCAGTAAATTTGCTGCTTTTGTTTCAAAGGTCAGCGCGTGCGTCCTCTTTTCGGTCGAGAGGCACTAATAATAGGCTGTTTCCACCTGCGAGAAGCGCGAACACATCCTGCAGCTGGCTTTTGAAATCATGGGTAAAGAGGGAACGGCAGCTTGTCGGCGAACAGTGAAAATGTGATAGCCGTTTGTGACGATATATGCGCGTCGACTTGATGCTCACGGGATAGAGGCGCTCAGGTCAAGGCCATCCTTGCGCTCGATTTAAAAGGGGCATTTGACAATGTCAACCACCAGGGAATACTGGATGAGCTTAACAGCGTCAACTGTGGTGACCGCACATATAATTACGTGAGGGACTTTCTCTCCAATAGAAAAGCGTCAATAAGTATTGGTGATCGGACCTCCTCTCCGTTCAATCTAGGTTCCAAGGGCACTCCGCAGGGAGCAGTCTTGTCTCCGCTTCTCTTCAACCTGGCCATGCGTGGGCTACCAGAGAAGCTAGACCGCATCCAAGGCATTGAGCACGCTATATACGCCGACGACATTACGATCTGGTGTTGCAGCGGTAATGAAGGGGAAATTCAAGGCCGGCTTCAGGAAGCAGCGAATGTCCCGTGCCAGCATGCGGCGAGGTATGGGTTAACGTGCTCTCCCGAGAAATCAGAGTTACTCCTGATCGACCGTGGCAAGAGGCAGAATACGGGGCTTTTGCCGGCCACTCCCTCTGTCGCCATTACGGTCCAGGGTATGAGCATTCCGATCAAGAAAGAGATCAAGATCCTGGGAGCCATCATACCCAGCGGCAACACTAACACCACTACAATCAGACAGCTCCAAGCCTATTCCGAACAAGTCTCTAGAATGCTACGCCGGGTAATCAAGAAAAGAAATGGGCTAAGAGAGAAGGAGGCCCTAAGATTAGTTCAGGCTTTCATTCTCTCTAAACTAACATACGCCACCCCGTACTTACTGCTTGGCAAAAAGGGAAAAGACCAACTAGATGTTATTATTCGAAAGGCAGTTAAGACGGCGCTGGGACTCCCTTTATGCACATCCACTAAGCGCTTACTACAGCTGGGGATCCATAACACCATCGACGAACTAATAGAGGCCCACCGTGTAAATCAAATTGTCAGGCTCTCAACATCTAAGCCTGGCAGGAAAATATTACAGAAGCTGAGAATCAGTCCACCCCGGGAAGTCGCTGACAAGATCGACATGCCCATGCAGATGAGATCACACATTACGACTCACCCCATACCAAAACGCATGGATGAGGAATATAACAGAGGACGGAGACTAGCCAGAGCTAGACACCTCTCTAAGCGCTGGGATGGAAACAAGGACACGATCTACGTCGATGCGGCTGGACCCGCTAACGGAGTCGCGGCAATTGCAGCAGTTTCACCCCGGGGAGATATCATTGCAAGCAGCCTTATCCAAGCGGTGGATACCACATCGGCTGAAGAAGCAGCTATCGCACTAGCGATATCAAAGAACAGCGAGGCAACGGTTATGTCCGACTCACAAGCAGCGGTACGCAATTACCTCAGAGGCCGCGTTGGCGCTCCGTGTTGGGAAATTTTGGAAAGGTCTAATCCTTCCAACATCCAGATCTTCTGGACGCCAGGGCACCTCTCAACGACGGGCAATGAGGCGGCCAACACAGCTGCTCGAGCTCTCCTCATCCGAGCATCTGGCACGCAGCCTCTCTCTGACATAGTTGACAACCCCTCACCTTTACTAAGCTACGCAGAAATTACGGAGTACTATAAGATCACAAGAAGGGAATATCCTCTTCCTCACAAAACCCTAAGTAAATATGAAGAGCACATAATCAGGCGACCAGAAACTAATACTCTGCCCAATCCTTACCTAATGAGTAAATGGTACCCAGAAACCTACAATTCGTCCTGCCCCTTCTGTGGAGCAGTTGGCACACTCTTTCACGCGGTTTGGGAATGTCAAGAAAACCCAGACTTGGACAGCAATCCCTATCCGACTCATGAGCGCTGGGAGGCAACCCTTCATAGCCACAGCCCACTCGACCAGAAATTGCTGGTTGAGAGGGGCCGGATTATGATGGCGACCAATGGGTTCTCGTACTGAACCCACCCAGTTTTTGTGCTCTGAATAAATGTTTTTCCTCCTCCTCACGGGATAGAACCTCCGTGAGCAGCAAAGCACATGCCTGGTTTCTGTGTTGAAAAACTTTAAAACATCGGGGACTCTACCTTCACTATAGTTTTGCACTCCCATAAGTTCTTTCAAAAAGACAGTTATAATAAAGGCCAGTAATTGAGGCTAACACAGCAAAAGTATCCTGCCTCAAGGCCGCTTTTCTTCTTAAGCCTTTATGATTTCTTCCGTTGTGCTTGTTTTCCAAGCACGAGCTTTAAGTGTGTAATACTCTGAAACCAGTAATGGCGACTCGTAAAATGCATCTTTAGATAACGCCTAAAGTTAACAATACCGGTGCAAAATAACAATCCGAAGGTGCATTTCTTTTATTTATCAGTATAGAGCTCACTGTCGGGAATGCTGTACATATTTTATTTGTCGACGACGAGGAGCTTTGGAATTTCTACATGTTGAGAAAAACACTACGCTGATTCTGCCTTACAAGCGGACGGATGTATGGCCAAACGTAGGTTAATGAGTTAGGACATTGTATTACGAGACCGTGTTTACTGGGCGCGTATGCTACTGATATAACCTGAGTAAGGACTAAAGCACCAAGCCTAACGTGACTTCTTTCACATATTGAAGAGCAATTGTTGTACTTTGTTTGCTTTCTCAACTACGCATCATGACTAATATCAGTACAACTGCGTTCCCCGCAGAAAAAACGCTCATCCATGTCCCTCCAATTAACCCTGTTCTGTGCCAGATGCGGCCAACTTATCCTCAAAAATTTCCGAATCAGGTCCGGTAACCTGACATTCTAGCCCCCCCCCCCCCCCCCCCCCCACTACGCGTGCCCTTTCTTGGCTGTGAAGAGCGAATTCACAAGTTTTAGCGAATGCAAAATTATTAACAAGTGTAGATTTGTCAACAATGATCTGCAATCGACTATTGCTTACATCGCTGGACGCGCATGTGATGGACAGGAAGAGCCGGTGTGACATAAACTGCCGAGCAGTGCTGTACGGAAAGCAGCTGCAGTCACCGTCGCTAACATATCGATAACAAGTTGGGCCGTTTCAGTTAACGCGAACGGTCAACAAACATATCTTTGTATAAAGTAGTTTCAAATCATCTACTCTTCAAGTCGGAGGAAGAAGAGAAAATGAGAGATAAGCGCCCGTCCTACGCGATGTCAACAGCCCGACTGTCAAGTGTCTCGCGGGCGGTCGGTCGCATCGGTGATCCGCACAGACTGTCGCACAGCGTAGGCATGCGCGGGTACAATAGGTCAAAAAAGGAGAGATTATGTAAATTAACTAAAGTGATAATAATAATAATAATAATTGCTTTTGGGGAAGGAAATGGCGCAGTATCTGTCTCATATATCGTTGGACACCTGAACCGCGCCGTAAGGGAAGGGATAAAGGAGGGAGTGAAAGAAGAAAGGAAGAGAGAGGTGCCGTAGTGGAGGGCTCCGGAATAATTTCGACCACCTGGGGATCTTTAACGTGCACTGACATCGCACAGCACACGGGCGCCTTAGCGTTTTTCCTCCATAAAAACGCAGCCGCTGCGGTCGGGTTCGAGCCCGGGAACTCCGGATCAGTAGTCGAGCGCCCTAACCACTGAGCCACCGCGGCGGGTATTAAAGTGCAGATTGCGGTTTATGTCATGCAAACGAGCACTAGCTGTCCGATGCAGCGATGTAAACAACACTGAGTCCAGTCGTCTTCATCCGCTCACTCCTGGAGAAATTTCATGTTAACGCGGTGAATGTTCAGTGGCGTACTATTATATACAAGCACTCAGTTAGTACGAATGCTATTTGCTAAGAAAACAGCAGCAAAAAAGCGAGCAGCGGGTACCGAAATAAACAGCCACAGAGCCGAAAACAGTCTGCGTGGCTGTGGACGGGACGAAGCGGCGGCGGCGGCGCCGACGTCAATCGGTCGGTTCGGGCTGTGTTCGCGGTTAGAATGTATTCCAAAAGCTGGAATGTCTCCGTGGGAGCTCCGTCGACTCGAAAGTCATCTGAACCGAATGCCGTTGCAAACCTTCGTGTAGCAGCGTAAGTTCGGCAGTCGAGTCGAATGACATTCGGTTGAAAGGAATTCGAAATGCCAGTGTAGCAGGGATATTATCAGTATGCTTAACATGGCTCACTGAGACCTCGTCAACTTAGAGGAACACTACAGGGGTGTATTGAGCAGATATGGGAAGGAAAAATTGGCGGTGGTTTAGCTCTGGTTAAACCTGGAGCGTCGCGATAGCTACAGCTGGCCGAGTGGAAGTTGCTCAGTTGAATTGCAAGGTCAGTTGTCGTTATTGTTGTTACTCTCATACTATGGCACATGCCCACATGGAGGGATTGGCCAAGAATTAGGGGGCGCAGAGAGTCGTTCAGATAAATATTTTTTGGACGAAAATAAAATGAATGCTGAGGAAGGAAGAAGTAAACAAAAAGGAATAGCGAAATGAAACGGGAAATACATAACGCACGCAGGAGATCGAGACTGATGTTTATAGCCAAGTGGTTAAACTGTAATGATAATAGTAAGAATAAAAAATTTTTAAAAAAAATTACAAAGGTAGCCGATTTGATAACATTAAAAATTTTGGACGGCGGTAAAACAGACTTCTGGCTGTACCCAAGTTTGGTGGCTCCAAACGACAAAATGACTGGGCTGCTCAAACAAAGGCCAAGCTGTTGTAGTGGTTTCTCTAAAAACCGTCTTTTCACCATGGTGTACCGGCGACAAAACAACAAAAAATGGTCTATGGCTTCGTGCTCACCACAGAATATGCAGACGGAATTAAACGCCAACCCGGACCTGAGCAAATAAAAATTTAAGGGTGGGATCCGGCAGCGGAGCCTTGATAAAGATACCGCAAGCTTCCGTGAATGGCATGATTTCCTGCTCCACGAATACTTCAGGTGCAGGAAGTCATCAGATCATAAAAGAGATCCAGTTGTCATTCTTCACAAATTCTGTCTTCGAAATCTCGCTGCTCTGTAATGTACGCTGTAGCCGGAACGATAGGAAGCACGGTGCCAGTCAGGGACGCCTTTGCCAGGCAGTCCGAACCTTCATTGGCTGTCACACCGCTATGACCTGGCACCCATATCATGTGAACAAGGCTCAAATGCGGAGGGAATAATGAATGGAAGGTGTTAAGGATTGGCGAATCTACAGCCGAAGCAAGGGACGAACACAAAGAAAGAGAGTCTGTAATGACAACCACTGAAGAGAAAGCTGGGTCTAGTTTGCGAAGACCAAGCACCACCACCAGAAACTCCGCTTGGAAAATTGGTTTGTAGTCGAGAAGCCGCACTGAAAAAGACCAGTCTAGAAGCAGGCAATATATTCCCGCCCCTGCTTTTTCATCACATGGGGAGGCGTCAGTAGCTATCATTAAGCTTATAGGTAGGCTTTGTAAATGGTCTTCTAATAATCCATATAAAATGCGGGGTGGTAAATGCTTAGCGTTTTTCGGGAAAATGTCATCATTCACAATTTTTACAGAGGACCCACTGGTTTTTGTCGGAAGGCCGTTATACAAAAGAATATTTAAAGGATCAAGCAAATTTTGTAACCTAACTGCCTGCGGGGTATGAAATCTAGGCCAGTGGACTCCAAAAAAGGAGGTCGGCTGACAACAAAAAGTAGACAAGGAGCGGTGGTAATCTGATTCATATATCGTTAGGTACGTCTGCACAGTTAGGAATTTAAACCTAGATAATAGAAGAGGAATACGGGCTTTAAGATAAACACGTTATTGGCCACAAAATTGGGGAAGCCAAGGCATAATCGAAGCGCTTCCCGCTCCAAAAGAAGGAGCGGGCGAATTTTGTAAGCAGCCGTACCAGAAAACAGCACAGATCCAAATTCCAAAGAATTCCAAGATCCAAAGAAGCAAAAGTGCATCTCTCCGCATTCCAGGCCGGGGATTACTTAATCTACGCAACATGCCCACAGCACGAGCCCCTTTCGCTGCAACATGGTCAATGTGAGAGGGCTATGTGAGGCTGTCATCATAAATGACACCAAGATATTTTAATGACTTAAGTTGAGGAATATTTTGTCGCTGGTAAATGAGAGACAGATGAACAGGATCTTTCATTTGGAAAACAAGTACAGCGCGCTTGTTCACATTTAAGGTGAGATGTAAGTGACACAACCAACTTTCAAGCAAATTCAGGCACGATTGCAGGAGCACATAGAAAGATTGAATGTTAGCTGCAGCAGTGAAAAATGCAATGTCGTCCGCATAGACGAACGTGCGAATGTGTTGATCGCTGGGAATAGAACTCATCAGAATAATAAAGAGCACAGGCGACAAGAATGCCAGTTGTGGAACACCTTTGGATTGTTTATATCTTCCTGAATTGACACCATTTAGTATACAAAAAGAACTCTGTTTTCAAGGAAACCAGATATCCACGCAAGTAAGTAATTCGGAAACAGCAGAGTATGAAATCTTTGCAATAATATGTAGTGTTCTATGCTGTCATAAGCTTTGGCTACATCTAATGTCACCAACGCAGAATGCATTTTTTTGGTGCCACGCAAGAAGAATACGACTCTCAAGATCGGTGTGAGCATTGCTATGGAACATTTTGGCGGAAGCCATTTTTACAGGGACTAAGGATATTATGGCGATCCACGAACTCCGAAACACGTAGGAGTATGAACCTTTCAATTACCTTAACCACGTTTTATGTCAATGAAATGGGTCAAATATTATCCAGAGAATAGCCACCACCATTGTTTTTAGGTAAAGGGATCACTTTGGCGATTTTCCACTCAGGAGGAATCCATGCATGTTTGATTGAATAATTAACCAGCTGCAATAAGGAGTTAGGGGACTCCTCAAAGAGGATCCTTAAGATTTTTGATGTTACCCTATCAGGACCAGGAGCAGCAGATGGTAACCTTAACACTATCGGGGAAAGCTCGGGAAGTGTAATAGTGGTGACATGCTGAATCTGGTCCACTGACGCCACAAACGCGGAGCGCAAGGGAAGTACAGACGAGAAACGCTGCTCTAATCCTTTGGCAACTGTCTCAACTGTATCTATTGCTTCTTGCGGGGTCAGAACACATGAGAGTGAATTTTCTAATTCCGGAATATTTTTCCGTGATCTTAAGAATACGAAAAGTGCGCGACGATTTCCTGATTTTTTAGGAAATCAATATGCTCGGATTCATATTTTTCTTTCGCCAGTGAGATTGTGCGTTTAAAAGTAGCCGCAATGAACTTATAATCATGCCAATTTTTTGGGCACTGATTGTGTAGGAGCTTCTTCCATGCAGCCTTCCTGCGTCTGTAACCCGCGAGCATTCTGCATTCCACCATCTAGATGAAGTGATCCCTTTAGATGTACGTACCGAAAATTCGGACTTCTTTCGGCATTCCTCAATAGCAGCCAAGCATATGCCTTTTGCTGTATGCTCTTCAGGAGAATGAACCGCTGAATCAAGAGTAGAGCGCAAAGTGGACTGAAACTGGTCATAGTTTATATATGACCTCAAATGAGAGCACGCCGGAGTTAAGCGGCAATTTACATAAAAAACGATAGGCTTGTGATCGCAAGATGTTCCAGAAACCACCCTCGACCAATTGAGTACAGGAACACAAGGGCTGGTGAAAGTTAAATCTAACACAGATAGAATTTGTGCGCGGAGAAATGTGTCCGAACCCGAATACATACACGAAAGCTTGTTATCAGTAACCCAATCCCAAAGCCGCTTGCCACAGAAATCTGTCTTAAAGCCCCACGACAGATGATGAGAACTAAAGTCGCCGGCCAAGAGAACTAACTTCTGACGCTGAAGGAGCAGGGGATCTAGGAGCCTGGTATCCTGCACACCGCAAAGAAAATAAACATTTACTAATGAAAAGGGATAGCACCCTGGAATTTCAAAATCTAAAGCCAAAAATTCACAGTTTATAGTAGAGGACAGAAAAGTAATCTTAGCCCTGTGACAAAATTTAGAAGAAACTAGTATGAGTAAGCGTCCTCCTCTTGACTGTCGATCTTGTCGAAATGAAAAACAGTTTTGCAAATGGAAGTGTTTTTCAGATGTAAGCCAAGTTTCCTGTAAAATAATTATGTCTGGATTATGTTGAGATATAAGAAACAGTAAGTCTGTTGAAGCTGAAAGAAGTGACCAACAGTTCCACTGGAGAACTCTTAACACCTCTATAGTTGAGAAATCCGGGCAACAGCAACTGCCCGCCCTAAAATAGTTTCTTTTGGCTTAGAGCCAATCTGCTGCTTCTTTGATTTCGGCTGAGGATGTGGAGAAGGGTTAGACATGGGGGATCAACTGCGTTTGAGGATTCGCGTATCCGAATCCACCATCCCTGCATCATGAATAATTTGCGCATTATCTGAATTAGTGGACCGAGGAAGTGGAGAAACAGCAGTAACTTGTTCCTGGGGCTGAGACTGCTCAGGCAAGGAATGTTTAGTCGTTAATGACGGCATAGCTGACATGGTAGAAGTCAGTCTGATTTGTGTAGCCTGGGTAGTCTGCGTTGCCAGAGCATTAGATACGCACTCTTTGACAGTGGACACTATCGTGTCAACCATCTTAGCCATAGAGGCTTCCACAGCAGTCACTATTGCCTGAGAGATAGACAAAGCTAGTGTCACTCCTGAACGGGTTGACAAACCTGCATAGCCGTGGGCTCTCTCTTTAAGTCAGTCTTTTGCCGCTCCGTTTCGCTGGGCATTCCTTCTTCATCTTCGTCCCACTTGACACGGCGCATGCGCACATCGCTGAAGCGCCTTGATATTGAAAGTAGCGACACTCTCCTCCACTCCCACGTTTTCCTCCTCGCCTCCCGGCTGTACGTGCTGCACACGGCACGCTTCGCAGGCCTTCGCGCGCTCGGCGGCCCGATGTGTTGGCTGGCACACATGAGCGCGCCGAAGTGTACGCTTTTTTTCACACTGTATTAATAAACATAACCACTAGAAAGTGATGCGTCAAGCGTGACTCTACCGCTAGCCAAATTTATCACCTTTTCGTTCGAGCAATGAAAGCACTAAGCATGAGTGCTTGCGGCATGTATAATCAAACCGCACTCCGTGCTTCTCAATACGGCAGAGTTGTTATTAGCCTAAGACTTGCGTTACTTTTGTGTATTCAATATTTTTCATCACACTGACGCTCTGCTAAATGTAGATTGGACCTAGCACTACATTTTCGCCGAAATACTGTTTATGACGCTGTTCATTTGCAATCGAGCGTGGTTTTAAAGATGTCGTTTCACGAGGGAGTGAGTGGCTGCGAAAATGCTGGGAAATTTTTAATGCGCGGTATACACTTTTGTAGCAGGTTTCAAACCGGAAATTTTAAGCTTGGCTCCTCGGGGTGGTGCACACGCCGCGGCTTTATTGCCCGGTCATTACACATTTCACGGCTGCTTGAAAGAGAAGAATTTCATTTCCTTGTTTTTTCATTAACCTTATTAGCTACTGCAGAAGTGAGCCTGGTCAATGCTTCGGCTTAAAATTTTGGGGTGATTGCTGGTGCCAACAGAAGAGTTTATTAAGTGGCGGAAAGATATGCATGATATTCTCTTGATGACTCATCTACGCTAATCACTCGAATGCATTTGTAGCGCCCCTCGCACCGCGCTCGGATCGCAGGACATGGCACGCGGCGCCGGACTAGAAAGAAGAAGTTGGGCTAGGACGCTGCAGCACGAGCAGCGCAAATAAACAGTTGGAACCTCAACGCTGCCGGAGCTGGTTCTTCCTCACCTTAGCACCGACAGATTTGGTCACCCGGCTTCGAACACGCAACTACATCATCCTACATGGATTACCCTGGGTATTCCACCTTTCCTACCGACGGCGACCCGTTCCCGAACGCTCAGCCTCTCGGTGCTTCGGTGGCCGCGTTCCAGCTAGACAGCCTGCCGCTATTTTGGCCCAACAGCCCCCGCACCTGGCTCCTGCAGGTTGAGGCGCATTTCCAGCTGCCATGTATCACCAGCCAGGAGATCAAGCTCCTCCACCTCATGTCGGCCTTGCCTCCTGACGTCGCTGAGGACTTAGTGGATGTCATCAGCTCGCCGGACTCGTCTCGACTCTTCGACACGTTGACGGCGGCTATCATCGACCTCAAGTCAGCGTCGGAGCGCAGCAAACTTGATCAGTTCCTCACTGCCGCCCTTCGCAGCTCCTCCGTCGCATGCGCCAGCTTCTGGGAGACTCCGCTGCTCAGCACGACCCACTTATGCGCGAGTTATTCCTTCAGCGTCTTCCCCAACACATGGCCACATCCTTAGTCACTCCGTGACTAAGTGACTCTCAAGGAAACGATTCGTACTGTCTTATAAACTGCGGAATTAAAGAATCTGATGTTCTTATGAAAACACCATTCAATGCACTTATAACTATCTCGCCCGCGACAAGTAAAAGCTGGTTGTAAAATGCACCTTTTCTGTGACTCTCTCCTCAGGTGGCATTAGATCTCGGAATCGCGGTAGAGTTGAGCGCAGTCGCGACAGTGGAACGAACGCCTTAATCGCTCTAAAAGTTAACATCCCCTATCATCCCCAGACAGACGATGATAAAACGCCGCTAAAGCTGCCACGCTAGAGCTCCGGGGCACATGGGAGAGACACCGCCGTACACGCTACAAAAATCAATATGTTTTCTATTTAGCACTAGGTCGGGAGCACGCGTATTTACTAGCAAAAAGAAAAAACGTCGACAATGCAAGCGTTTTTCGCGGAAACCCACATTGAGATTCAGAAATTAAAGTGGCTATAATAGGCATAATTCGCACGCCAGAAGACGGAATAGAAAACACACAGCAATGCCATGAAATAGAAAGATTAACGTGTGAAGCGACGCACAATGATCAGCGAATTAAGCAAGATTATCAGCTTGCTGATGGTCTCGCAAAAAGCTTCAAGTATGCACACTAGTTCAGGTACCACGAAATTCACAGGAATTCTTCAAGGATGGTGTGCTTTGGCAGAAAGAAGTCCTTAAGAGCAATATTGTGGATCCCCTTGTTTCTTCTGGGCGGCTGCCACAGACCCACCGGGTTCCAGAGGAGGCCTGACGTCCTCCACTTCCATCGCCTTCACGAAGAGAGAGCGGCGCCTTCCTGATTGGGCGAAAAAAACGAAAAAACTTGAGAGGCAAAGAGATAGCGATGTGGTCAGGAACGACTTCGTGTGGGGAACGTAGAGAGTGGAGTGGATATGGAGGGAACGGCGGGATGTGGGAAGGCGGGGATTTGATGCTGACGCTTGGAGATTTCAAGCGTGCAGGATAGGGAAATGTCGGCTGTCGAGTAAATGCGTTGGCCTAGTCGGTAATTTAGGGTGATGTCCTGGTAAGTGGTCAACCGGTCCCTCGCTGACCTCGCTCCAAGGTAGGGATAGGGTCTGGACCCCACGCGGAAAGTAATGCCTCGGGCGCGTGAGTGGGCCGCCTCGTTCCATGGGAGTCTGCGGGGGGTGGGCGGGGGTCCAGATGAGCTGGATGGTGTGGGTGCGGGTTTAGATTGTAGAAGGCGGAAGGAAATAGGAGAGATCCGACCTGCTGAGAAAATATTGATTTAAGTTTTGGAGCCGCCGTTAATGATTTTGGGTGATGGGCGGCAGGAGATGGTAGGTAGCGCGATGGCTGCAGCTCCACGGCGTTATCGGGGGAGGCAGTCATGATGGAGGCAGAGAAATGGATGCGGCGGGTATGGTCCGTGACCGCGAGTGCAAAGATATTTCTGTGGCGATAATCAGGGGCAACCACATACGCCACCTCCTCGTTATTACCGTAGCGTTTGTGTAGTCTCGTCTCTTTTCTGCCGTCGCCCGGTATGGAAGACAGGGTGCATGTTACGATGAAGGGTTCGGACGTCTAGGCATTGATGAAATGAACGGGAAGGGAGGCTTCGGGAGAGAAGAGGGGCCCGTAGCGGGTACCAACTTGGCTGAGGATGTGGTGGCCCGTCGTCGTCTGCGAGATGCGCAGATAGTGGCCCCGCAAGTGAGCTACAATGTGCGCCATCGCTGCGGTTTAGAGGCCTTGCGCCCTAAGCAACGCGGTGCACGTTTAGGCCCGTTAAGAGTGCTCTGTCACCCATGAGACGCGTTATGCCTGAGAATCTCCTATTGCTACTGTTCACATCCCAAGAACTGTGTGCTCACTCGCCTGACAGCTGTTGATTCTGGTTTTCAACGTAAGTCACAGAAATAATTTTTTACGCAGGCAGTCATGACATGCGGAAAAAGCTAAGGCGCATCGACCGGTCACCTTGTCGCTGCAAAGCATGAAACCACACAGGAAGAAAAAGGCCGTTACTCCGCATTTGCCTTTGCTCTCGCACTGTATTTTGCTGGTACTCTACACTCAAAAAACAAGGACCCGAAACATCTGGCAGTGACACTTGGGGTTTGTTTTCATCGCTATCCATATTAACGGGACAAAAATACTTGGGTTGGCTTGGGGTTCGTACATTTTCACCCTGCGCAGTGCGCGGATAGAGAGTTTCAATATTAACGAGGCGTAAATAGATTGAAAAAGTTTGGCCCCCAGAAAACTGTTTAGAATTCGAGCTGTCCATATTAATAGAGGTCTTAATAACGTGGCACAACTGTAGTCATAACGATGTTAAAGCCGGTAATTACAAATTAGCAAAATTTCCGATTTATCTCGACAAACTGTAAAAACAATCTGTTTTCTCCGGTCCTCTGAGTATACACTGAGAGCACAGCAGAATGCATACTGCAGTTCACAAGCAGCTAATGGTAAAATACATGCTAGCCTAACGCTTCAGGTGCGGCAGCACAAAAAGGCAGTGCTGTAAAATTTTTGATGATGACTGCACTTTTACTTTGCTTCCTTAATGGCAAATACCTTTTTCATTTTTCGGAAAAACGCTTAGGCGGTTGTTCAGTCGTGCGGGCGTGCCTAAAAATACATTTAGAGGCTCCAGATATTTGTCGAGATCTCCTTGCTGGCCAGCACGTATCGGCGTCACGTATTTGCACGTATTTCCTTCGATACTGTAATCAAGGAAAATTTTCGCTGTGATTAAATTAAGCAATAAACGCTGTCGGAAACAAACACAAATATTAATATTGTAACGATAAATAACTATACACAACACCTACTGCATGCATAGTATTTTAAAATAATTTGAGTGAGTGAATCACCACAGCAAGCAACCGAGCTTTATTCCTCATGAATGGCAAGATAGGGGCTTCGGCTTCTAGGCTTCTTCAACCTTCAGCATACCGATAGATGGTGATGAATGTTCACAAATCAAGATGAAGTTGGTGTGCAATGATTAAACTGTGCCATCTGTTGTTGAACAACATAAACTCCATCGCTCTACAGAAATGTATCAGGTTGTCGAGGGCTTCATGGCCATACTCTCGGTTCAACCTGGCGCGATGCAACAGGCGAGTAGCGTTGAGGCGGCGGCAAGGCAAAGGAGGCAGTATGAAAGCGCGTCCGCATCCTTGCGCTTCTTGCCTTATTTATACATTACTCTGAAGCCATAATTGTGGAGGAAAATAATCCATGGAGTACCCGAGACAGCCGGGAAAAGTTGAAAGGCGATAACATGGTTAGAGTATGCTAGTAAATGAATAACCTTAAGTGACTGCCGTACAGATAGAAGCGAAAGTTTTGGACGGCTCAGACAACAGCGAGACATTCTTGTTCTGTGATGGTGTAGTTTTGTTAGCCAGGATAGAGCACGCGCATGGTCACCGGTAATAACCAACCGGAGCAAGTTTGTTCTGAATTGATAGAAAGGTCACATTCGTGAATTTGAAGGGCGGTAGGACAGAACATACTTACAGATGATGCAGAGCACAGCAAATCGCAGCCGAGGATGAGCTAGTGGACACAGGCGCAAAACACAGCGAACTCAGTGTAGTGCAAAATTCCGTCAAAAGTCTCCTGCGCTGTACACAGTCCAGAAGGTTGCATTGGCTCTTCATTGGCAGCGCGTGAAGTAGCACGGCTTTAATGTGCGCGGACTAATCTCCGACACAAATAAAAATCAAATCGGCGGACACAGATATCAGCGCCGGTATAAACCAAAGCTTCCACAAGAGTGCCTTCAACTTCAACGTTCTACACGTTCTTTGGGAGCGCAGAAATCATTGTAGGGGCGACGGAGCGTGTAGGCTTATCTCCACAAAGTGTTTATGTTAGTGTTCCGTGCGGCGGCCAAACGTTAGAAAAGGCGGGTAAAGGGGTGACAAGAGCGACGGAAAGGGGAATGGAATCGGCGACGCGATACCGGCGATCCGCAAATTGGACAGGAGTCTGCGGTGATGAGGAAGGATGAGGCTCGTATTCGGCGAAGGGCTGTCGGTGAGGAAACAGCTGCGACTTGTGGGCGGGTTGAAATTCACTATAGCTTTTACTCTCATCCTGCAGGCGCCGACAGCATACACAAGAAAGATGGCTGCCAATGCCGCAGTACGACTCTACACGGGACGCTAGCGGTCTCCAGTCAGGGTGCAAAGGGAGTCTCGAAGTTAAGGGAGCGTGGCTGTGCGGCCCACGCTCTGGATAGAACGGTAGGAAAGTAGAAGCTGCTGCAGCGATCTCAGCATATGTTGGTACGTAAGGGGGCGTCGATGGTTCCCTGGCCAAAGGGCGACTGAAAGAGGCAAGATCGTTCATGACGAGGTCACCCAACTCATACGAAGGAGCAGGTTGGTGAGAAGCGGCAGCAGACGATTGCATGTCGCAATGCAGCTCTTCGCGGGAGCTCAAGTCTGCATGAGAAGACAGGCTCGGATCACAAGTGTCTTCAACCCGGAGTGACTGGAGGTAGTCTGGTTGATGTCAAGTGTTGTGAACGTGCGGAAACGAGGAATGATTCTGGGCAGCGAGATAAGTATACTCAAAAGTCCCGATGTCTTTGAGAAGATAATGACCGCGATCGCCATCAGAGGGCGCGCAGTTTGTACGCCTACAAAGACGGAGGATATCCTTAATTGAAGACGTGTGAGACTCCCCCGAAATCTGGACGCGGGTGTCAAACTTGTTTTTGAAGACGTCCGGGCCGGCACTAAAGGTGCCACAGATTTGTAGTATCTGCGTCCTGAAGTGGGACCAGTCATGAATGGCATCTTCATCGTTCAGGAAGCACAACTTCGCTACATCAGCGAGATAGAACGAATCATTACCGAGCTTTATTGAAGCATCCCAACGATTGAAAGTGCTCGTTCGGTCGTACTGCTGGAGCCAGCCGTTCACGTCATCGCCGCGAAGGTCCGAGAAGACTGGAATGTCGCTCTGGTGGGTGCTGACAACAGACCACGAGGATACAGGAATTGAGGGACGCCTCTGCCACTTGTGAACCAGAGTCACCAGAGGAAATTCACTTTAACCTTACACACAAGAATAGAACCGAAATGGCTTCGCCTTCTGGGCTTCCTCTTCTGCCAATATCAGAACGATAGATAACAGTCAACATTGACAGATGAAGATAAAGGTTGCGTCCAATGGTTGCAATAAGTATAAATTTAACAGATTATTCTTACCAAACATGCAAAGTACACAGATGATTATTTTGTTTGGAGTAAAAGCACGACTATTTACTACACAGTCAACTAATTACCTCAGCTACACACTGGAACGAGCAATGGCTTAGCGCATTGCACACAGCATTCGCGCGCACGCTGTTCCGTTAGACTGGTCTATTAGGCAAAGCTATTAAAATAAAAAACGAAACAGCTTGCTTAGGAGAAATACTTTGTACTCGAAAAACCTGCGCGCGAAAACTCGCTATGAGGTGCAGATATGCCGAAAGAGCAACAGTAGTCGATTGCTAATAAGGGAGGGTTTATTGACTTGAAAGGCAGAGAGGTGGCCTGAAAGATATCTGGCCTGCTACTCTGCACTGGGGAACGGGAAGAGGAGAAAAAAGAGGGTCACGATGGGGGGTGATGATGATGGGAGGAGGCAGATGAAAAAAGACAGAAAAAACAAGGCACACTTTCTTACATCAGAAACGCGAGGCAAGGTCCCTGTTGCTCAAGAAGCGTTACAGCACTTGCGTTGCCTGTACAGTTTTCAAACTATCTGGCCAAGCGCGAGGATCAAATCCCCTGAGAGGGGCCTTGTGTCCATAGACCTCAAAACAGATGCAAGCATAAGTCTTTAACATGTATATGCTGGAAATACTGCTAAAGCATGTTCTATAGTCTCTCGCACGCCACATGTGGTACCGTCCGGGCAGTCCTCTTGTCCTATTAAGTTAAATCTTTAAGGTTGCAATATAGGGTGCAATTAAAAAAAATAAACCAGTGCAGTCTCGAAGCAGCAGTATTTACCGGCATACATCAAGCCTGGTCGCGTGAACAACCGTCATTCGCTGACGTTGTGCTGTCAGACTGGATCCTCCATCGTGTGTCGTCTGAGCGCAGGAAGGTCATTTCGGTAACGCTGTATGCATTGCTGCATCAGACCCGTGCGCACAGTTGTACTGCACAGCGATAACAGAATAGTTATAACACAGACGCAGAGAATGAGGATGTCACAACGCCAGTGCAAGCAATCTTTACGCTGCTACCGCAGCACCGACAAGCACTAATCACCTATCATCACACCGGCTCCTTTGCCGCTTTCATTTCATTCCCCTAAGGGCATTCGCATTACAGAGCGCATTTCGTATTACTATGCTACGGGCTACGGGTTGGAAACAGAGGGCGGGCGCGCTACACGCGGGTGGCCTTGAAGAAAAAAAAATAGAAACTTTTCCTTCTCTTTTTCGTGGCGCGGGGGTCACCAAGCCGTGTATCATCATCATCATCATCATCATCATCATCATCATCATCATCATCATCATCATCATCAGCCTTACTACACCCACTGCAGGGCAAAGGCCTCTCCCATGTCTCTCCAATTAACCCTA
This sequence comes from Amblyomma americanum, assembly GCF_052857255.1. Lineage (NCBI taxonomy): Eukaryota > Metazoa > Arthropoda > Arachnida > Ixodida > Ixodidae > Amblyomma > Amblyomma americanum. The sequence continues at coordinate 89,465,000 of NC_135506.1, forward strand.
TCCTTTGCCAGCTGCATCCACCCTTTGCCTGCAAACTTCTTAATCTCATCCGCCCATGTAACCTTCTGCCGCCCCCTGCTACGCTTACTTTCCCTTGGAACCCACTCCGTTACCCTTAAAGACCAGCGGTTATCTTGCCTTCGCATCACATGCCCTGCCCAAGCCCATTTCTTTCTCTTGATTTCGACTAGGATGTCATTAACCCGTGTTTGTTCCCTCACCCACTCTGCCCGCTTCCGATCTCTTAACGTTACACCTATCATTTTTCTTTCCATGGCTCGCTGCGTTGTCCTTAACTTAAGCTGAACTCTTTTCGTTAGCCTCCACGTTTCTGCCCCGTAGGTGAGTACCGGTAAGATTATGCTGTTGTACACTTTCCTCTTGAGGGAAATTGGTAAACTGCCACTCATGATCTGCGAGAATTTGCCCTATGCGCTCCACCCCATTCTTATCCTTCTAGTTATCTCCCTCTCATGATCCGGATCAGCTGTCACTACCTGCCCTAAGTAGACGTATTCCGGCACAATTTCTAGGCTCTCGCTGCCAATTGTGAACTGTTGTTCCCTTGCTAGACTGTTGAACATTACCTTGGTTTTCTGCATGTTAATTTTTAGACCCATAGATCTGCTCTGCCTGTCTAACTCGTTGATCATGATTTGCAGTTCACCTCCTGAGTGACTCAGCAAGGCAATGTCATCAGCAAATCTCAGATTATTTAGGTATTCTCCATTTATTCTTATTCCCAACTGTTCCCAATTCAGGCCTCGAAATACCTCCTGCAAACATGCGGTGAACAGCATTGGCGATATCGTGTCTCCTTGCCTGACGCCCTTCCTTATTGGAATTTTATTGCTGACTTTATGGAGGACTATAGTAGCTGTGCAGTTGCTATATATATCTTCCAGTATTTTGACATAAGGCTCTTCTACCCCCTGATTACGCAATGCCTGTATGACTGCTGAGGTTTCCACTGAGTCGAATGCTTTCTCGTAATCAATGAAAGCTATATATAGCTATATATATATATATATATATATATATATATATATATATATATATATATATATATATATATATATATATATATATATATATATATATATATATATATATATATAGCTATATATATAACGGAGCTATCAAAGTTAATAAATAAGCGCAAGGTAGCCGACATAAGGAAGTTTAATATGGAGAGAATCGAGCATGCTATAAAGAACGGAGGTAGCCTAAAAACAGTGAAGAGGAAACTAGGCATAGGTAAAAACCAGATGTATGCATTAAGAGACAAGCAGGGCAATGTGATTAGCAATATGGATAAGATAGTTAACGTAGCCGAAGAGTTCTACACAGAGCTGTACAGTAGCCAATGTAATCAGAGCGCCAATGAGAAAGACAGCAGTGCACAGCAATGCGTCATCCCGCCAGTAACGAAAGATGAAGTAAAGAAAGCCTTAGAAGCAATGAAAAGCGGAAAAGCAGCTGGGGAGGATCAGGTAACAGCAGATCTGTTGAAGGATGGAGGGGACGTCGTGCTAGAAAAACTAGCCACCCTGTATACGCAATGCCTTATGACCTCGACTGTACCAGAAGCTTGGAAGAATGCAAACATTATCTTAATTCATAAGAAGGGAGACGCCAAGGACTTGAAAAATTACAGGCCGATCAGCTTACTATCCGTTGCCTACAAAGTATTTGCTAAGGTAATCGCTAATAGAGTCAGGGCAACGTTAGACTTTAATCAACCAAATGATCAGGCAGGCTTTCGTAAAGGATATTCCACAATAGATCATATTCACACTATCAATCAGGTGATAGAGAAATGCGCAGAATATAACCAACCTCTATATATAGCCGTGTATGAGTTACCGTAAAGAGAGCGCCTCACTTGGTGAGTTACAGAGACGCGAGAATCGATGTTCTGCATAGCGCATAAATAATCTGTCTTGAGGCGTTGTATCCTTCGCACCGGCCAAGAAAAATGAAAACATGAAGGACCTCGCTGTAACCTTCATTTTATTGCTCAGAGCTACTTCTAACTTTTATAGATGTAGATTTAGGCGCTACCAGGTTCTGAGTATAGGCGAAGGACCGTCACAACACAATCCTTTTCGGAAGGAAAGCTTCGCGTACATTTCAGAGAAATGAGAGGCTCTAAATACTGTGAAATCGTGGTGCCAGCTGTTGCGACAAAACTGGGCGTCATTAAGTGGTAACTTTTCACACAGCATTTTCCCCACTTCCACTATGCGTTTAATGTAGCTTTGTTTACAACGCTTGGCATGGCGCTCGAAAGACAACGTCTTAAGCCTGATGGTGTTTCAGTTGTAACAGCAAGGACCTGGAACGCCTCCTATATTAGGAGAGGGAGAAAGTTTGGCGCCGTGCTCTTGAAGAAGGAGCGCTAAGGATAAGTAGTGCACTCGAACGGGTATGACTCCCAATATCTTTAAAAAAAGTGAACACTCATTATTTAAATTTTTCATTGCAGAGTATATAAACAAGATTATTTTCAACCTGAAAGCTTCTCCGCAGTTACTCATGTCCAAGGTCTCGGTGTTCACATCATAATTCATACTACATTCGCTGTAAAAGGCTCAAAAGCAAAAAAAAGTAAAAAAGACACTTAACGGTATATGATTAGGGTTATTACTTAAGTATAAATAATGAATTATCGACCTTCTATGAGGATTTTGCTTCAAGTTATCTGTCTCGCGGCACCGAATTGAACTTGCTTCCTCTAGAGCCGAGCTGCAGCGGTAACCGAACGAGTTAAATAACCGTGGTTTAATGCGAACTTAAAGCGGCCAAACGATAAAAAAAAACACGCCTGTGATAAACACAATAACTCAAAGCTCGCTTTGGGCAATTACTGCTCGGCTGCCCTGGTACTACGATGCCCTGGTATTAAAAGAGAAGCGACATATTTACTCTTGTGCCTTGTCTTCGATGTTGCATAGCAACCCAAGGCATTTTCGAAATCTAACCCTGCACTCCTTTATGATCCTGATGGCTCCCCTTTATCTGTTTCTGGAGCCGCTATTGTGTTAAATTGTATATTTTGCTCTATTTTCAGCCAAGACCTTATTCAAAACCTTCCAGATGCACCTGCATACGTTCATCATTAGATGGCTGACATAATCTTCAATCACAACGGCACCTTCAAAATAACTGACACTAAAAAAAATAACACGCCCACCCTGCAACGCCGAAAAAGCTTAAGTGAGAATAAGAACACTCTCGTACTTTCACTGTAGGCGGTTCATTTTATAATAGTTCACATCATAACAACAAATGTAGCTGCTTGCAAAGAAACGCATCCTGATTTGTAAAAAAAATGTAAGATAATGATTAACTCGCTGGAATCAAATGAAGATTGACGAGTTACATATTGCGCTTAGACACAGTACGTAACTCGTGAACCTTCAGGGTAACGGCTTTCAAGGGAACGACAGCGAAGAGTGAGGCGAGCAGAATAAATACGCAGATTCATTGGGATAGGACAGGAAGGTGTGGTGTAGGGCAAAGATGTTGATTGAGATATATGGGGTATATGTGTCACACAGTGGAAGCACCCAGCTTTGTGATAAAGATGACGTTCTAAAGGCTATCAGGAAGTTATTGCTTTATGGTGGTTTATCCTCGGGTCATGCGTCGTTGATTCAGAAATACCGCACGACGGGCTAGATTCTAAAGAATGAAGGCCCACCCCAAGCTTCCATCACAGATCAGCAAGCAACTGCACTACAGATTCGAACAGACATGGTTCCTGCTACCCTCTGATTGCAATCATCCTGCACATTCAGTACAGGTAAGCTGATTTCTTCAGAAAGGAGAGAAAAACAGCTGGGGTCAACTATTGTGCAAATGCTATACAATGCTTTCAACACTTTCTTTCCTCATCCTTGCGACACCACTACGGATGATGATTCGAACGACTTAGTTGATCCTTTCTGCTGCATGCTTCGAAACACCATCTCGATCACTGTTAAGTTTGTGGTTCCAATCATGTGCTGATAGTGGGATTCCCAGCCAAGCTGACTGCCGTGATTTGGAAGAGAGCGCCTCGTAGTGGAGAGAGCACGGTATAGAGGCACTATGCGGCCGGTTTATGCTCATTTAACTCAGCGCACAGTCCCATTCTGCCGCTCGTTGGCTTCGTCAGCAGCACGGAGCTGAATAACACGTGAGTTAAAGGCACTCTTGAATATGCGTGTTGATATGCCGGAAGGCACACAGCTGCAAGGTCAGTGTCGACATTTTCCTTCACAGCAGGAGCTGGTGCTACATCCAAAAGCAGCTGTTTGCTCACTGCGTAGAGAAAGCAGGGCTGAAGCACACGACACAGGAAGACAGAAAATGGGGCCATTTAATTTAAACTTATGCTCTAGTCCCATAAATATATGTCGGTTAAAGGTCACGAGAAGGTTCCACGTGCGCTTGCAGACGTAGGACAAGGAGGGAAAGAGAAGAGAGGGCAGTGAGAGTGACGCTTTTGCGGCGTGTGCTGTTTGTCGTACACTATGAACTACTGATCGAGAAGACCAAAGGCATGCCCAGAGGAGACTTGTGATGTTTGTGAACGATGCTGATCTCGGCTGTTCCTGGCGTATACCTGTGTGTAGCTTGAATAGGAATGTGAATGCACACTCCGTGTTCGAATCACAATTCCGGCCATGAACGGCACGCTTCCCGCCTGTTCCTGACCTGAAAGCAGTAACGAGGAGCAACATCTAAGTTTGTAGTGGAGATAAGCTGAGGAAACAACCTCAACCATATTGTGTATAACCAATCAGCTTGATGTAAATTAAAATTAGGTTGATTTATGCTATCTATTGAACATTTATGGACAGTACCTCATTCATTAAAGCTGCGAACTGGGCGATTTGGTACTGATTCATATTTGAAGAGCGCAATAAAACCCCCGCACTTGTGGTGTTCATCCTTCGTTGTGTCCCGCAGTTTTATTGCGCTTTTAAAATATGAATCAGTACCTCATTCACTTTTTCACAATGTTTTAATAAAAAAAATGCATTTAGCGGCAATGCTTTAACCTTACTCAGTCAGTACAACGGCGCTGTACGGAGTCCCGCACAAAAAGCGCATCGCAGCATTCACGGCCACCGAAGGGAATTCTGGAGCAACACATTCTGCCAATCCACAATCACTGCCGTGTGCAAACAGAAGGAAGTTGATAGAATTAGATGCCAAAAAATAACAGCCGGTTTACCTTACTTGGGCAAATACAAAGTTTGTGCGCTAGCACGTCACGTTTCAGTTGGCGTTCGGTTCGAGGCTAGTGTATCTCGGTGAGGCCTCAGGCACTGCGGCAGCTCTGTGTTTCGGATCTGTTTTTTTTTGCCTGTGGGAAAAAAAAAACTGTGTTGTGACCTTCCGGTCAGTGGGACTATTCAGTCTCTGGAAGAGCCGTATGATGGACCGCTTTGCTTCCCATTAATGCTTAATGCGAAACATTGCGCTTCTAGTTTTGTTATTTGCTGTTTTACAATAGCCTTCGTCGCCAATGCCCAAAAACGACATTGTTTGGCTCGCACCAGGCTGCATTGAAGAAGAAGCGTGAGATTATCGTAAAAATTTTAAATAAGCGCGCCTCAATCTACGCTGACACCGGTAGCGCCCTTCGTAGCGACGCCACATTGGATCAATTGAAGCGCCACCTCTAGGCCGTTAAAATAGCCAGTAGCATCACTTTAGCAAAGCAATGACCAGCTCTTCTCAGCAATGTAGAACGTTGGGGCAATTGGTACTTTTTCATTGTCATTTTTTCCATTTTTACCATCGTCCAACAGCGCATTAAAAGCACCAGGACACAAAGACTTTTCCGTGCTGTTCTCTCTGAGTGTCCTGTGTCTGTATTCCGAATTTGTGTAATAATAAAAAGCGCCATAATCTACCTCAGCGGCAACACCCGATTCGTCGAAATGTTCGAAGCGGATGTGGTGGTTCAGATGCAGCGAAAAGGGTCGAATAAACCGGATGGTGAAGTCAAACAGAACAAGGAAAGCCAACATGGCGGCGCGCTCCGAAGGCTCTGAAGCGGAGCCTCTCGCTTCGAAGTGAACTCGTCGAAGTTACGGCGTTTTTGTGTACGTCAACTGGCTACAAGCTGAATACGGGGCTTTCGCTTCATCTTATCTTGCCTATAACAATTTGAATAGAAGATGAATTTTGTCTGTTTTTTTTATTCCGTTCACATTCGGTAGCTGCTAGGCCTAACGAGCTCCAGTTTATCGTAGAAATTGTTCTCTTCATTAAAACCGGATGGAGCCACTATCACCGGCGTTATCTAGTGTGAGTGCGTTGAATGATATAATATAAACAATAAAGTCCCACACGCGCAAATGTGCACTTCCTAATCTAAAACCTCTCTATAATACTGTTGATGCGTCCTGCATGATAGTTGTGTGTAATGACTGCCAGAGTGAAATAGCTCATGTACACGTATGGTCAGCCGACAGCGACTCGTTTGACATGCCACAGGCGGTTTTTCGGCGCCCCTTTTGGTTCACAATAGCCGCGGTTTTGTATATCTGCATTGAGCTCTTGAGCTCGGGAGTTAGCTTGCAAGATTGTTTTCAGGCGTCAGTGAGCATGCGTGCGCTTCGTACCATGACGAACCCACGGAAACTTCGTCTGCGAAGTCTCCCAGCGCATATATGAAGGAAACACAGAAGATTTTCGAGCTTCTTGCTTTTACATATTTGTAGCAAAAATATTGAAAACGTAACAGCGGCGTCTCGCTGTTCTTGCAGTGTTTGCAGAAAAGGAATAAAAATTAAATTACCGTCTGCACAACCATTAGATAACAGCGCCAACTTACGTTCAGCGATGCTGGACACGGCAATTCTTCACGGGGTCTTGGTTCAGCATGGCACGGAGCGCGCATTGTGCAGCGAGTGAGCGCACGCCAAACATTTTCTTCTCCATTTCCTTTTACACTCAAGATAAACGTAAAACGCCGTGCGGTACGAGCAAGCTGGCTGCCTTTTATTTACCATCGGCGATCGTCGGCTGTAGCGACCGCCTTTTGTCACTGAAAAGCCATGCGTTATTGCATACAATATTTTCTTCTTCAAGTACACCTTCGGCTTTTACGGTGCAGAAAAGAGTGCCTGAATTATTGTTTCTATTTGTTGAAGTCGATTGGGTAAATAAAGAACCTTTGATATTACGCCTTTACAGCGGAATGCGGTGCGCAAGTAAACTTGGGGGTGATTTTTTCTTCTGTCGCATTGGCAGCGTTCCATTTCTCGGAAAAGAGCAACAGTACCGCTGGATGTTTCTCTGCGGCAACTGCAACGCAGTGACATGCTGCCGCCGTTCACAGTCGCAACGGAACCGACATCGGCTTCCGGCGTTTCGACCCATAAGATGTGGCCGCTGCGGCCGATTATGCCGCTTTTTATTATGACGCAAGCTCGGAATACGGTCCCTGTTTTTCTTTTGTGGCTTGTTTGACGATGAAAAAATGCAGCGCTTCTCTTCCATCTCAATTTTGCTTTTTTCGTCCTCTCGGAGTACTGCGCTGGCGTCGTTTTTCAAGATACTTTTCATTGGCAGCTTAGTTTTGCCACCGACCGAATTCTTGACATTGGATTGGGCCGCAACTTTACCGTGTGCACCAGATGCAGTTGCATTGGCTCTTTTTGCGTTTTGGACAGGTCTTTTCTCTGCCTACATCAGTACGGAGGGCGAATTGATTGTTCGCGACGCTTGTGCGCTTAAGGCGATTGCACCGATAGACGAGATGGCCATCATGACCCTAGATTAGACAGCGCATGGTCCTGACCTAAATATGTTATAAAAGGTATTTGTAATCATGCAAAGAAATCTGTCACGAAGGCTTAGGCATATTGCCGCCACGAGAGAAGAGCTTTGCAAGCTATTGATGAAGCGATGAATCACCTCCCGGCGTAATAATCTTTGTCAACACATTGAATATTATACAGGGGAGAAACGGCGTGTCAAAGCGGTAAAGGGTGTTTCCATCGCATACTAAGTAAAGCGACCTTTAAAGGGATAATTTATTCACTCAATGCTACTGCTAACTCTTGCGCTGCTCAAAGAGCTCCTTACTGTTCCTTGGATCACCTGGTCTTGTCCCGATTTGCCCCTGTCCCTCGCACGTTTTTCATTCATTCATTCATTCTAAACTTTCGTTAATATATGATCGTCGAATGGTCTGCCACACATGTTTGCATCCATTGAATAATCGCTCATTTTTTTTCTTCAAAACTCCTGGTATTTTTTTCGCTGTTTCGGTCAAGGCTCAATAGTTCAGTGCGCTACACGTTGAGTGACACCACTGAAACCTTCTAGAACAGTAAATTTGTTCAGTTACACCCGCAGAAGTTACACCCAACGCTGTTTTGTAAATGAGCAAAGCGGGAAAGCCGACTGAACAACCTTAAAAAGCGTGATTTTGACGCTCTACGTTTCCAACTACAATACCAATTCAGAAAACGAAAAAACTGCGTTCTCCTTCGATGTTGGCGGCCTCTACAAAATTGACCTGCGCCACAAGAATAAAACGGAGAGTAGGTAAATTCAGTTAATTATCATCTTCTTTTAGTCGAGCTCTGGTTAATGGTTCATTGGGGGTTTAACGTCCCAAAGCGACTGAGGCTATGAGGGACGCCGTAGTGAAGGGCTCCGGAAATTTCGACCACCTGGGATTCTTTGACGTGCACTGACATCGCACAGTGTACGCGGGCCTCTAGAATTTCGCCTTCACCGAAAGTTTCCCGCCGCGGCAGCGATTGAACCCGCGTGTTTCGGGCCAGCAGCCGAGCGCTATAACCACTTAGCCATCGCGGTGGGGCTTTTAGTCGAGCTCTACGCGCGCAGAATGTCCGCCTTGCTGTACACTTCAACTGCACAGACAGCACCGGCTTGCCTCTCATTGTCTAAAAAATAAAACGTCAAGTATAAAAAAAAACGCTCGGGATACACCTGCCTTACGTCTGTGTGTTAACTATGTTTATTTGTTCAGTGTTTTGATCAGTGACACCACTTTAAAACGCCTGCAAAAGCCTTCAAGAAATGACAATGATATTGGTCCTGATGATATTTATAGTAGCATTTTTATCGCTCCCCCATTGGAAAAGCTATTAAGTGCCGCTACCTCTGTTGGTGTACGGAGATGCTGCGAAATAGAGGGGACACAGAGCGCAGCCAGGAGCGGCGTCTGGCCTGCCATAGCATCGCTACCCGAAACGGCGCACAGAGAACGCGTAGGGACCCGCAGCGGTGGCTCTGTGGTTAAGGCACTCGTTTCGATGGAGGCGAAACGCAAAAGGCTGCCGTGTGCTGTGCAATGTCAGTGCGCGTTAAAGACCCCTAGGTGGTCGAAATGATTGCCGGAGACCTCCACTACGGCACCTCTTTTGAAGCGAAAAGCTTCACTACGCTACGTAAAGCAGTCGTCGCGTAGGCCGGAGACGACCTTGAACGACCACTTTAGCCGTGAATGACCATATGTGCTACAGTTATGGGGTGGAACCCTTGACCCCGGTCCTTGACCCATGACCTTTAGTTGACTTTGGACCTCTGACATTGCGTTTACCTTCCACCTTTGACATTGGGTGGCCTTTGACCTTAAGAACATCCGATGAGGTGATGTGAAGCCACGTGATGACATCAGAAGGAGGTGTCTTAACGCCTTATGGTACCACGTCATAGCCACGTGGTCGTGTGCGTATATATAGAACAGTTGTGGCGTACGCTTAGCAAGCGTCCTTGCTTTTTCGCTCAATTCCAGGGTTAGCCAAGTTAAGCCACTGGAAATTTTCTTCCTGTCTTGTCACCCCCTCCTTCATCGCTTCCCTTACGGCGTGGTTCGGGTGTCCACTGAGACAGTTACTGCGTGATTTCCTTTACTCAATAACCAACAACGCCACACTTGTCAGTCCGCCTGTTGTTGCAAGGAAGAAGGGAAAGGAAACTGCACCGGTCTGCTCACTGGCTCAAGCCGAGACACAATCGCTACCACGTGCTGATAGTCAGAGAGTTGAAAGATGGGATAGAAAGACAGGATAGTAAAGACGCGCTAAAGACAAGGCCGATTCCGGAGGTAGTGCAATACCGGGCCAACCGGTGGCGGGAGTGAAGTCCAATTGGACCCGAAACAGATACTCTACGGGGCCCGGACATTCACTACGCCACACTTGGGCGCAGAAGTGGTGAGCGCACAACTGGTGACGTCTATGTTGCGGTTGCTTTGCCTATTTTCGTATCAAAACTATGACGCAACCATTCGTCGTACACCGTTGCGGTTGGCGTCATATGATTTCTTCTTGCATGCAGCATATGTCTCTTAGTCAGATTGGAAGATAGTTCGTGACAGGGATGCGAACCGCCGATATGTGTACCTCCAGATTTATGCCCTTCTCATACATTCATTTCAAATTTGTGTTGCAACCACTCATTGTGCAGCGTTCTGAGTGGTGTCATACGGGTTCTCCTTGCACATAGCATGCATCTGCTAGTCAAGTTTGAGGCTAGTTCGCACTAGGTATTCGAATCGCGTGCACTCGGTACTGTGTGGATTCAGCGTTTGCGGAATAAGCGTTCGAACGCGCGTGTTTGATTTATCAGTGGTGGTGGTGGAAAACATTTAAGGGCCGATGCACTTACAGCAGGTTATGCATGAGCTGATCAAGAGGGGGCGAGCCACTACAAGTACTAGGTGGAGGACCCTAGTTCGGGACCCTAGTGTAGTCGGCCGTCGCCCGGACACGCCCGACCAAGGCCCGTTGGGCCTTGAAGTCAGGGCAGCCGAGCAGGGTCGCCTCCTACTCCTCTCGAAATGGGTTAAGGTGAAGGGGGATAGCAAGGTGCACACTATGCGGTAGATATCCGAAGATTTCTCCGCACAGTGCGGACAGCTGCCCGAGATAGAAGAGTCGAAGTGTTTGAGAGCTGCCAGCAAAGTGTTAGTATACAGGCGCGGCAGCAGCCGCTCCTCCGCCTTTGAGAGACCTTTAAACGGGCAGGTATTAAGGCCGTGGCCCCATTGATAAGGTAAAGCAATGCCTTTGAAGGAGTAAGCTGGAGTGGATTCGAGTTCCCGATCGTCAGGTTTGAAGAGGAATGCCCGGAGAGAGAGCGCGCGGGCGGCGGCGTCAGCTGCCTCATTTCCCTCAAGGCCCGTTTGAGTACCCACCGGAGTATCCTGGTTCGAACCCGGCCGCGGCGGCAGCGTTTCAACGGAGGCGAAACGCAAAGGCGCCCGTGTGCTGTGCGAAGTCAGTGCACGTTAGAGATCCCCAGGTGGTCGAAATTATTCCGGAGCCCTGCAATACGGTACCTTTTTCTTCCTTTCTTCTTTCACTTCCACCTTTATTCCTTCTCTTGCGGCGCGGTTCAGGTGTCCGCCGAGATGTGAGACAGATAGTGAACTATTTCCTTTCGCTCAAAATCAATTTTCACTTCCATTTTGCTATGTGAGCAGAAGCCCAAGCGACATTGCGGTGAGAGGGGTCCCCGTTGTAGACGGTGTTTTAGAGAAGACGGTAGGCTAGGTACGGTACCCAGCCCTGCTAGGCGTTCCGTCAGGCCCCTCGCGAGTCAGAAACAATTGTTTTTGCAAGGGGGATGACATGCAGCCAACGCAATGGCGAGTTAGAATCCAGAATAACGAACATGATTCTTTTGATTTCTCAGTACGCAACCTGCGTCGAGGACAATGCTCACGGTGAGACACCAATACTGTCACCTTCACAGTATGTAAGCAGTCTGAAGTGCCCCCTGAACTATTCGGAGCGATGGCTCCACTTTTCGTGTACAAACCTTGAAGGTCATGTTACGACGCAGATGTGACCTTTAAGCGGCCTCAAATAATAAAACAGCATAAGAAAATTTTGGCCAAGACTATTCGGTTCTTCGAAAAAAATGAAGGCGTGTCTAGTGAATGCATCTGCTAGAGCTGTGTAACAAACGCATCTTCGGTATATGTACTGAGACGTGCATGAATAATTTAATAATGAGCATGTCAATTACAGATATCCCAACTAAGCGAGTAGCAGATAAGTTTCGAGTTAATTTGTTTCGTGCATGGCGTGCAGTCGTAGCGCCATTATGCGGCACTCACTGAAACCCCAGCACGCAATGTACCGCGAAGGTGCAACAGATGGCGTGCGTCTAGTGAATGGACTAAAGCCCCTCAATAGACTAAAAGTAGCGCCATCTCCTCTCTCCTTCTCGTGCGCCGCCGCTCCTTCTCTCTCGTTTCGACTGTGGCTCCCCCTACGCGGTGCGGAAGTAGCAGACGGTATCTGGAGAAAGCACTGGCGCTAAAGCTGGCGCAAGGTATCGCGGGGCCTTTTGAGCTCGTATTTTTGTCGCAATTTCTTCATGTTATATTATGACTGGCTGCTGAAACACCAAGTTAGAATGTCTAAATGTCGTTGCGCTTCGGTATTCCCGCTGTTAGCTGTCCGACGCTGTGCCATGCCGCGCGCGACTTCGGCGCTGGTTCAGCTACTGCCTTCACCTCCATGCTTCTGTCACTCGTCGGTTACCGGCCAAAGTGCGCAGCGCGGCTTAAACGTTACATTTGGCGTGCGAAAGCGATTGATCCGACAAGTTATCGTGCTGGTGTCACTGCCTGGCGAGCTACCGATAAAGCTGCGGAAGCTCGTCGCTGATGCCAAAGCGACGTGCTCCGCTAGCTAGGCGTCGCTCTTGCGTGTGCCACAGGTCAGAGCACGTTACATAATGCCATGCGTGCCTTTCGTTTTTTCTTTTTAGAGGCAGGGAGGGGTATATAAAAGCAAGGCGGCAGTCGTTTTACAGGTGTGTGCAAGCAGCTACTGCGGATCATATCGGCGCTTGCGTGTGTTGCGCGTGGCAGCAAGATGTAGCGTGCTTGGCATTTTATACAGTATCTTAACAAAATGAGCGAATACAAAGTATGATCTAACATGCGGCTTTGCCCCCTCCCACCCACCTTTGGAATCCGCGGTATCGCCGCACGAAGGCACCCATGGACCTTCAGAGGTGCTCCTAACATGCCCCTTCAGAGGTACAGAGCTAACATAGGACTGTCCCAGCCGCGCAGGAATTCGTTAAGTGTTAAATCGAGGGCCTGTCACGGATCTCTCCGGAGAACACTCGGACCGAAAGAATGGACTAGGCGACGGGTGTACCCATACAAACGCACATTTAATACACCCTACGTGGCACACACACTAGAACACAAAACTAACAAAACTAACACAAAGCACAAAGACTGTAAATACACACGACCCGGGCACACTGCTACTAGCGTCTACTACTAGTGTTCTACTATTAGCGGTCGGCGTTCGTGCTCACGGTTGGTTCGGTGTGGCTACGGCATTGTATGGATCCAGTAGGCGGCGTCGAGGCGGCGTTCGAGGTGCTCGGGCTGGCGTCGCTGGCTGCGTCGTACAAGCTCCAGGTCCAAGCGCCCGTGGAGATGATGCCGGTGTTGTTGGCGTTGGGAGCACCACCCGGATGGGTGGCAACAGCGCTGGAGACACCCCTGGCCGTAGCAGGTGGTAGCGTCCTCTGTTGACTCCCCGGAACGGGCTCAGGCACGGCAGGAAATCCACGATGCGATGTCGTAGAACGCGAGCTCACCAGAGCAGTAGCCGGCATCGCTCTCTTCCAGCCGATGTGTCCCTGACCTGCCGGAGCCTCCGCTTCTCTGCTGTTCCCCCAGTGCCTCGCTCTCACTCGCCATTTTATAGCCTCGGTGTTAGCCCACGTAAGCCTTGTCGTCGTCTTGTTCTCTTCTCCACCAATCATCTTTCTCCACCTCGCCGAACGCTTCTCCACCAATCATCTCTCTCCACCTCACCGAATGCTTCTTCTTCCTCTTCTTTATTCTTCGGTTAATTCACGTCGTCTTCTTCACACCATTTTCCTTTAAAATTTAATTTAGGCACCTCAGCGAAGCCATCCAATCCGCTGATCTTTGCGATGCAGACGATCAACCAGCTGTTCGTCAGCCTACTGTTGCCGACCTTGGCAAGCCTTCTTTCGGGTGCGTCGTTTGACTGCGCACCACCATGCTCCAGTGACGAGCCGGGACGCTACCGCTTGCCGCTCGTCAGCTGCCCGCCCCGGATGACTGCTGCCACAACAGAGGAACAGTGGCTGCCGGCACCGAAGGAATCTTGGACGGCCGCATCATCACGGACATCAACAGCTTCCCCCCATATAAAAGCACCCCCGCCACCGGCACCGTTCTGTGGGCTCGGTGACTGCACCTCAGCGCAGCCATCTAATCCGCTGATCTTTGCGATGCAGACGATCAAACAGCTGTTCGTCAGCCTACTGTTGCCGACCTTGGCAAGCCTTCTTTCGGGTGCGTCGTTTGACTGCGCACCACCATGCTCCAGTGGCGAGCCGGGACGCTACCGCTTGCCGCTCGTGAGCTGCCCGCCCCGGATGACTGCTGCCACAACAGAGGAACAGTGGCTGCCGGCGCCGAAGGAATCTTGGACGGCCGCATCATCACGGACATCAACAGCTTCCCCCCATATAAAAGCACCCCCGCCACCGGCACCGTTCTGTGGGCTCGGTGACTGCACCTCAACGCAGCCATCTAATCCGCTGATCTTTGCGATGCAAACGATCAACCAGCTGTTCGTCAGCCTACTGTTGCCGACCTTGGCAAGCCTTCTTTCGGGTGCGTCGTTTGACTGCGCACCACCATGCTCCAGTGACGAGCCGCGACGCTACCGCTTGCCGCTCGTCAGCTGCCCGCCCCGGATGACTGCTGCCACAACAGAGGAACAGTGGCTGCGGGCGCCGAAGGAATCTTGGACGGCCGCATCATCACGGACATCAACAGCTTCCCCCGATATAAAAGCACCCCCGCCACCGGCACCGTTCTGTGGGCTCGGTGACTGCACCTCAGTGCAGCCATCTAATCCGCTGATCTTTGCGATGCAGACGATCAACCAGCTGTTCGTCAGCCTACTGTTGCCGACCTTGGCAAGCCTTCTTTCGGGTGCGTCGTTTGACTGCGCACCACCATGCTCCAGTGACGAGCCGGGACGCTACCGCTATCCGCTCGTCAGCTGCCCGCCCCGGATGACTGCTGCCACAACAGAGGAACAGTGGCTGCCGGCGCCGAAGGAATCTTGGACGGCCGCATCATCACGGACATCAACAGCTTCCCCCATATAAAAGCCCCCCCCCCCCCCCCCGCCACCGGCACCGTTCTGTGGGCTTGGTGACTGCACCTCAGCGCAGCCATCTAATCCGCTGATCTTTGCGATGCAGGTTAGTAAATCATATACCTTATTTGCCAAAAGATCAAGCAATTGTATTCTGGGGCAGTTCCCGAGCCCACAGTGCTGTGTTGCCATTGCCGCCGAGTGTGTCACTGTTGTTCATTCTTTGCTATTGTTATCAGGAGATATCGAAACTAACCCTGGTCCTAACGACAGCAGTGCAGTACTCGCGGAACTCCAGAAACTAACCGCAGGCCAAACCCAACTAATAGCCGAAGTACAAGGTCAGAAATCCCAGCTCACTACTACGGATAAAACCATAACTAATTTAAGCAATCGTATGGCCGACCTGGAAACACACTACCAAGCACTACTTCCCCTTCGAAACGACATTGAAAAGATGAAGGCTGACACAAGCAACGTGGCGCGTATAATCCAGGAACTAGAAGCCCGCATAGAGGACGCTGAAAACAGGTCACGCCGTAACAATCTCATCTTCTATGGTATCCCTGACACTACTGATAGCGAAACGTGGGCAGAATCTGAAAAACTATACATTGGTGTTTGCCGTAATAACCTTCAAATAACTGTGGAACCCCACGAAATAGAAAGAGCTCATCGCCTCGGTCGTCAGTCACAAGATAAAAATCGTCCCATAATCGTGAAATTCACAAGTAGCAAAACTAAAGAATCCATCCTATCAAATGGGCGAAATCTGAAAGACACGGTTTATAGTGTTGGAGAGGACTTCTCGCATGCCGTTCGTCACGCGCGAAAACAACTTGTTGCATTTGCTAAATCCAGGTCTGTTAAATGTTCCTTGCGATTTAAAACACTTCACATCGGCTTGAACCGTTATATTTTTGACGCTTCATCTAACACCGTCAAGCAACTCGCGTAGCAATCGTCCCTTAACTCTACACCAATAAAACGCCAGCGTGCGACACCCTCAAATGTTCCCTCAAATGTTCTCTCGTTTTCCGTGATATTCACTAACATCCGCAGCTTCCTCCCAAAGCGTGAACTCATATCCAGTGTAATTTCGTCATCCAGGAGCAATATACTTATACTAACTGAAACTTGGTTAAACAGTAACGTGTCCGACGCTGAAGTTTTAACTGACTTACCCGAATTCAACGTCTACCGAAACGATCGAAAAAACTCACGGGGGGGGGGGGGGGGGCGGTGTTCTTGTTGCAATTCGCCGTGGTATATCATGCTCTATTGCACACGTCACATCTGATATGGAATCATTATGGCTAATTATTCGCACTCCCCCTGTAACAGTACTTCTCGGCGTTTGTTATAGGCCCCCGCAGTCAAATCCAAACTTCTGTCGACATCTGAATGATACTATAAATCATTTTGTTGTTAAATACCCAAATGCGCGCATTCTCCTTTTCGGGGACTTCAATTATCCGGACATATGGGCAGAGTTTCGGCACTTCCTCATTAACATGCAATACAGAGGCCAAGAACTTCATTGATGTCGGTTTAAATTTTAACCTCGCACAGTTAGTCTCGGAACCTACTCGCACCACGCATGCAACCGCAAACAACCTTGACCTAATACTAACTAATAGCCCTGAGTACCTATCATCCATTAGTTATCTTCCAGAAATCAGCGACCATAAAATCCTACATGCTCTATTTTCATTTACCCCAGCTCAGAAGCACCCATCCAGAAAAACAATAAATCTTTACGATAAAGGGAATTACGATGCAATAACTGAAGACCTTAACATGTTTTTTTCCGAGTACCAATCCACATTCGACACTCACTCTGTTCATGAAAACTGGTTGATATTCAAAAGTAAGTTAAATATGCTCTCTAATATGTTTATCCCCAGGGTATCTTTCCAAAATAACCGCAATAAACCATGGTTTACTAAGCATCTAAAGCGTCTAGAAGACAAGAAGAAACGCCTGTTTCGTACAGCCAAACACACTGATAATCAAGCCACTCGGGAAAAATACCTTGCATCTGAGAAATCATACTTACTTGCAGTTCGTAGCGCCAGGCGCTCACTTTATCACACTGACTTACCGAAGCTACTAATCAGCAATCCTAGACAATTCGGGCACGTTTTAAATCCTAAGCACACTCATGATATTACACTGACTAACGACTTGCACGAAGCGGTTACTGACCATGAATGCGCAGAAATATTTAATAACGCCTTTGTATCTGTTTTCACGAGTGAATTTGACATGCCTTCACAGTTACCATCGCTCAGCACAGAAGCCATCATGCCAGCTATCACATTCTTCACAGATGGTATCGCTTCCATAATTGATAACATGAAACTCTCATCATCAGCTGGTATGGACATGATTAATACAAAACTGCTTAAAAATGTGAAATCAACATGTGCAGCCTGCTTATCTTTGATCTTTTCGCAATCGCTCTCTTCAGGGATCATTCCAGATGACTGGAAAACGGGGAAGGTCGTTCCAGTCCACAAATCAGGTAACAGAGACTCCCCCATGAATTATCGCCCCATTTCACTAACTAGCGTACCCTGCAAAATCATGGAACATGTCATCTACTCTCAAATTATAAATTTCTTAGACTCAAACGATTTCTTCCATTCTTCACAACATGGGTTTCGTAAGGGCCTCTCTTGTAAAACCCAATTAGCGTTGTTCCTTCACGACTTGCACACTAATCTTGACCGTAACAAACAGACTGATGCCATATTTCTAGATTTTGCGAAAGCTTTTGATAAAATTCTCCACCGTCGTTTACTAGTAAAACTTGCACAGCTGAACTTACATCCTAACATACTACAGTGGATTGAGCAGTTTCTCACTAATCGTTCTCAATCAGTGTTTGCTAACGGCCACCTGTCTAACAGCCTCCCGGTTACCTCGGGCGTTCCGCAAGGATCTGTACTCGGTCCATTACTCTTTTTAATATATATTAATGATTTACCTGACCACGTTTCCTGTAGTATTCGAATGTTTGCTGACGACTGTGTTATTTACCGCACTATTAATAACTCTCGTGATTAACTTAGTCTTCAAACCGATCTTAACAGCGTACTTAATTGGTGTAACAACTGGCTCATGTCCCTAAATCCTAATAAATGCAAACTCTTATCCTTCTCTGGTCGCCATAGCCCGCATCGCTTCCAATATTCCATTTCTAACCCCTCGATTGATTCAGTATCATCTTATAAGTATCTAGGAGTCACCTTGTCTTATGATTTATCTTGGCGCACCCATATTGGCAACATCATTTCAGCAGCGAATAAAACACTTGGTTTCCTCAAGCGCCATCTCCGCCTTGCCCCTCAACACGTAAAATTACTCGCATATAAATCGCTCATAAGACCAATATTAGAATATGCCTCTGCCATATGGAGCCCGCACCAAACTTATTTAATTAATTCATTAGAAGCTGTCCAAAACCGTGCCACTCGATTCATCCACTCTTCATACTCATATGACGTCAGCATTTCTTCATTGAAAGCATTATCAGGACTACCGCCCCTTTCGTTCCGTCGTCGCATTTAAAGTCTCACCCTTTATCACAAATTATTTCATTCTTCCCTCAATCGGTCACCGCATATCACAACTGCCGCACGCATATCTCACCGCACCAGTCATCCCCTACAAGTTGCCCGGCCGCCATCGCATACTGCCACCTTTTCTGCTTCATTTTTCTTTCGAGCAGCAACGGACTGGAACGGCCTACCCCGTGACATCGTCAACATCGCTTCATCCTCTACTTTTCAAGAACATGTAACCGATCACCTTCAGTGCTAAATAATATTCGCTGTTTTGTTTGCTCATTTCATTAAAATCCCACCCCTTATGTAATACCCCCGATACAAGGGGGCCTTTAAGGTAAATAAACTGAACTGAACTTAATATATGTGACAGGGTCTTCGCATGTGAAATTAGTTTAGTGGTTAGTTAAACTGGTTCTTCGTTTCTAACAGTGCGTAACTGTATGAATGTGCGCGCAACTCTTCCCATATGGCTCCTGATACTTAAATAAAGCTAAAGAGCAAGCGTTAACATTACTGATCCCCAATCATATCAGATCTGGAGGCAGTATTCCTTTTGTTCGTGCTACGTGAGAGCGTTTGGTGCAGAAAATAACACCACGTAGATGTTCTTACGGCACATGCAACGCTTCCCCTTCGCTGTGTTGACATTTAGGTACGTCGGCGATCAAAGGCTTCAATAGGTAGTTATGTTTTCACCAGTTTTGTGCAACTTTACTCGAGCTTTCGTGCCACATGGCTTTAACATTTAATAGCAAATTAAATTTTCAATACGTTCACCAAGGAAACGAACATTTTAACAATTAAAAAAGCGAGCACTAGGCAGTACCTGAAAGTGGATCACTGTGTATGAAATTTTGCTATAATAATTTGTTCATCTAGACAGTGCCAAACCTTGATACATACTAGGGTCCGAAATCGAAATTTTACATGGGTTCACAAAGGCCAGTGCACCCTTCCTAGTGCACGATAACCATATTTTACAAGTCTTTCGGTGCTACAGTAAAAGCTTTGCCATTTCAACTTAAAGAAGGAACACAGAATATCAAGTAACAGCACAAAATATTTTGTTTCATTTCGCCTAGATACGTGTTGCAATGCAGAAAAAAGAATAGAACAGACAGTGAACATAGATATATATCATATACATATAATTAGAGCAGACTACGTGAAGAAGGACGTTCTGGCGGGCTAGTTGGTTCATGATGAACAGAAAGGGTATAAACTGCGCGAACAAGACGGGACGAGAGGCACACAAATCGACAGACAAAGCGCAGACTTCCAACTGATTTTATTTGTGAAAAACACGTTGTTAATAAGGCCAGAAAACATAAGAAAAAATAAGAAAAAAACTATCACCATAGGGTTCAGCGATAGAAACATCAGCAGAAATTTACAGGTTTATCAGATCCGATGCGAACACGAACGTGCCCTTCTAAAAACTCTAGCTCTGGTGTCGATAGCGACAGCGAGGGCGAGCTAACGCAGTCGTCACCCCTTTTGGCTATCAGGAAAGCTTCGATAACCTCCCTTTCAGTTTTGCTGCGTGCATAGGAGAGGAAAGCAGTTTTGTCAAGGAAGGGAACGCAGTTGCGGCTGTCACAGTTTTTGCAGTGTAATGGCAGATTGCTGCCTGTATAGGAGCGGAAAGCAGTTTTGTTTAGGAAGGGAGCGCAGTTTCGGCTGTCACAGTTTTTGCAGTGTAATGGTAGATTGCTGCCTGTGCCGGTGTGCATCGATCGTCTATGTTCCAGGGCTCACTCATTGAAGCACCGGCCAGTTTGGCCGATGAAAACCCGCCCGCAAGATAGAGGTATCTGGTAGATAACCTCGGAGGCACACCTGGTGAACTTGGTCTGATTGCTCTTCTTGCAAGACCTGCGTTCCGATCTTGTTTCTTTTTTCTCTTCCGAGAGCATGTGACAAACTTTTTCAACTTACAAGGCGCTGAAAACACTACTTTATTCCATATTTGCCTGCCACCTTCTTGATGCTGTGGGAAAGGCAGTGAAAATATATCATGACGAAGGGAGGGGTCCTGTCAGCACTTGTATCTTTCCTTATTGCTTTTTTCATCCTCTGAAGAAGGCACTAACATGAGCTGCGAATTGCTTCCTGAGGGTAGCCCGCGGATTCATGTCGCTTGACTTGATTATGGAAACTAGATGGAAGAGTGAACACATGACTTATGAAGGGCAGACAAACAACACGACATCATAATGCTACGCTTCACTAACTTCGAATGAGAACTTTTATAAGGTAGGAGGCATGAACATCAGAAAAATGCAATTTTAAATCTAGATACTGAATGCGGTTGTCCCTTGTTTCTTCATGAGTAAAACGGAGTCCTTGCCCCTCAGAGGAGAAGGTAGCGAGAATGCTAGCATAAAACCAAAAAAAGCGACTACAGACAGGAAGATACAACGGCAGAAACTTAAGGCAGCCACTTCACATTTTCCTAGACTGCTATGTCACTTTGCACTGATGGTATATGCCACAGCGATGAAGATATGATGGCAGCGGAGAGTTATTAGTTGAATTGGCAGATATAAATAATTTACGGATCACGAATACCTTCTTCCGCAAACGAGAAAACAAGAAGTGGACCTGGAATAGCCCCAATGGTGAGACTAAAAATGAAACCGACTTCATACTACGCGCTCAATCTGGCATCGGTCAGGATATGGGCGTCCTCGGAAAGGTGCGCTGTAGCGACCGCAGAATTGTAAGGTCTCGAATTAGCTTAGGCTTGCAGAGGGAACGAAAGAAGCTGGTGAAGAGGAAGTCCATTAACGAGTTAGCGGTAAGAGGGAAAGTACAGGAACTCAGGATATCGCTGCAAAACAGATATTCGGCTTTAACTGAGGAAGACGATCTTGATGTTCATACAATGAACGATAATCTGACAGCCATCATTAGGAAGTGCGCCGTAAAAGTAGGTGGCAGGACAGTTCGACAGAACACCGGAAAGCTATCCCAGGCGACGAAAGATCTGATTAAGAAACGCCAAAGCATGAGGACGTCTAACCCTTCCGACAGAATAGAACTAACAGAGCTGTCGCACTTAATAAATGAGCGCAAGGTAGCCTACATAAGGAAGTTTAATATGGAGAGAATAGAGCATGCTCTAATGAACGGAGGTAGCCTAAAAGCGGTGAAGAGGAAACTAGGCAAAGGTAAAAACCAGATGTATGCGTTACGAGACGAGGAGGGCAATGTCATTAGCAATGTGGATAAGATAGTTAAAGTAGCCGAAGAGTTCTACTCAAATCTGCACAATAGCCAAAGTAATCAGAACGTTAATGAGAGACAGTAGCACACAGCAAAGCGTCATCCCGTCAGTAACGGCAGAGGAAGTAAAGAAAGCCTTAGGAGCAATGGAAAGGGAAAAAGCAGTTTGGGAGGATCAGGTAACAGCAGATCTGTTGAAGGATGGAGGGCAGATCGTGCTAGAAAAACTAGCCACCCTGTTACGCAATGCCTTATGACTTCGACTGTACCAGAAGATTGGAAGACTGCAAATATTATCTTAATTCATAAGAAGGGAGACGCCAAGCACTTGAAAAATACAGACCAATCAGCTTACTACCCGTTGCCTACAAGGCATTTACTAAGG
Organism: Amblyomma americanum; assembly: GCF_052857255.1. Lineage (NCBI taxonomy): Eukaryota > Metazoa > Arthropoda > Arachnida > Ixodida > Ixodidae > Amblyomma > Amblyomma americanum. Next base: position 89,487,355 of record NC_135506.1, read on the forward strand.
TAATTTCTAATACAGTCAGGGCAACCTTAGACTTTAATCATCCAAATGATCAGACAGGCTTTCGTAAAGGATATTTCACAATATATCATATTCTTAATATCAATCAGGTGATAGAGAAATGCGCAGAATATAAACGACCTCTATATATAGCCTACATTGATTACGAGAAAGCATTCGATTCAGTGAAAACCTCAGCAGTAATACAGGCATTGCGTAATCAGTGTGTAGAAGAGCCTCATGTCAAAATACTGGAAGATATATATAGCAACTGCACAGCTACCATAGTCCTTCATAAAGTCAGCAATAAAAATCCAATAAGGAAGGGCGTCAGGCAGGGACACACGATCTCGCCAAAGCTATTCAGTGCCTGTTTACAGGAGGTATTCCTAGGCCTGAATTGGGAACAGTTGGGAATAAGAGTTAATGGAGAATACCCAAATAATCTGCGATTCGCTGACGACATTGCCTTGCTGAGTCACTCAGGAGGTGAACTGCAAATCATGATGAATGAGTTAGACAGGCAGAGCAGATCGATGGGTCCAAAAATTAACATGTAGAAAACCAAGGTAATGTCCAACAGCCTAGCAAGGGAACAACAGTTCACAATTGACAGCGAGAGCCTAGAAGTTGTGACGGAATACGTCTACTTAGGGCAGGTAGTGACAGCTGATCCGGATCATGAGAGGGAGATAACTAGAAGGATAAGAATGGGGTGGAGCGCATATGGCAAATTCTCGCAGATCATGAGCGGCAGTTTACCACTTTCCCTCAAGAGGAAAGTGTACAACAGCTTAATCTAATCTTACCGGTACTCACCTACGGGGCAGAAACGTGGAGGCTAACGAAAAAGAGTTCAGCTTAAGTTAAGGACAACGCAGCGAGCCATGGAAAGAAAAATGATAGGTGTAACGTTAAGAGACCGGAAGCGGGCGGAGTGGGTGAGGGAACAAACGCGTGTTAATGACGTACTAGTCGAAATCAAGAGGAAGAAATGGGCTTGGGCAGGGCATGTACTGCGAAGGCAAGATAACCGCTGGTCCTTAAGAGTAACGGAGCGGATTCCAAGAGATAGTAAGCGTAGCAGGGGGCGGCAGAAGCTTAGGCTGGGCGGATGAGATAAAGAAGTTTGCAGTCAAAAGGTGGATGCAGCTGGCAAAGGACAGGGTTAATTGGAGAGACATGGGAGAGGCCTTTGCACTGCAGTGGGTGTAGTAAGGCTGATGATGATGACATCTAATACAATGCACAAGATTTCAACTTGTTTTTCAAGCTGTACTACAAACTCTCATAATTCAATTTTCAAAATTGTGAAACAAATAGGACAAAGGAATTGAGAGGGACGCATAATTGCAAAATTCTCAGCGGGCACTAATATGTAGAAGGGTCTTCCAAACGCACATTTTGATTATATCATTACAAAAATGTCTTTTGTCATAACAGGCACAGAGAAACAAAGTTGCTATTTCTGAGGCTTTCAAAAGGTGCGAGAAAGGTTTGCAGTTGTTTTAGGTCTCCATCTTGGCATCATTTTACATTGCTGGTTGCCACCTGTTTACCAACACTCCTGCTGCCACATTTTACAGTAGATCTGATCTCAGCCATGCGCTGGTTTTCCTTGCGCAAATATATATGAAACCTTGTTTTCAGGTATACTTTGAGACGTTTGTTTGCAATGTTATGACAGTCTGGAAGACAGTTCACCTGGGTTATACTTTTCAGTACACAGGCCTCAAGCTGAGAAAGTGTAAGCTCATTCAGGAGAACTTTTGCACTGTTCACACGGAAATGGTTTTCAGCAGTTTCCGAAAATTGAACAACAGCTCGTGAAGGCAAAGCAAGTCGTATTTTCTCTGTACACGACTTAAGCTGAGTAAGTGTGTTGGCCTCCTTGCATGTTATAGCTTTCTGACATTCATCACAAATAGACGTTTTTTTTGGACATTGCTCACAATGTAACCAGCAAGGTACTCAAAAGACTCTTTCTCAAGGGTACTTAATGCAAGTATGTCCTCAGGGAATGCAACGTTGGTGATGTCAAAATTTTCTTTCTGTTTTGCTGGTAGGCTGCTCAGACCTATCAGCGAGTGCCCTGAGTCATGGTCATAGTTACCACATTTTCTTGGCCTGAAGAACTGAGCCATCGCCGCACGAATTGCGCAGCGAAACTCGAGTGGCCTGGGGACGGGATTTTTTGACCGGAGAGTTGAAAACAGGTTTTCTAGTGGGTCTTGACCGAATCGACTTAACAAAACACAGACAAAACCTTTCTTCTTAAGATGATAGTCTTGGAGTTCAAGGGCAACAGTACTAACTAAAATAATGCCAGTTTGGACTGGCTTCCAGAAATGTTTTCCATCACCTATTTTAATGTTTGAGAACAAACAAATGACATCATTTAGAAACGAAACTGCCTCGGCATACTTCATCTGATCAAATTTGCTAATGGTAAGCTTTGTAGTTCTCGATGTCATAACCTTAAACCACTTAAGAACAGTTTCAAAAAACCACGCAGTAGTCAGGGCCTCATATGGCAGGAACCCTCTTTGAACCAGAAGGCGTAATGCTGCTGCGGTATCATGGTTGAAGAGCGAGAATGCCAGACCAACTTTCATTTTTTCAAAATGACCGGGGTCCAGGCAAGAGGGCTTAAGGTGAGGTGCTATGTTGAGGTCAAGCTTAGAGTCGAGCTCGACAAGGCTTTCAACTTGAACTAGGTTTACCTCGCTTGACGTTAAGTTGTGTTTCCTAACTATAGATTCACGCAAAAAAATTGACTGTCCACGAGTTAGGTGGTTGCGCAGATTTTTCAACAGATGGGCAAAGTCTTCCATGAAGTAAAGCTGTCGGCGGCTGTCACATAGATGGGAACAAGATACTTTGCTGCGGCAGTGCCTGCCAACAATTCCAAATTCTTTCCACAGGGCTTGATTGCCACCTCCCATGTCGCAGACTATTGCATCTATTTTGATCCCAATGCTCTCACATGATTTGATTATTTCGAGAATTACATGTTTCACAGTATTACTGCAAAAAGAGTTTGATGTTAAGTGGTATGCTACTGTCTGCTTCCAGCGTGTGGTCACTCCAGCAAGCATAAAAACAAGACCATGCGTGGCCATAACATTGTCTGGGAGGGTACCATTTGATAAAGGAATGGTTGGTTTCCCAATCACCGTTTCGGTTCCCTGCTCGTAGGCAATTCCCTGTGTAAGCTGCATTTCATCCAATATCAGGACGGCGTGCTTCTCATAGTCCTTCATGAGGTTCGCCTGATAAAGAAGATACATGTAAATACTGTCCCATTGCAAATGACTGCCTTTGTTGCAATAAAACAAAATATCTCCAGTAAAAAAACCACATCAGCCAATAAATGTATTGCGAACTTCCCTCAAAGAATTAACAGTGTTAGTAGTTAGCTTTAACATCCGCTTGGGCCCTTGTTGCCAAAGCACGTATGTTCAGCAAAGAAAAGATGTGTTATGCCAGACATACTCACTTTGACAGAAAGAGATGGTAGAATTTCATGAAGTATTCCAGGCAAACATTTCAAATCTTCTAGGTGTCTCTGCAGAGTGCGTTCAGACGGAAGTGGTGTCCCAATTTCTCGGACGACGTTATAACCCCGAGATCCACAAGACAGCCTGATTTTCAATCCCTTTTCAAAAGTAGAAGTCGACCATGGTGTGCCGCGTGTTGTAGATCTTTCCATGAGTTTAAGCTGGTCATTTGCTAAAAAATGACAAGTCCGTCTCTTCAGGGCGGTTTTTTCTTGAAGTGCAGCATTCTTTTATCGCTGACAGATGGACAGTTTCCGTCTGTGGCTTTTCAGCTCATCCTCTAGCTCAGCAATCCTTTGTGCAAGGCAGCCTCGTCTGCTGCGCAAAAGGCCTCTTTTGATGAGCTCCCTTGTTGAAACAAAGACAAAAAGTGCATCATGAAACATGAGCTATGGCATCATGTGTGTATTCATGAAGAAATGGAAAGCTCCCAAGTTTTAATTTACAGAATCCCCTTTAGATTCACAGCAAGAAGTCCTCACCGTCAACATCAGTTACAATTGCAGGAAGAGCCTCGTAACTAGTAGACGTGCTAGGAGTTTGTATACCTGCGTATAATGCAGAAAGATCAAGACAAGAGAAAACCCTGATGAATTAAAGCATCCTTACCTTGCAGCGAGTTCTGCAGCAAAGGGCAAGTAAGTCAACATCTGAGCAGCCTTTACAGAAGAAGAGGGAATATCATAAAATAGCTGTGAACTCCAGCAGAATACAGCGTTAATGAACAGCACCAGATAAACACTCACTTTGCAACGAGCTCTGCAACAGAGGGCTAGTGCTGTCAGCATCCGAGCAGCCTACACAAGAAAAGATTGTATATCGTGAAATAGCAGTTTACTCCACCAATATATAGCGTTGATGAATGGCACCCGATGGCGGACGCACCTTGCAATGAGCTTTGCAGTGAAATGCTAGTGGGGTCACCATCCATGCAGCCTGCACAGGAAAAGACATCATAAAATGACTCACCAGAAGAAACAGTGTTATAAATGGTAGTTACTCGACAGATATTCACTTTCAATGCAGTCCGCAGCTGCACACAGGAGCTCAAGGCCAGCAGGTACCAAAGAAGGCTCTGTGCCTGTGAACATATTGCATAACTGTTAGGTACAGAAAAAACAGCTAAAATAGAGAACGAACGAAACCCCTCATGAGTGAATTTTGTGGATGAAAGTTACCTTGCCATGGCGGTATGCTGTAAGCAGGACCAGCTTCCAAACAGGCTGCAAAAAGTAATAATGAACACCATACACCCGCAATGAGCTTTGTACCTTATCACGTGCAACGTGGTGATTGACATCACACAGCAAGTACTCACTCACCAGCAACGCTATTGTCTTGTGGTGATTCAAAAGGTGTGCTGCAAGAAAACACAGCAGAACCTGCACGAAAGGGGGCGATGAAATCTATAGCTGACTTGATACACGCATAACTTCATACATAAAATAGTTATGTATTCTCTGTACTTCTGGCTGGGACCAGAAATGCCTAAAATTTAGCCAGTACATACTGCTGTTTAACATCAGCGTTACTCTGCAAGGATTAATACGTCATCCTCACTGTGTTTTCTTCGCAAGGAAATCTGCAGTGTAACATTAATGTCAATCAAATTTTAGGCGTAATCTTACGTTTGGCAGGTGGCTTCCTCGCCTTAGGCTGCTTCCGATGGATAAAGAGCGATAGGGCGGCATTGGGTTTCAATTTTTTTTTGCCCCTCAGCTCTTGAGAATCAGCAGCTCAAACTGCTCGTCCGTGAAGTGGTCCTGTTGAAAAGTGAAATCAGAAAACAAGGCCCCTATCAAACCGTGTTCCATCAAGTATAAGCACTAATTCATACACTTTCAGAGGAAGTTAAAGTCGTTTTCTACACCGCCGGAATGCAACCTTGATTCTGAGTCGATACGAGATAGGCAATTAGAATGGTTATCAAGCTCAATACATTCTACCAATTTTGATATAGTTATAATTCATCGAAACGTTTTTGCTTTGAGTATGGCTGATAGCGACAGGAAAAGGGTTCATTTTTTTTTCTTTTAGGGCGCGGAGTCCCCGAAATATGCTGAACATTACGCAAAAAATTAAGCGCCCGTTTTTGCCGAAGTACCGTCACCGCTTCGCTATTTACGGCGATACATTCTAAAGATGCAGTTACCGCACATTCAGACCAAAAGCAACGTTTTCGAGTCTATGACTGAATCGATAAAAATCACGGAGTTTTCGGCACAACGCCATTGCGATCGGTCAAGAACGTTGAACGCAGCGCAAATATAAGGCATTTAGCCGGGGGAAGGGCTAACGAATCAGCGCGGAGTATATCACGGCCATTAAGATATGTGATGAGCGAGAAATCGCTCGCTTACCTCACAAAGCCGCGACCACTGCGTTGGGTTGAAATCAGCCCGGCCGATTGTTTGCATCCAAATCTTCCGCTGCGCCGCGTCTTGATTTGCGGATGGAATCCTGAAGAGACGCTTGCCGTCATTTTCACGTGTGCGGCACCCAAAAGCGCAGCAACACGGCATCGTGAACACGGCGCTGTGGAAAAAGCAGTCCAAGCGATGCGCAAAACGTGCAAAAACGAGCAAAACGTGGTCTTTAGGGCTCAAAAACGTGCTCCCCGCATGCTTCTCCCACTCTGCATGGCACCGCGGGTGAGGAGGAAGCAACCAAACAAGCAAGAAAAGAGCGCGCGAATGCACGTGTCGGCGTTCGGCCAATGGGAGGGCTGAAAGAGTAGGGGACGCGCAAGGGAGGAGGGGAGCGGCGTTCTTCAAAGATTGGCGCTACTTTTAGTCTATGGATTGGTTTTAGAATAGACTAGGGTGTCTCGTTGCCAGCGCCGGGGTGGAGACAACTTCAGCGGTGCCGCCATATTGAATCACACGGGATCAGCGGCGCTAGCGTTTGTTCATGCTCGTTCATGCTCTCGGCGCGCTTCAAAGTGCTTTAACTTGATCGGCCTTTTGCAGCGAGAGCTACACTGGGCTACCAGTCGAGCATTTCGCGGTACATGAGAGAGGCCAGTTTTGATTCAATATGGTGGTGTCGCTTAAGTTTTCTCCACCCGGGAACGGTGGCGGTGGCATCGAGGCACCCTTGAATGAACAGATGTCATAGAAACGTATGTTCTAGTTATGCACTGAGGCGCTAAAGAATAGTTTAATTACGAGCGTGTAAATGACAGAAGTTCCAATTAAGCGAGTAGCGAAGTTGTCCGGGATGAACTCAACGTTACAGACGCCAATCCGCGTCTTGCTGCCCGATAAACCACAGCTTTCGCTCTGTAACCAGGCTGAACAATAGCTAAACCACAGCAAAGTTTTCAACACTTCACTTGTATTCATTATTTAAGTGAATTCCTTTTGTCGTTCTCTCTGCGAAGTAGTGAAAGAAAAGAGAGCAATTGAGAAAATATTCATGCACGGAAACTACATATCAGATGGAACTGAGAAATATCCTGCTCCACGTCATATCCTCTGGCTAAATAAATGGCAGCGCTCGCCGTCTAGACACCGCGGTTGATGGGTGGCGTCTTTGCCCTAAGGAGCTAGGAAATAGAAGCTCTCACCAGTGTGGCGAAGGCTCCTTGTCGCGGGGGGTATCTGTTGCTAAAGCGTTGTCATCCCTTCAGATGACGCGGTTGGTGCGATGCGCGTCTTGTCTTGCAATCTTTCCTCTCACATCTCTTATAACTCTTCTGTGGTCTGCACGTGGCAGTGATTGTGGCTCAGCTTGAGCCAGTGGGCAGGCCCGCGCACTTTCGTTTTCATTCTTCCTTCAGTCACAACAACAACAACAACCTAGACACCGCAGAGACATGGAACCAGAACCGGTCACCGGGACGAGCTCTTCGACTGAGAATTAGAGGCGCTGGTCTGCTCTATCGATCCCTACGACAGAGAGCGTCATGAAGCCGCGTTGGATAGACATAAGTCGCTAACGCGGGCTCATCGAGCTGATAAAACCGATGTAGAACAGGAGGTACGTATAAAGAAGCAGCGACACATGCAACAAGAGTACCTCAAGCCGAAAAGAGCAGCGGATACTGCCAACGTCTCCGCGCCGACATTGGGCTCTGGTTCAGTTGCCTTTCGCTCCGTATAACCTGGCTCAGCCGAGTTGAGCCACAGTCTATTCTTAAGCAGAAACTTTACTGATTTGATACAAGAAAAATGTACAACACTGTTTTGACCGATAGCTTCTAATGCTAGTGGCCGGTCCAATGCAACAATTACTAAGAGGTTAAGCCGCAGAGGGTGTAGGGCTGAATAAATAAATGATATTGTACACGCAACATTAATAGATTAATAGCACACTTTTACAAACTACGCAACAAAAGTAAAAAATAAACGAGACTCTAAAATAATAAAAATGTTATCTCGCTGACATAAAATACACAAAAAATATATAAAACAAATAAAAACAAGATATAAAAGCAGAATTTACAATGGAAGAGCTTCAGACAAAACTTGATTAGACTTGTAATACAATTTAAAGGTCAATTTAATGCTCTTGGCTACTTTTACCTCGATCAGCAATTCATTATAAATTTTGGCTGCACTGAACTTTATCAGGTGTTCACCACAAGCACTGCTCACATTTGGGAAAGTTAAAATTACAGCTAGGTGCTTGCCTTATACTGCGAGAAGGTAGAACGAAGAGGCCTTATGGAAGAGGAGAATTAGTGTCTATTATGTTGTTTATCAAAAAGTTAAACTTTATAGTTCCGCAAGGATCAGAAGGATAGCACCTGATTATTAACAGAAATATTGCTCCTAGAGTCATCTAAATCAGGTGTCATGGCCAAACAACCCTTAGATCACAGCGTCATCTGTTGCAGCAACTTCTATAGAAAGCAGCATATCTCGCATGGAGACTTGTAGCGCCATCTAGAATAGCTTTGTAGAAACAACCACCTGCCGCGTGTCAATGATGACGTCTCGGTGTAGTATGGTGGATAGGGGTGGAACTACGTGAGAATTACCTCAGGGGACGAAATAGCGACATAGTTTCGGTTCCTCGAATCCAAGATGGCAGTCAATAAAATTGGTTGTGCCCTCCCATCCCTTCCTCCCTACGCCCCTAAAAAATATCCTGCAACGGGAGAAAAACCGTCCCCTTACGGGACCGCTATATGTATATACGTTCACTCGGCTATATATACTCCGACAACAGGGGGCACCCATCCGGAGACAGTTGTGTACCGAATTTGGTAGGCAAATAAAACCCTATGGGCTGTGGTATAGAAAGAAACACAATTAAATAATAGGTAAACATTGTATGCATACAATTACTAATTGAAGCGTTACAGTATCGGGGCCAAGCCGAATTCTACGCCCACCTTGACCCTACCCAACGAAGCAAGTTCCATTTAGGACGTATCTTTCGGGGGTGTAACTTAGGGTGCCTCAATTCCAGCGCCGCCGTTCAGGGTGGAGACGACCCGCCATATTGAATCACAACTGGCCTCTCCCATGTACCGCGAAATGCTCGACTGGTAGCCCAGTGTGGCTCTCGCTGCAAAAGGCCGATCAAGTTAAAACACTTTGAAGCGCGCCGAGAGCATGAACGAGCATGAACAAACGCTAGCGCCGCTGATCCCGTGTGATTCAATATGGCGGCGCCGCTGAAGTTGTCTCCACCCGGGCGCTGGTATTGAGGCACCCTAGTGCAACTGGACAACGGGCGTGCTCTTCTTCAATTTCTTCGTCTAGTAAGCCAAGAAGCCAACTCTCGTTATTTCAACGTCTTCCAGATGGTGGCAGCCTTTTTTGACATCTGACACTAAATCGTTGATAACTACTGTTTGTTTTCGACAGGATAAATAGCTATGAAAAAATTCAATTTAACTCGGAGGAAAACCATACGTTTCTAATTTCGCAAAAAGCTGGGATGACAAATCGTGTCAAATGCCTGTTTAATACGTAATAAAACTACGACAGCTATGTTATTCTGATGCATGACGGAATTAATAGCCTGTGAAAAAGTTAGTACTGTTGCAGAAGTCGATCTATTCGCAACAAAGCCATGCTGTTCAGGTGTAATAGTATATAATTATATTCATGAAACTCTTTAACCTGTAGCGCGATGAGGTTTTCGAAGACTGTATTGAGCACACTTAGTACATATATTGGTCTGTAACTACCTGGTTGGTTTGAATGTCCTTCTTTGTATATGAAAACCACTTTAGGAACTCTGAGTATATCTGGGTAGCACTTGTTATCTAGGCAGTGATTGAAGAAGCGGCATACGTAAGGACAGAGGATATCAATATTACCTTTAATTGCCCTTATTTGTATACCATCAAGGCCAACTGCTTTGTTTACTGGAATTTTACTAACTACTGATCTCAGGTCTATAGTGGTCACATTTTGGAAATAGTAGCTATTGTTCACATGTTTAGGTACATATGAGATAGGTAACTGCAATGGAAATTGACTGGCAAGACCAGGGCCAACGTGAGTGAAGTAATCATTGAAATTATTAGTAAATTGTGGGGAGATATTATTGGTTGTGACTGGATTCTGTTTATTTTATCCAGTTACATTTCTATCTTCCACAGTTGGGATTGTGTCGCCCTTGTTTTGTGCAACCAGTTTTTTATGACACGATTTTCTCGATACTCTAAACGTTTCTACAGACTCATTCATGTAATACTTAAACTGCTTGCGGCAATATTGATTTGTTTAGTTTTTCTTCCATTTCCTGTAATATTAATCTTTTTTCGTCAGAACACAAAGTGTATCTTGATTTTTCCTAGGGCATATATGATATTGTCAGGACTCGGTAGAACACCCGAGGAGACCTGAAGGTAAAACGGTTTACTGGTTAACCAGAAAAAGTCCCTGCGCACTTCAGATTCTTCTTCTTGCCTCGCGCTCGTAGACCAAGTCTTCATCTTTGGCGTCTTCTTGCATGCGGCATTTGCCCCCCTCCTCAGGAAGCATCGTCTCGATGATAACAAAAGGAAGTAGGTGGTCAAGATCGGTCCGAGTAATACGGCTTCATACGTACAACATGGACGACGTCGACTTGTTGCTGGCGTAGCTTGGATGCCGATAACCCGTCCGGCACCACCTCATACGTGACGTCGGTTAAACGTCGCAGCACAACATAGGGCCCGAAGTACCGCCGTAATAATTTTTCGGAAGAGTCCACGACGGCGAATAGGCGTCTAGACCCACACTTTGTCGCCAGGTTCATACATGACATGTCTGTGGCGAAGATTGTAGCGTCGTGCGTCAGCCTCCTGCTAAGTTCTGATGCGCACACGCGCTAGTTGGCGAACTTCCTCTGCGCGCTGTGCGAAATCCTCGGCGTCCTGATCGACATCGTCGCCGTCGGCATTCGGGAGCAGCATGGCATCTAGCATAGTTGTCACTGGTCGGCCATGAAGAAGGCTGAAAGGCGTCATGCGAGTGGTGTCTTGTTGTGCCGTATTGTAGGCGAACGTGACGTAGGGAAGAATTTCGTCCCAATTCTTGTGGTCTACGTCCACGTACATAAAGAGCATGTCTGCGATTGTCTTATTGAGGCGTTCCGTTTGGTTGGGGGGTGATAGGCCGTCGCTTTACGATGACTGGTACCGCTGAGGCGGAGAACGGTTTCCAAAAGCTCGGCCGTAAAGGCATTTCCTCGGTCAGTTATAATGAGTGCCGGAGCGCCATGCCTGAGGACAATGTTCTCAACGAAGAACCGAGCTGCTTCGGCGGCGGTACCCCTGGGCAGAGCCTTTGTCTCCGCGTAGCGAGTTAGATAATCGGTGGCGACAATTATCCATTTATTCCCGGCAGTAGACGTCGGAAATGGTCCCAGGAGGTCCATGCCAATTTGCTTGAAAGGTGTCTTTGGCACTTGAAGAAGGTGGAATAGACCGGATGGTTTTTTGGGGGTTATTTACGACGTTGGCAGTTTACGCACGTCCGTACATAGTGCTTCACTGTCGCCGGTAGTTTCGGCCAGTAGTATCCGCGCTGTACTCTAGCCAACGTGCGGGTGTAGCCTAGGTGGCCGGCGGTTGGCTCGTCGTGACACGCTTGCAAGATTTCCGTGCGAAGACCTGTTGGGACGACGAGTAGATGACTGTTCCCCCCCGGACGGAAGTTCTTGTAAATTACGTCGTTGCGAAGAAAGAATGACGAGAGGCTGCGGGCGAAAATCTTAGGCACATCCGTAGTTCGCTTCTCCAAGAAACCAACAAAAGGGAGCGATTCCTGCTCCTCTCTCTGCTGTTGGGCAAGAGTTGCGTCATCTATGACTCCTAAAAAAGCAGTGTCTTCATCGGTCATTGTGGAGGGTCCGACTGGTGCTCGCGAAAGGCAGTCAGCATCCGCATGGTTCTTTCCGGATTTGTAAATAACCGTCATGTCGAACTCTTGTAATCGAAGGCTCCAACGCGCGAGTCTCCCTGAAGGGTCCTTTAAGTTCGTCAGCCAACAGAGAGAGTGATGGTCGCTAACGACTTGAAAGGGGCGAGCGTACAAGGGCGGAATTTAATAACCGCCCATTCAACCGCAAGGCATTCTTTTTCTGTTGCCGAGTAGTTCGCTTCAGCTTTAGACAGAGTCCTGCTGGCATAAGCAATCACTTTTTCCACACCATCCTGGAGCTGCACCAATACAGCCCCTAAACCCACATTGCTTGCATCGGTATGAAGCAGGGTAGGGGCGTCGTCATCAAAGTGCGCCAGGACAGGTGTCGTCTGTAGGCGTCTCCGGAGTTCATTAAAAGCTTGGTGCTCTTCTTCACCCCAGCCAAAGACAGCGTTGTCGCGTGTAAGTGAAGTTAATGGCCAGGCAATTCGTGAGAAGCCAGCAATAAATCGACGGTAATAGGCGCAAAGCCCCAGGAAGCGCCTAAGCGTCTTTTTGTCCGTAGGTGTTGGGAACTTGGCGACTGCGGAGAGCTTCCCGGGATCAGGCCGGACACCTTCTTGGCTAACAACGTGTCTTAAGAATTGCAGCTCCTCGTAACCAAAGTGGCACTTCTCGGGTTTTAGTGTGAGGCCCGCAGATCGTATGGCCTGAAAAACAGCTACCAAACGGCGTAGATGCCACTCGAAGGTTGCCGAAAACACGATCACGTCGTCAAGATACACGAGGCATGTTTTCCACTTGAGTCCTGAGAGCACAGTGTCCATCAGCCTCTGAAATGTTGCTGGTGCCGAGCATAAACCGAATGGATGAACCATAATCTCATACAATGCGTCAGGAGTGGTGAATGCTGTCTTCTCCCGATCCCTCTCATCTACTTCAATTTGCCAATATCCACTTTTCAAATCCATTGAAGAGAAGTAACGTGCATTTCGTAGCCGATCAAGGGAATCATCGATGCGAGGGAGGGGGTAAACGTCTTTTTTGGTCACTTGATTGAGCTTGCGGTAGTCAATGCAAAATCGTAAGCTGCCGTCTTTTAACAAGTACCGCGGGGGAAGCCCAGGGACTCTGTGACGGCTGAATAGCCTCGCGCTCTTTCGGAGCCACACGGTAAGGATTTTGTCGAATCGGGCGAATCGCGTCATCCGTGATAATGCGATGTTTGTTCAAAGGTGTTTGGCCAACCCGCGATTCTGAAGCAAAACAGTCTCGAAAGTGATCTATGAGTTCCAAAAGACGTTCCCGTTCTGAAGACGACAGATTTGGGCTCACATCGACTATGGGTGCGGGCGCCTTGCTCACTGAGCCTTCCAGTTGCAGCACGAAATATTCTTGGTCACTTGGGACGCTATCGAAGAAGGCCACAGTTGTGCCTTTCGGAATTTGCCGACGCTCGTCGATGAAGTTTGTCAGCAGCACTTCGGCTTGCCCATTGGCCAAACTGACTAGTTCTCGAGCTATAGAAACACATCGGCTGAGTATCAGAGTGACGACCCGTTCGGCGACGCCATCGCCGGTATGCGCCACGTCGCACTTCACTTCAACAAGAGGGCACGATCGTGGAGGTAATGTCACCCCCTCATTGGCAACTCGTAAGGGCATCAGTGGTACTTGCGCATAACCAAGGTCTCCATGATTTTTGGTGAAGGCAACGACGTTGTCCCGAAAGCTGATCACAGCCTCATGAAGGCGCAGAATGTCCATGCCCAAGATGAGGTCTTTGAAACAGTCTGAGAGGATAACGAAACTGCCAACGAACACTGAGTTTCCAATTCCTATGCGGGCAGTGCACTTCCCAGTCGGTGCCAGTAGCTGACCCCCAGCACTTCTTATTACTGGCCCAGTCCATTCGGTTTTTACTTTGCGCAGCTTGTCAGCCAGTGTTTGACTAAAGATTGAAAAATCCGCCCCGGTATCCACCAGAGCGTGTACCTCCAGCCCATCAATGCAAACGGCGAGGTCAGCGCTAACAACGTCGTCTAGGTTGCTCGTCTCTCTCGGCATTTGCGGCGGAAGTGCGGTAAGGTCGGCGCTGTCATTTTCGTCGTCGGGGCTGCTTATATGGGTCGGCATGTTCGGCGCTAATGTAGGCGGCATTTTCGGTGTTAGTGCGGCAGCGTCAATTTGAACAGAGGCGTCACAGTCATGGGTTGCGGTCGGCAGTTGCGGCGGTAGTGAGGGCTTTGAAACTTTTCGACTGGTTGCAACCTCCTCGAGTTGGGCACGGCCAGCGTCGAAACGGCGTCGTGCAGAACCAGGCGGAAAGGCCTGCCCCTCTTGGCGGTAGCGGCAGTATCGATACACATGGCCAGTTTGTCCGCAGAAGTAGCAGAGTGGTCGGCTGTCATAAGAGCGCCACAGGTCAGTTCGGCGCGGCTGAGGGCGGCCGGGACGTGCCCACTGAGGCTTCTGGAAAAACCGCGTCTGCTGACGGCTCGCTGAGCTCGGTGGGGCGTGGTCTGGCGGCGGACGACGAAGGACTTCCGCATAGCTCGCGGGTTGCGGCTCCGGCTCATAGTAAGGCACCGTGTTGACGGCCGTGTTGCTGTTGGGTTGGGGCACGTGGCATGGCTAGCAAACGGCTGCCGCGCTGTCAACTGGATGAGACTCGTGGTATGGTGCAGACGGTGACAGAGCATGCCGGAGCTCTTTCCTAACGGCTGCTGCGACGGCCTCTGGTGACTGAACGCTCTTCGCAGTAATTCGCTGCAGCTCCTCAAGGACAATTTCTCGAATGATGTCTCGAAGAGTTTTCTCATCGGTTGCAGTGAGTGCCGCTGCAGTCGGTGGAACACCGGTGAAGGGTCGGTCGTACTGGCGGCACCGTTCTTGGAGAGCTGGCTCTATGGCTGTAGCGTCCTTGACGAACTCACTGACGGTTTGAGGTGGGTTGCGCACCAAGCCGGCAAACACCTGCTCCTTGACGCCATGCATGAGATGTCGTAGCTTCCTTTGCTGAGTCATATCGGGGTCGGCACGGCGAAAAAGTCGAGCCATGTCTTCCGCAAACATAGCTACGCTTTCATTTGGCTTCTGGACGCGCACTTCAAGCAGGCGCAGCGCATTCTCTCGTCGATCAGTAGTGGCAAAAGTGTCCACCAGCTGGCGGTGGAAGTCATTCCATGTGGACAAGCTGGCCTCGTGGTTTTCATACCAAGTTCTAGCAGTATCCTGAAGTGCAAAATAAACATTGCAACGCTTCTGGTCCGCGCTCCACTGGTTGAACTTGGCGACTCGTTCAAACTGGTCGAGCCAGTCTTCCACATCTTCAAACGCGTTCCCGCGGAAGCACTCCGGTACCTTGGTGTTGTGAAGAGTCACCGACGTAGGGGTGGGAGGTGCCATGGCTTGGAAGACCCGGCGAACTTTGACGTTTGAAGAGTCGCCCGGTAGATGGTTCTACTCCGGGGAAAGGCCTAGACGTCAGCGGCTAGCGCGATGGACAGGCGTGTCGAGGTCCGGGACTCGCTGTGGACTGCCGGAAGGAGTCCTGTGCATACACAGCACGCTCCACCAGTGTCAGGACTCGGTAGAACCCCGAGGAGAGCTGAAGGTGAAATGGTTTACTGGTTAACCAGAAAAAGTCCCTGCGCACTTCAGCTTCTTCTTCCTGCCTCGCGCTCGTAGACCAAGTCTTCATCTTTGGCGTCTTCTTGCATGCGGCAATATTCATCATTAGGTTTTACGCAATGGTGTGTTGGTTGGGTTAAAGCACTTACAATGTACGAAACGAAATTTCCAAATTCAACATTTACGTTGTCACTAAGCACGGTTTAAAACTTCATACACTCAAGTAGATTTCTAAGTTTCACATAATGAATACAAGATCCCTTTGGACGATTTTGACTAGGCGATAATATACAAGCTTGTTGCAGGAGTGTAGTTCAATTATCGGCAAAAACATCGCACACACCGGCTCGCAAATTCATGTCAAAGTTACACAACATATGGTCGATGAGAGAGGCAGATTGGCTGGTTATCCGACTCTGAGAGTTAATGACATTTTTTAGATTGAATGAGTGAAGAAAATTATGGTCACTACAGTCGTATGATAATAGGTCAACGTTAAAATCGCCGGTTTCAGTATGGTTTCGGTATCAGTATGGTTTCAGTATCAGAAATTAATTTTTGTACATGAGGGGGCGATAAACCACCCAAAATATGAGGCCACACTGGTGCTTAATGAAAAGAGCTTCAATTTTTTCACTGTCCATTTTGAGATCGGAACTGGAACAGCAAAGTACAGCTTTGACCAAAAAGCCAACGCCACCACCACATGTAGAGCTGCACTTAAGCAGCGATAGCAATTCGTAGCGGAATAAAAACGTATTCTCTTTTATTTAACCAATTTCCTGTGACGGCAATGATGTCATATTGGAAGCAATACTCTGACAACTAAGCTAGAAGATGATCGGAATTTTTGCGGATGCTTTGGACGTTGCAATGCAGAATTGATGTCATCAAACGCAAGCCCGGTTTGGCCTATCTCAGAAATGGTGTGCGACATCAGATTAGACCACTCGGCTGAGGTCTTCCACGCATGCAACGTAGAGTACCTTGGCTTTTCTGCTTTCCTTATTAAGATTTTACCATCAGACATCCTACCAGATTTTCACTCGTTTTCATGTTTTTCTGCCAGAGCGTTCCCTAGAATTAGTTTGTTCGCCGGACAGAGGTGTTCAGTAGTGAAGATAGAATCGCTGTCCTCAAAACCAAGAACGAATGTATTTAGCCGGCATTTCTTCGCTCCTTTCAGGACACTATGCCACGCCTTTAGGGATATTTGATGATATTTGATTTGTTTTTCTCTTTCGTACGAACGCGGTGATGAATTTCTTTGTCTGCTCCTTCGATATCTAATTTCATACAAGAACAAAGAGTTTCCATTGTGTGGCAGAGGTTCTCGTCTTATGCTAAGGGAATGTCCTGTATTTTAAAGTTTGTATTCGACTGTACTGCTGCTGGTCATTAAACTCGCTCATTACTTCTTTCAGCTCTTTTAAAATGCGGTTGTTTTTCTTTTTAAGTTCGTAGGTTGAATGTCAGAAAGTTGCATGGTCTCTCTTCAGCTTGACCATTTCACTGTCAAATTGTTGAAACTTTTCGTTCATGAGTTCCATAAACTGCTTCACACTTTCGAGTTTTTTCTCAATTGCTTGTGTCAGGGTCTGTTTCAGCCTTTCTTCTGTGTCATCAAACCTATCCTCAAAGTCAGCAAAAGCCTTTGCCAACTCCTTTGTGGTGTAAGGTGGCTTGTCATCCATTTTGTTAGCAAAGTAAACACTAAACACACAAAACACGCAGAAAATCAAACACACCTGGAGCAGACCAGAGGCTAGAAATTCAGTAGCTAGAAACACAACATATGTGCGCAAAAGGGAACAGCGCGCAAGTCGCTGCGCAACCGTGCGGCTGCCTGGTCTGCTCTAGAGTGATGGTCCCTCCAGGCCTCTTCGATGTTATAGAGGTGCCATGTCTGACGTCACGGATCGCGCAGGCGTTGCTTGCTGCAGGTTCGTGGTGCTCGGAGATACACTTGCGAAGTGCAGAGATATCTCGGCAGGGTAGGCGATACAGCTGATCGTCGGTGTCGATGTGAAAATGGGGCGTCTCGGTCGTAGGAAACTGCGCAAAAGGCGAACAACGGGTAAGTCGCTAAGCAACCCTGTGCTTTGCCCGGTCTGTTCCAGAGTGATTGCATGACTACAAGACTTTGTGTTCTAGTAACTATTTTAAGTAACCTTAAGGCAGTGCAACATCGGGAGTTCTCCAGGGCTGTGTATTAATGTATCTAATCTCTTACGGTTGTAAAGAAGACGCAAATTCGCTTCAAAGACGAAGACGAACGAACTTGCGCTTCAGCGGCATTACAATCACCGCGTGTGTCTGCTCGACCTGGCTGACCTCAGACTGTTTTCGCCGCTGCTCCCGTCGACCGGGTTCCTTTCGAGAAACCACTGTCTTTTATTTGGTGGAGGTGCGGACTGCCACTCTCATTGAGTGTGAGCAGAAACGCGATGAGCTGGACACAGCCGAGACATTCACCATGGCGCTAAGCGGTAGAGGAGAAAATGAATCATAGACCAAAAGTACTGCGAGGTCAGAGGATACAGTGAGTACTCCTTATGAAAATGGAAGGCACTTGAGGTGCAGAACATCATCGGCTGGTTTGAAGGTCAGCGTCCTCGCTAAGAGAGTCACGAGAGGTGTGCAACACTGAAGAGCATGACGGAAGGTCGATGACTTCAGAAGCGAGAGCTTTAACACAGGGAACAGGAGTAGTGTCCACCAAAAGATTCAAAAGAGCAGGGATGGCGCGGCAGAAAATCTCAGCCCAGAATAATAGCATGCAACAAGAAGGCAACAAAACGAACTGGATTATATAAAAGTCCTGAATCACGAGTCAAGCGGTACACGTTGCGGACGGCTTGATAGGCTGAAAGTTGGCCGTGAGCGGCGAGGGTGCAGCAATTGGCTTCTTTACATTTTTCAAGGAGCGATAAAGCTTAAGTTCATTAGACAAACCACAGCAAAGGTGACGACAAAATCTCCCGACAGAAACTTCAGTGAGATTAGCAGCTGATAGATGAGGCCTATGACCGTTCGAAGGGAGCACAGTTCATGCCTGAGGAACTATCCGCCGAGCCTATCCGCCGTAGATGTCAAGACCGGAATATGAACCGGCAGCGCCCTGGCGCGATCGGTACGCCCGGGACCCAACGAGGCCTAGAGCTTGCCTTGCAGCACAACTGACGCTTGAAACCTTGTTAGTGTTGCTGCCTCTGA
This sequence comes from Amblyomma americanum, assembly GCF_052857255.1. Lineage (NCBI taxonomy): Eukaryota > Metazoa > Arthropoda > Arachnida > Ixodida > Ixodidae > Amblyomma > Amblyomma americanum. Next base: position 89,506,073 of record NC_135506.1, read on the forward strand.
AGCGATGGCACATACCCACTGTGGGGAATTAGCCAGAGTTGGGTGCCGATAAAAACAGGAGAAAAATTCACCCAGACTTATCTCAAGCGGTTCATAAATAAAAAGTTAGGATTATAGGAACACTAATAACGATTTTGGATAGATTTTTAGGAGATTGGAGTGAAAATCGACTATGCAAAGAGGTGAGGTATGAAATAATCAAAACAAAAAGTAATAATTATAAATAAACAAATTTTGAGAAAAAGTAAAGGGAAAAAAGAGTTAACACAAAAATCTCACGGTCTCAATAAAATACCTGTGAAGAACCTCGTTCACCAGCTTAAGAGTAAACGGCAGCCCTAACCGAGCGAGGGGAATTTGCAAATGCTTACTTCTCGGCCGTGCAAACAGCCGGTAGGAGGGGATGAAGTGATCTGAAGCTTCAACCTCCCCGCATGACGCACTTATAAAATTCGACAGCGTCAACCGAGAACGGCGTATTCCTGCAGCGCAATAGCGTCATGGAAACCTCACAGGCCTTGAAGCTCATGAACGAACGTTCCATGGGAATTTTGAGTGTTCATTATCCGCTGCAGCAAGGATGGGCTCATGGCTCAGGTTCTGAGGTAATTGGAAACGTTCAAAAACGGACGCAATCAGCTGGGTAAGGTTTAAAACGACGTGAAAAACAGGCCTACTGATGGCTAATTTCGCCAAAAAATCGTCCGTCTAATTTGAAGTAATGTCACAGTGTCCTGGAATCTACTGAAAACGCAGTTCTTAAATATGAATGGGAAGAAATAACAGTATAGGAATATTTACCAGACTAGTGGTCGAGCTTCCAAACGCTACCACGACTGAGAGCGAGTCCGAGAAAATGATTACATGAGATATATCGGAGAATTTTTGAAGAGCCAAACCATAGCTAGAATTTCAGCAGCAAAAATTTGTGTATAATCTGGGACCCTGACAGAATACTCCAATCAAGTGCGTTGGAATAAGCACCTATGGCTGCTTTTTCGCCATGATTAGAGGCATCTGTGAAAAGAAGTGCGTTGCTCGGATACTGGAACATATATTTTTCCAGTAGACCATTTAGCAAATTAGTAGTCAAGGTCTGCTCCCAGGCTAAGTCAGTCAATGTTGTTGTTGTTAGCCTTTCAAAAGATGGCACATACCCACACTAAGTCGCTATTCACCTGTACTCAATAAAAGCAAAAGTACGCGGGAATTGAGTCTTTTTCATCTTGTGCCTGATTTTTCTACTTTATCTTCAACTTCATCTTACTTCTGAAAATGTGTCCAATGTTTGTCATTTCCTTTCTTTTTTCTTCGCGTTCTGCTCTTTCCTCTCCTTCTTTGCGGTCGTTTTCTATTTTTCACAACAATGCGAATCCCAAGCTAGATTAGAAGAAAGTATTAACACGACTTTGGTCTACTCTTGAACAATTTCAATGCCCTCACCAATAGATGTGATAAGGTCTTTCATCTGAATAGCAAGTTTTTTAGCTCCAAATAGCTTGGTGATGATATTGGGATCGCATCACTGATACTAGGCATCGACTGGTGGGCGCCACTTGATCACTTGTTTATTTACATCTTCACTACAGGAGTGAATTCAGTGATCGCATCTGTATACAACAAATTTTATGGCCTTTTAAATCTTGACATTGATTTTTATGTACACGTTAAATATTAAAGGGCGTAGCATGCTTCTCTGAGGTACAGCTTCGATTCTTGGTAATAAAGAACACTGCTGGTTCCTAATATAAGAATTTTCTGCCTATGAACAAAGTGCGATTTTAATGAAAATAAACACCCCGAATGTCATATAGTAAAAAATGATGACTTAGAATATCATGGCCCAGGAATCAAACTCTTTACCAAAATCTCCAAAGTCGCTAAGGAGTTATCATTTTCGTTTTTATAGCTTCCAGTGCATATTCTTTCATTTCTATTATTGCTTATTCAGTGGAGCGCCCTTCGTCTGTTAACGACTGTTAAAACGATATTGTATCATATTTTCAAAGTTTTTAGCGACCATGAGCATTATGTGTACTGGACAGTAACTTTTATTAAGTTTTTACCGAAATCTTTGTTTACAACAGACACGCTTGATATTTTATTACATTTCATTTATCCATGAGTTCAAGATATAGTTCGTATATATATTAGTCAGTAGTGGTGTTACGTATTCTAAAACGTGCTTAATGGGCTTAATTCGGGGAGATATCAATATTAAGAGCTTCGTCATTGTTCAGGAGCATAAGATTCTGTAAGCTTCTGTTTCACCTGTTTGTTAAAGAAATGTGCTTTCTGGTGTAAGAGTGCTAGAAATCCTTTATATTTTGGCAAACCTTGCACTGTAGTCAGTTCTAAAGTACTGCTTGGAAAAAGTCTGCCAGAGTTCGAGCTGCGATGACGTGCCTTTCCTGAGTTATTTGCTCAAGAAATACGTATTGTTCGTCCCTACCTTAAAATTATAACCTTGCAGTCTTAGCGTCTTGTTGTCTACTGATGTCTAGAAAGAATTTCGAAACGTAAACGACCTTCGCCCGGCGAAGATCACAATTAGGCTTCTTTCTGATACATTTGAAAATATTTAAAGCGCCAGTGCTTTGGGTTTTAAGAACAGTGTAACAAAGGGTATTTTGTGTTTTCTAGTTCGGTTGTCACCCAAGGCTTTGTTATCTTTGATGAGCTAAATGTCTTTATACGAAAGCGCTTGGGAGAAACAAGGAAATATTTTCTAGATATCTTAAATATGTATCGTTTGCATTTGACTTGCTATACACAGAACAGTCCTGCCAGCTTAGGTCATTTTGAAAGGCTTCTAAACCATTTGTAGGCGTAAATTAGACTGTTATTTGTTCAGTAATGATTGTAATTTTTGTTAGTGTGTCAAAAAAACATAAAAACTGTACAGTTATCTCTGAAACCAGGTGTTATAATGCCAGTGCAAGATAAATAGTTTTTAAAAAAGCTGAAGTAGACAAAGTAACGTGAGTCACTATTCTGTACTATACATTTCAAACCTAGCCAGTGTAGTCCAGCAGGAAAGTGAATTACAGTTAGAGTAGTATGAAATGTATGTATATTGAAATTATCTCCACATGAAAAATAAAAGTTATTTAATCAGATATATACAAGAAGGCCAATACTTGAAAATTCTTAAAAGGCGCATTGATTCCAGTGGTGGACGATACAAAGCCGTCATAATTTTGAACCCTTTTTCATTGTGAAAGTATCATATTCATTCGTAATTTCGCAAAATTGAGGTAGTATTTCACAATCATTATTCGTCTGCACGTAAATTGGAACCTTAACACCTAGCCGAATAATGCAATTGATGTCGAAACTATTGTAGGCGCCGACATGGAAGATACTGCATCCACCAAAATACTAAGCCCCAAACACCATGATCATGTTCTATTTAAAAGGAAATTGACTTAAGAAATATATTATGGCATAATAATTTTCATCTACCGAATGAGAGTTATGTGTTAAATTATTCTTAGAGATGATTGCTAAGGCGGAAAGCACACTGGTAGGGGGTAAGCTCTGGAAGTCCGTTTTTATTTCCTTCACAGGCAACAAAAAGACATTTAGAAGGTCATTTTTAAGAAATCACTTGTACAGCATAAATTGTGTCGTAAGTGAAAAATTTCCCATTAGAAGTCCACACTGATTTACAGCTGTGTTTATGCATTCGCTTTGCAGCCATAGCTATGAGTCTTTTTACGGCCGGCCAGCGGCGATAATTTATATATAGTGAGACGTAATTGGTGGTCTCAATATCATATTTGTTCAGGCGAATATTTTTCTCCGTTTTCAGTGTGCATTCGCCCTTTGCTCGACACTTGAATTGGAAATAATATTCGTCTTTGCGGCATTTCTCCTATGAACTCGGTGGCAAAATTGAATCTCCCATTCACTGATTTGTTCTTTGACTGCCTCTTGAATTTTCAATGCAGTCTGCAACACATTCTCGTCGTACAGATTTACAATACCTTCGATCTCAACATCGGTGTTTTTAGAGTATTTTTTCATATGAACAATGGGCCTTTTAATTTCGTGTTGCCTTTTCTCTAAAGATATGCAATTCACATGGAGGCCCTGATCCTCGTGTTTCAGTTTATCGTTTTTCGAGATTTCAGCCTAAAATGTCTGTTCTAGCCTTCTATACACTCATCAGCAAAACCAAGTTTCTTTGTCATACCCTTTTCAGTCTTTAATCCTCTGATTTAATTTCGAAAATTTCTTCCCATGTGGTCTCGCGAAGCTGTTAATGAAGCGAAAGCTTCACTACGCTAGGTAAATCCAATTTCCGTTCGTTTCCGGTGGACCTTTAAGTGAGCCAGCGGTCAAGTGCGGCTATACCTCTTACCATACGTGGTGTACCAAGGTGTCACGCCGCTTTACCTTCCACTTTTTTTCTGACTTTTCGATTTGCCTGTAGAGGGCGGTAGAATAGACCGCAGCGTTCATTATGTGACCGACCTCTCGCTATGAATTATTAATTTAACTACCACCTGCCGGGGAGGCAGGACGGGCGCGCTGCCTATGCACTGCGCGGAACGCACTCAACTTTACAGCCGCCAAGCGCGTCTACTTGCCTGATATGCCACAGCTTCCGCTCTCTAACCAGGTTCAGCAGCTAATTTTTTCTTGTTGGAGGTCTTCCGTCGTTTTCGCCAATTTTGTCCTCAGCTACTCTTCAGGCTTGGCAGTGTCTTTTGCCATGTCACATACAACAGTCTACTGTACAAACAAAATTCCAAGAAGAACATAATTTGGAAGTAGCGACGGTATCAGAAGGGCAAGCAAATTTGAAAAAAAAAATTTGCGCTAACCTGTAGCTAAGCGCAGACACTTTAAGGTGACCTCAGTCGATCGTCGCTTCTGCCAAGTGGGGCCTATTGCAGCGAATGTCTCCTCTTGTAGCCGGGAACGTGTGATGCCTGGCGTCAGGGGAAATGATGTAGGTAGCCAAAACCGCTGCTTAGAATACGCCCCTTGTAGCCGGTCCGTGCAAACCGGTGTTCGCCAGGCATGCACTGTACTTAGTTGGACTGGTTATGGGCTCACAGTGCAGACGGCGCAAGAGCAATCTTCAGCGACACGCAGACACGATAAGTTGCTGCTCTCAGTCGATCGTCGCTGCTGCCAAGTATTGTATTTGACTTGTCTTTGTTGCCTTTCTCTGTACTAAGTACATTCAGCGCTAGAAACTTCGTAGCTTGTATAGAATGTCAAAGTAATTAACCGAAGCAAGCAATGTGTTCATATGGCACCCTCATCCGGTAAAAAACACTGATAAAAGACACTGTATATGAAGCTGTGTACACTACGTCCTTAACCCTGCGAAGAGATTGCACAGCAATGTTCTTGGTCACAGGTGTTTCCTGTGCGCTAGCACTAAGCTTACATTCTGTGAAAACAGCCATCACCAGCTGCTTGATGGCATACTTATTTGTTGTACTTTCGCCCACGGTTTTAAAACATGTCATAGGTCTCGGCGCGTTCTATCGTACGCACTATAGTGCTGCGGATTTCATACCGTGAGGTAAGAGAAAACTTCTTTGCAAAAAAAAAGCCTTCTTATTCGTGATGTTGATCTAAACTTTCAGAAAATGCACTCATTATGTAGCTGGTTGGTTTTATTAGTCTCGGCAGAGAGCAAAGCGAATTGTTTCCTAATAGATAGCTTTGTAATTTTGATTTCATAAAACAAGAAATATGCTTGAAAATAAAGCCTATTTGCCTGGAAAAATAGCCTGTAAAAGATAGACAAGAACCGATACTTTGCGAATCAACTTGTTTTATCGTGTGCAGGATCGCGAGGTAGAAAGGTAGGAGCCCACCCTTAACGCAGGTCAGGTGCGAAAACCCTTTCACGAATTCCTGAACGACCACATTCCCTCAAGTGCTGCCTGGTACTGCCATATTACGCAGAGTGATATTGACATGGTCAAGAGCGCATGTGCTCTACAGTGGTCGTTGTACACACGGTTCTCATGCCCTTTTATAGCAAATGCAATGTTTGTCGTCAACAAGCACAGGTTGTCGTACGGTATCTGCGCAGATATCATTTCTCGGAGAGTTTACTCCAAGCAGAAACAGCAAGTCGCAAATGAGGCTGCTGCATTTAAGCATTCGAATTCCAGTCACACTTAGAGCACTGCCATTTTCTAAGCCAGAAAAACTTTAGCTGTGTAGCAGACTTTACCCAGTTCCACATCGCTCAACACCAGCAAGGGTGCAGACCACGAGGTCATTGACCTTTCAAGCTCACGCACACTTCCCACGCGGTCTCCCGCTATATTCTCGCTGCTTTGCCCGGGCGGGGCTGAGCGACCGTGCGTATCGCTATAAAATACGCAGGGTTTCAATCCGATAGCCTTGGAGTTCTCACAAAAGCCACGTGGATCGGTGTAACAAAATTCGTTGATTGGTCGATAGAGGTCACGTGAGCTTGTGACGCCATCGGAACCTGCCCGGATGGCGCACTGATTGGTCTAGGGATGCCGCGTGACCGTGTGACATCATGACAACCTTTCATACGGGCTGTGAGCAATATAATTTCTGACAGCTTCTTAGAGAATCGAAATAAAAATATATGAAATATATATGTGCAAAATATATGCAAGCATCGGTACTGTAACAGCATAGCGGATACCTGCTACCATAGTCCGAATACGGAGGTTGCGGGAGAGGAAATTGCAAAGACACGTACGCCAATACACACAGAAATTCTAAGAGAAGGTGCGTCAAATGTTAAATCTAATGTTGCCCATATTTTTTATTACCGGTCTGTGATAATTTGTTATTTATTACTGAAAAGACGCACTGTTATCGAACAACTAAGGACAATTTCTAATGGTAGCCACTGAATTTCTACATCCTAGCTCAAAGCAACTATTCGAACTTTCTTTCTCTCCCTTTGCTCTTTTTTAATCAGCTTGGGGCGCGCCTGGTTCAATAAGGTAGTTAGATACCGCCATGATTAATGCTCCGGATTAGGTCATGTTTTTGATGAGAGTGAACGCCAGGCTTGAACGTTGGCAGTAATTTACTGCTGTGAACTTGCGGACCGCAGGTAATGGATGCGCTTCGACCGGCCAAGTACGCGGCATTCCTGCTCAAGTGCGCACCACTGGTGGTCCTGGTCCTGTTCGGAGCAGCGCAGACGGTCCCGAACAACTACCCGGTGGTGCCGAGTGGTCCATACTGGACGCTGCTCGATATCACCCAGATGGTGAGCACATACCCGCAGCGGTTGTTACTTTTAAGATATTGTGCTGATTTCCAGGGATGGTGCCGAGATAGTTGCGGAACGCTCAAAGGAGTTGCGGCTCAATGGAGATCAGGCGCCTAGAGAAAGATAGAAAGGAGATCGCGGGTATTTCTGCTTGATTGGTGGGTTGATGGGGCACTTAGGTTTAAAATGGATGCGTAAGAAAAAAAATGTATCGGTATGAAAAAGGATGAACTGCAATTGAAGTTAGAAGATGGCCCTTACTCTCAGCCCAATGTACGCACCAGAGGAGACCGTATTTTGCACTGATACGCTTTGAAAAACGTTCATCGCCCTCCAAGGCCGTGCTCAAACATGAGGAAACGACGGTCTCTTCGGCCGTGCGTGCTCGACGCTGATGAGACTCAGGTAGCACGGTTGAGGCAGGGAAAGGACGATGAAGGTATAGACGTGATTTGGGTGAGGAGACGTGAAAATGGGACGCAAGTTATTTACATCATTGTCCGATTATCAGTCAGAATGAAAGGAGAGAGCTGAGGGAGGCAAGAGAGCGCCGAGAAACCGGTGAGCACACGCGTCACTACCCCTTTTTTAAATACCGCCTCATCCCTAGGCACCTAGATGGGGATAACACCTTATTCGAAAATGTCCAATGGGCTTAATTCACGTGATGTCTGGAGTGACCACCCACAGCAGCCTGTGACAGGGGTGCTCTCTCGTAGCAGTTTCAATAGAGATGAGGCCACCAGGATGTGAGAGTTCTAGCTGCGACAGAAATTCACCGTCATGCCAAGCAGCTTCCCTGGAATCGGACAAGGGCCCCCTTGCCATGAAGGTCACCTGCTCCCCTAGAAGGTCGTCGTGTTTTGTCTAAAACGACGCATGGGAAAGAATCTTCCTCCCCCTGCCGCCACTGGTGCCAGTAGAATGAAGATAAGGACATTTATCTTCCCTTGGCGTCGTCCAGCTGTAGCCGTCTAACACGATCGTCGAGCTCCACCGAAGTGGGTCGCAGTCGAGAAGGGGTATGAACTCCTATTTTCAGCAACAAAAAAGAGTTGCCGCCGCGGTCGCCGTAACTGTCTGCGATTGGCTTAGCAATGTCGAGCTGGTTGACGGCATTGCTGTAAGTTATCGGGTCATCCGCGCTCTAGCCGGCGTTACTCGAAGAACGATTACAAAAACCACTCTTTCCATGAGCCCTGGCTCGACAGGACATTGAATATTGTCACGGAACCAGAAAGGGCCAGAAGACCAGAAAGAACGCAGGACCACAGAGCTTGGTGAGGCGAACGGCTGAATGCTAGCTGCTCAACCGTTTACTTCAGCTTCCTCACCACAAGGAGACGCGCACTCGAGAACAGCGCAAATACGAAGAATGCACCGTGCCATTTGCGCTCGTTGAAAATAAATCGTCGCGATGCTCAAAGAGTGCACCTGAAAACAAAATGGCACAGACACTAGTAGTTCAGGGCGCAAAGAAAAGGACTAACTCTACTGGTCTTAAGGAGGTTTGATGCGCACCACGTGGACCACCTCAAGGAGCACAGATATTCGGACTTTTGAAAACCTTCAGTAAAAACCTAGTAGCTTAGGTCCCCAACTCACCTTGTCTCTCAGTACGGTCAAAAATATAGGCAGGGCAGCTTTTCGCTGAGCCCTCGTCGAAGAATGGAAAACCAGACCCACACATAGTCTCCAGTTGTGTGCCGAGCATCACGGCGTCGCAGGTTATAGCTATAGCATCCCGGCGTTGTTTACTCTGAATCCGCGCCCTGGCCAGCTGACGAGCCTCTTCAGCGAGGTGCAGAAAGGTGCGTTGCTTCCGTCGGTGTGAAACTCCATGTCGACGTTTTTGTAGAAGTGAACCAGTACTGGAGATGCTTGTAAGTGGCATTGAAGATCTTCGAATGCTTTGGCCTGTGGGGCGTCCCATTGAAAGAAGTGTCTTTCCGTGTCAGACGCGTCAGTGGCTCAGTGATTCGAGCGAAGAATTTTACAAAGCGCCGATAGTAAACACATAATCCAAGAAATCGTTGGACGGCCTTCTGGTCCTGGGGTGGAGGAAAGTTGGGAATAACGCTGTTGTTTTCTTTGGATCGGGTCCAACACCTGAATGGCTGACGATGTGCCCTGAGAGATTGAGCTCGGTGTAAGCAAAATGTCATTTCTCATTTTTTAAGGTAAACCTGAATGGCTTTTAGGGTGTTTAGAAGCGCCGAAGCTGCTATTAGAACGTTGGGATAAAGACCACAACCTCGTCAAGATAGACGAGGCATGTCAGCCACTTGAATCGGCAAGGATTGTGCCCACAAGACGTTATATGGTTTCCTGTGCAGAGCACAGACCAGAGGGCATTGTCTTAAACTTAAAAAACTTTAGAGCCCACCCGGAGTAATAAACGCTGCTTTTTCGCGGTCCCTCGAAGCGAGCTCGATTTGCCAACATCCGGATTTCAGATTCATCGAGGATATATATTTTGCGGACCAGAAACGATCTGTAGCGTCGGCGAATCGTGAGAGGAGGTGAGCGGCTTTTTTAGTAATTTTGTTGAGGCAGCGGTAATCCACACAAAACCTCAGTGTGTCATCTTGTTTCTTTACGCGAACGACAGGCGCCGCTCATGAAGTACGGGATGGCTGAATAACGACGTCGCAAAGCATCTCTGTCACTTGGCGGTTGATTTCAGCGCGTTCGATGGTAGACACATGATAAGGGTATGGCGAAGCGGGGGCATGGTGTCAGCCGTAATAATGCGGTGCTTGGTTAAGTGCGTTCTGCCAACACAGGAGGAAGTTGAGAAGGTAGCCACATAGCGCAGAACAAGATCTCGCACTTAGCTATGATGCAGTTTGGAAAGCGCGGGTTTAATGTCGAACTGTGAACCGGTGGCAGGCGTCTCTGGTTCGGTGGAGAATACTGTGACAAGACCAGGGGCGTTGCTAGTGTCAGTGGTGCCGGTAATACAAGCCACGGCATTCACAATATTCAGATGTTGATAATCGCCGCCGAACTTTGTCACCAGCACCTCTGCTTTGCCGTCCTGTAGGCTAACAACCGCTCTGGCGACAGCAAGGCTCCGTTCGAAAAGCAGAACCTGTTAGATTTCAACGACGCCTTCAATGTTCCGCAGTGTCTTCGCTGCGACTGACGTCAACACACGGGAACGAGGCCTGATAGTGACCTGATCGGCAACAATATAGTGCCTTCGGTGGCTCAAAAGCGCTGTGTATAGCATGCTCCGTCGAGAAAGCCACTGACTTGGATTGGAGATCAATAACCGCGCCATTTTATGTTAACAAATAAATGCCAACGACGACGCCGCGGGAACATTGAGCGAGAACTACGCATGTTGCCAGATACGTTTGTTCTTGCACGGTTATCCCTGAAGTGGATGTGTCAGTCGGCGTGATCAAGCGACCTCTGGCAGTACGTCGTTGCGGGCCCGACCAAGGCGTAGTCACATTTTAAGAGCGGCGGCGAAAGGCCCACTAAGAACAGAGTAGTTGGCGCCGGTGACCACGAGCGCTAGCGATCCTAGCGAGCTAGGAGTGGTGTACACAAGCGATCAGGGGTTGCAGCTGTCGCGGGGCAGGAAAGTCGCGGAGTCTGGTCACAGCTGTGGTGCGGCAGTAATTATTTGCGGTGCGTCGGAGAACTCGGGCGTCGAGGCGGTGTATCAGGGTCGTGAGTGTCGTGGCGACATGGAATAGTGCAGCCGGCGGGGTGCAGCGGTAGGGGATATTTAGCATTTAGCCGACGAGCAACCTCCCCCTCAAAGTTTGCCGCTTTTAGTTTTCCCTACCGGGAGGTTGGCATAAGGACGATGCGGAGAGGAGAAATGTCGGGGGGGGGGATGGCGATCGGAAAAATTGACATGGCGCACCAGACACCACGGCCAGGCAACCGTCGTCAATATCTGGGGTCTGCTGACCACGCTGACCATGCTGCGGTCGTGGCGCGTCAGCACTAAGCACGGAAGACCCATGCGTCGGTAGAGGCAGTTGTGGTGCACGAGACCAGCTTTGCGGCAGTGGTAGCACAATGGGCGATGATCGGAAGTTTGCCATTGCCTGTGGCGATTTTGGTTGGAGAAGTTCGGGTGGCGTGAGCGCTTGCTGCACCTCTTCACGAATTATGTCCGAAAGGGAGGTCACTTGCGGTGCCTGAGATGTCAAAAAGAGCTTCTGGAGCTCCTCGCATACCTCGGCGCGGATGGCCTCACGGAGCACGTCGGGGCTACCAGCGTCGACGACGGCTTCTGTCAACAGGAAGGACGGACGCTCGTACTACCTGGATTGCAGCTGGAGTGTCTTCTCTATGGTAGTGGCCTCGGACACAAATTATACCATTGTTTGGAGGGTGGGTGTTAGCACTAAACAATCGAAGACTGGCTGTTTGATTCTCCTCATTAGCAGACGGAGTTTTTTGTCCTCGGCCACGTTGGGGTCAGCCCGATGGAATAATTTCGTCACGCCCTTAAAGTTAACTGGGACAGTCTCGTTTGAGAGCTGAACTCGAGTCTGTAGGAGCAGCTCGGCTCTTTCATTGCGGAGCACAGAGGTTAAAGGCGGCAGGAAGTAGTGTTTGAAGAAATTCCACGCGGTTAAGGTCTCGTGGTTTTCGAACCAGGTGCGCGCTGCACAGTTCAGCAAAAAAAAAACACATGTTGGAGCTTCGAATCGTCAGCCTGAGTGTTGCAAACATCTCCGGCAGTCCTCCGGGTCTTCGCCTGGGAAGCCTTGGAAGGTCCGTAGCTCCCGCGGCTACTGCAGGATGAACGACGGCGAAGTGTTAGCGGCCTGCATGCTGATGGGGGGTTGCAAGGTGGGTGGAGGTGGTGCTGGGGAGGTTGGTTGTGTTCTGGGGGTATGTTCCGATTGGAGAGGCCCACGCTCTGGCTGAAGACCTCGGAGCCTTCCGCTACCTTCTCGGCTTGATAGTTGGGCCCGGAGCATGGAGTAGCGTCCCCAGCACCTCCACTAGATGTCACGGAACATGAAAGGACCAGAAGACCAGAAAGGACGCACGACCAAAGAGCTGGGTGAGGCGAGCGGCTGAACGTCAGCTGCTCAACCGTTTACTTGAACTTCCTCACCACAAGGAGACTCACGCTCGAGAACAGTGCTACGACGAATGATGCACCGTGTCAATATTGACTACAGGCAGCGAGGTTTTTGTGCACGTGTTACACTGTGTGTCATCTCCTGTCTTTAAATACAGATTAAACGACTGAATAACCTTCGATAAAAATGGCAACGAATCTAGAACAAGGTTGACGTCCTGGACGACACCGACAGTCGCCCGCCAGTGTTTCTCCTTCCCCTCAGAGTTTACCGCGAATCATTACATAGCACACTCTCTTTCCAGTTATCTCGCAAAAAGCACACCTGAAGTACATCGAGTGAGTCCTGCGAGCCGCATGTTCCTTCTGAATACCAGAAGCTCTCTTGCTTTTCCTCGCGTCCGCCGCCATCACTGGCCCGACGTATTACCTCGTACGATGCCCAAGTGCACTGCGAGCGATTAGCCGTAGCCGCCGCCTTTTTTGGCTCAGTCATTACTGCGCCTTTTGAGATACAGGCTCCTTACACAACAGACTGAACATAGCCGATGCCGCCGGCGGAACCGCGTTGCGGGCTCTGCGTATACGCTCAGTTTCTACGAGAGCGCCGCGTAAGCGCTGCTTGTTTAGGCGTTAAGTTGCTGCGTTCTGTTGACCGAGAGGGCCAGATGTCACTTCTAGCAGTACTCTATAAGGATCCGTAAATCATTTTTCATGTCAAATCTAATTCTTCCCCTGCACCGGCAGTGTTTGAGATAGTTGGTTGAGCATTACAAGATCGTAAAAGCCCTCAGAAGGACAGGGCGCAAAAAGGGAGACAGTGTGCACCTCTCGAATTGGTCACTGTTCTCGGGCGTAGCCGCAGCTTTCAAGCGTGTGTGGAATGTGTCCTGACCTTTAGGTCATTAGCTACCGGACCTCGACATTGGCTGCACGCCGCAGCCAATGGCTAACCGTTGCGTGCGGTGAGTGTAGAGGCTTTCGCCGACGTTAGGACCCGCTGCCTTATTTCTGTGATGTACTGCTTGCAGCTTTCGTACGATGCTTCCCTGACAATTATGTCGGTCCAGATGTTATCAAAACCGGGCACCCATTTAAAATAATCTTTATAGACTACTACCCCTGGCGTGTGTTTTACGGCAGCAATGGCAATGGCGCTCTCACTGAACCGCAGGGTAAGCCAGAGCCTGACCATTTTTCTTGAAGCTTGTGCCTAGTTTATCGGGTCTTGTCACGTGCACTATAGAACCCTGCTGAACCAAGCAACTTCCCTATAGGCGTGGCATGACAGCGACGAAACAGTGGTTTCACAGATGTTACCGATGTAGAGCCTCCTGGTCTGTAGATGCATGTTTGGTCGTGAAAAGTGTAAAAGCGCACAACTGCATCAATCCGACGATACCAACGTGTTACCAAGGCAAAAGCGTTCATACTTTCTTAGCTTTCGCCGTTGATTGAGTTCTCCTTTAGCGGAACTATTTTCAATAGCCGCCTAGCTGCAGCCTGAATGTCAGGAATACTCACCTTTTTTTATCAAAACCGATTTCGAGAATATACATAGGTGTACATTTACCAGTTTTTTTTTGTTTAAGCCGCAGAGGCTAACCTTCAATCATGCCACTTACCTTAAGTTTAGGTGATTGTCCATTCAATAATTACTTCGTGAATGTCGCTATAGAACAGACCTTTCCATTACTCTGCTGTAGCCTAGTGCAATGTTGTAGTCACCATGCTCAGAAAATAGTTGCTTAAATTGGTTAATAAATCTGCTTGAAGGTTCTCTGGCCGAAACTACTTTTTGCAGCGCTTGGAGTTTATATTTGTACCAGGAGAAAAACTGCATAATAGAATAGACGAGGCTGCGTTTGAGCAGGCAGGTGTTTTGACTAGCGTCGTCATTGTTAAGTGCACGCAGACATATGAGGCCCATGACACCGGATACAAAATGTTCCTGCACACCTTCGGATTTCGTTGTATTAAGGTTCATGATGAAGCCTGTGTAGCCTTCATAAAACTTGAGAACCACGAATACCCAGGGTCTTATAAGCAGGCAGGGCAGACAAATATATTCGAATTCCTTGCCCTATCTCGTTTTAATGACTGTAGCCTCTCGCGTTCAGTACAATATAATGTATTTATAGAACTCCAATAAAAGGCGCTTTAGTGCCCTTGGAAGCTGAGGTGAAGTCTACTGAAAGCAGGAAATTCCTCTTTGGAGGCCGTAACATTGGCTGGCAGATCTCTTTTTCCCGATATTCACTAGAAATGTGTGTCCAAATTCGCAGTTACATTTCCTGCCTGACTGTATGTGAGCCGGTACCTCATAAATGTTTTCTTTTTTCAGGAACACAACTACTGAAGTCACATTCACGGTTCTAGTAATTTTGTTAGTATCTAAAAGAACAGACCAATTTTGGGCAGAAACTCACTTCCCGAAATTCTTTGTGCTTTGAAATTGTTATCTGAAAGTTTCGTAAAAGAATAACATCTGAAGATGCCGCAAAAAGTGTCAGAAAATAAAAATGGAGGCCTCAACTTCATAGTGTTGTTCAGGATTTGGTTACTAATTGCTGTGCACATTGCAGCGGTATACGTAATGAAGAAAATTTGCATGAAAATGCTATCCTGAAGAACGTGCCAATACACTCCTCAATAATGGGTTCAAAATGAGCCCGCATCGTCATGGATGCCTTTATTATAATGTTTCTGCCTACTAAACTATCCTTCACTGCCATTCCTATGGCGTACAATGCCTTAGTTTCGTGCTTAGAGTAATTCGCGTGGCTGTACATTTACACGCCGTCACTAATAAGGGGAACTGGGCGTGTTTTGAACAAAAAGAAGCTGGCTTTTTTTTTCCTTGGTACGTTGAAAACTTTTTCCTCACTCGTGGTAGCAGGTTACGGCTCTAGTATTATTGCGGAATGATTTCTTTCAATCATTTCGGTAACCTGGTTTAACATTTACTCTACAGGTATTGCTTTTTTCCTCCGCTGCACTGGCACTAATCAAAGCCTGCTTGCTACTGGGGAACACCGAAAGCTCGAAATGCATCCGTACGTCTTTACTCAGGGAAGGAGGATCTGACCTTGCCATGGCTCTCTCTCTGGTGATTATATATCTTTGTCTTGAATTTTTTTCAATTTTCTTACCCGGCGGAAATCCCAAAGAAAAACAGGTATTGTGGTGATGCAGGTTTCGCGAGCAGCCTGTCAGTAAAGCGGTCATGAGTATTTGTATTGTTCATGCGTGTAAGAATGGCTTTGAACCTTGAACTCGCAATATAGCGCAGCCTGAAGTTTTGAAAAAATAACCGTAAAACTCTGCAGCCTACTATATCTGCGAATCCAAATGATTAGACAATGAAGTGTTTTGACTTTCTTTTACTTAAGGGCTAAGATGCCGCCTAATTGTCTCGAACTTACGAATACACTCCAATGACATGCTGAGAAAGACCGTAGTCTTAGGGTCTACATGCTCGTAGACACAGATGCAGTAGATATTGAAGTAGCACACAGGCAAAGCATTTTTTCTCGTGTCCCATTTTGCTGTACGCGGGGCGTATTAAAACTAGAATGCGCTCTGCATTCATTTCTTTCGCTGGATGTATCTGGTGGGCGATCACAGAAGAACGGCAGAGTAGGGTTTTCGGTCATACTTGGAGGTGGCAGTGTATGATCAGCACACTGGCGGAAAATAACTAGAAAGCTAACCAGTAAGTATGCCAGACACGAGGACGGAGAACGAAAGATAATTAAACGACAGGTTAAAAACGCGGAAGGTAAAAATTGGATAGTGTCATTGGAAAAGAAGCATAGTGGAGAACTATATCGATGCTGGAAAAGACAGATCAGGAAGGAAGCATTTTATGATAACTCAAGAGACAGTGCCCTACTCTTTAAAGCTAGGCCAGGGTGCCTTAGAACGCGCAGCTACAAAAATAAATTTAACGAAGATGACACATGTGCTGTGTGTGGTAAATCTGTAGAAACAATAGGCCACTAACAAAACTCCTCCCTAACAAAACCGATTTGCGTGACTAAAATGCAACTTCTAATTGCCTTTAACCAGCGCGAGAAGGCACTGGCGCAATTTCGTCATCAGAACTTCTAGGAGCTCTTATAGAGAACCTGGCACGTAATACGAGGGGCATATTAATTGTAGCCCAGAAAAAGTGACAATTCATATGATACCAAACTTGAGTGGCGAAGTTGTGACAGTGATACAAAACTTCAACTGAAACAAAACTGAACCTGGACAATTTGTTTGCATTGAGGCATGCCTTGAAGTTTTGGCTACATAAAATTAGAGGCAAGGACAGTGCAGTTTTTGTAGCGTTCTGTTTGGTGCCTCCCAGTCCTACAGGTGTAGTCTCAACGATTTGCCAAATTGAATAAGAATCACAGTTGTAACCGCCATCAGCGGGTTGACCTCATGAAATGCTCTTGAGCTACTACTTTTTCGTGTGAATTGCGGTAACGGTGTATAAGCCCAGTTCATTTTCGTTCATAAGAATTCGTGTATGGTGAGCGGTTACGGTTAGTTTGAGACAACTACGTTAACTCCTAATCCCCCGCGGTGGCGTTCATATGCTGTAGAGGCTAATACACGGCTGACGACGGTTATGACAGATTTAGGTCGACATCTGGATCAAATTGGTCAAATTTGACAGACGCAAACACATTTTAAATGTCTTTTTTCGTTCATCTGATATACACGTAGGCAGCTCCCTAATTTAGGATAGGAATTGAACCGTTCCTTGCCTTTCCTTTAAGCTAAGTTTGCCGCGTTTTGATACTGCTGAATTCTGTCAACATTAACGTGCTTTTGCTGATTTATTGCAAATATTATCAGTTCCTAATCAATCTAGAAGAATTATGTCGAGTTTCGCACTTGTGAAGCACGCCAGAAAATTTGCCTTGTGTGCTCCAAACTGTGCCATATATCGTTCATGGTGTGAGTATCATTTTCTTTGAATGTTTTATTGTTTAAATTAACTACCTAAGTTCCCACTGTGACGTGCCCCTTTGATTCATGTGTCCTTAATGGTGTGCACTGATGTGACAAACCAGTAGAACATTCGCTACTCCGCAGGTAATTAACCTGTTGTATTCGAGTACTGCATAAAAAAAACTGCGGTATGCAAAAAACAACACTTTTTGTGTTTAAGATTTCAAGCCGAGGGCGAGGATAGGCGGCTTAATTGAGCTGAAATTATTCTCTTCATACATTTAACAATCCAATATGGCAGCGACGACCCTTACGGTTGCTGCTGTCCTTTCAACAGTTTACCTCAAGTTCATTCCTTCATCCGCATTTTCCCAGGCTAAGGAAAATAGCTCTGGCAGTGCACTCACATTTTCAGCCTGACTAATTTTAAATTGCATGAATATGTTTAAGGCATCCAGTGCCCTCCGTTTTATTTTGTATCACTTAAAGCACGCGCACTTAACACATGTTCTGGCTACGTATTCGAGGCTGCATGGCCTCTTTTTTTTCTACAATGACGCAGGCGCTTCTAGGCATCCTACTGTGGCGCCGCTCACGGCGCTGCCTCCCACCTTCGGGCTTTGCTGCCGCTCTTCTAGGCCTGTTGTGTACGGCCTGCGTATTAGATGCCTTCATGCTGTGCACGATGGCCCTTCAGGTGGAGGTTAGCACATCTTTCCCACATTCGTATGATGCGTGCAGTTGTTAGAAACTGAAGATACAGTACTGCGAAAGCCTTTAATTGCATTGCTCTTAGTGACGTAGGTTTAGAAAAGTTCGAAAGAAGTTTTATTTCTTTATAAAAGGGCATAGTCATTTCAGAGAGTTTATAAATGTATTAATTCGTTCTTACATACAAGCTACCTAATCTCCGAAAATATATCAATGCTTTTTGTCGTAAAAAAGAAGAAGCTTACTGGTGGACTTGTGGTGACACTGGAGCAAAATGTTACGACAAACTTATGCAAGCGCTGCTGAAGGGAGTTTTTCTAGCTCGTCTAGCACTGTGTGACACCTCTTGTGACAGTTATAGGCTCAATGTCGCAGTGGACAAGGCCTCCAGTTCTATTTGAAGCTGCTGTTACAATACTAAAACTCCTCAGGATGCGAAAGCTGAGCCTCTACATTTTTACCTTTTGCACCCTTCGCACTATCTAATGAAG
Organism: Amblyomma americanum; assembly: GCF_052857255.1. Classification (NCBI taxonomy): domain Eukaryota; kingdom Metazoa; phylum Arthropoda; class Arachnida; order Ixodida; family Ixodidae; genus Amblyomma; species Amblyomma americanum. Next base: position 89,524,527 of record NC_135506.1, read on the forward strand.
CAGAAAAACTCCAGTCAAAAGATGTACCTGCTATGCCGCTGCCCACAAGTTGTGACAGAAATTGTTTACCTAGCCTGACTATAAAAGAAACTGACTATAAAGGAAGCGCCTATATGCATAGCTAGTATGCGAAGAGAGAAAGAGGGAGAAGATAATTGAAAAGCATGGTGGTTAATCAAGCAGTTCCCACTTTGCAATCCCACATGTGGCCAAGAGAATGAAGGAAGTGAATGGTTTGATTTATGGTGGTTTAACGTCCCAAAGCAACTCAGGCTATGAGGGACGCCGTAGTGAAGGGCTCCGGAAATTTCGGCCACCTGGGGTTCTTTAACGTGCACTGACATCTCACAGTACACGGGCCTCTAGAATTTCGCCTCCATCGAAATTCGACCGCCGCGGCCGGGATCGAACCCGCGTCTTTCGGGCCAGCAGCCGAGCGCCGTAACCACTCAGCCACCGCGGCGGCTCCTAAGGAAGGGAAGGAAAGAGATGAAAGTAATGCAAGATCAGAGCACAGTATTAGATACGTCCGTGAGAAAAGAGGGTGCTTCCGGAGGGTCTGTAGTCCGGTACCCAGGCAAGTGTACAATAGGTATTTTAAGAGCGTTTTGATGGTTTTCTCGTCAATGGAAATTTGCGGCCAAGGCCTGAGGATTTTGACTTCCATTAGGTGACTTGAATCCTACCGCCATAGCGCTGGGTCCAGGGATACTTGTTAGTACGTAGTATGCGAACATCTGATATATATGTAGACTTCTGGGATGTGCAGTGTTAAACAGTTTTCATCTGTTGGCACATCTTGTTTGCACGGAAAAATATTGTCAGTAGATTTTGGGATTTACGCCAAATGCGGATATGTGACCTTGCATAATGCGTTTCGGTGCTGCGCTGCTCTGCTTCGTTAAGCTGGTTGTTGTAGTGTGCGTTTTTTCATCAAAAAGTGAAAGGAGGACAAGGCAACACCAAGGGGAGCTTACATGCAAAGGTTAAGGTGGTGATAATCAGGTGAAAACCTGAGGCGCTGACTCACTGCTCACCTGCCCACCGGATGGCTTACTTGCCAAAGTGTAGCCGGTGGGTTGGAAAGCAGTGGCGCAGTGGCACAATACAGGCGCTAAGGCAGGTGCTGCCATCTGTGTGACTTGGGTTGCGACCCAGGTTGCTCTTCCCGAGCAGCCTCTGACGATTAAATGGGCTGCCGCCTGACATGATGGGCCGGTAGCCCACCACCCGGTGGGCAGATGAGCAGCCTGCCACAAAACCAGTTTCAGACGGACGGACGGACGGACAGACAGTCAGACAGACAGACAGACAGACAGACAGACGGACGGACGGACGGACGGACGGACGGACGGACGGACGGATGGACGGACAGTCAGACAGACAGACAGACAGACGGACGGACGGACGGACGGACGGACGGACAGACAGACAGACAGACAGACAGACAGACAGACAGACAGACGGACGGACGGACGGACGGACAGACAGACAGACAGACAGACAGACAGACGGACAGACGGACAGACGGACAGACGGACAGACGGACAGACGGACAGACGGACAGACGGACAAACGGACAGACGGACAGACGGACAGACGGACAGACGGACGGACGGACGGACGGACAGACGGACACGCAGACACGCAGACACGCGGACGGACGGACGGACGGGCAGACACGCGGACGGACGGACGGACGGACGGGCAGACACGCGGACGGACGGACGGACGGACGGGCAGGCAGACACAGGCAGGCACAGGCAGGCACAGGCAGGCACAGGCAGGCACAGGCAGACACAGGCAGGCACAGGCAGACACAGGCAGGCACAGACAGGCACAGACAGACAGGCAGGCAGGCAGGCAGGCACAGACGTACAGGCAGGTACAGGCAGGCACAGGTAGGCAGGCAGGCACAGGCAGGCAGGCACAGGTAGGCAGGCAGGCACAGGCAAGCAGGCAGGCAGGCACAGGCAAGCAGGCAGGCAGGCAAGCAGACGCAGGCAGACACAGGCAGGCACAGGCAGACGCAGGCAGGCACTGGCAGGCACTGGAAGGCACAGGCAGGCACTGGCAGGCAGGCACAGGCAGGCACAGGCACAGGCACAGGCAGGCAGGCAGGCAGGCAGGGTGAGTGGCCATTATAAGTTCTTGCGCACTGAAAGTTAGCCGGAGTATGATAAGACGCCTCGAAGTATGGAAAGGGTTACCTCGAAGATACAAAGCTTGTTTATCGCGTAAAAATTTTTTTTTTTTTGGGGGGGGGGGGGGAATTGTATGGCCGCTTGAATACGAGCGCTTGCAGCAAATCGGAGCCGCCCGAGTTTCTATACAGTACAGGGTAAGTGATGCTGGCATGTTTTTCAACAGTTCTGAATTTATTTGTTAATCATAGAAAAGCGTCCCATCGGGATATCACGGCAAGTATACGTTGGCCGTGATGCGCCTACAGCTGATACGCATAGAGAAGTCAGGACGAAGGCTGACTTACATTAAACCTGTATTTGACGAATAGATCACCTATTCCTGCGCTTCTACACATGCTACACATGAAAACTTAGGTGCTCAATATTACTTCATATACACTGTACGAGAACCATGTAAAAATTATGTAGATTACTAATAGACTCCGTGCATACAGGATGCATGTTACTTGGTATCCATATTCCCATAATTCTATACAAGGAGCTCATATGGAACATTCCGTTGGGGAAGAAAACAGAATTTCACAAAAAATTGTTTTGTACATACCGCATTCAGCATGTTGTGCTTTCTTTTTTTACCGAATCCCTACACTGAGTTGAGTCCACGGTTCCTATGGTTGGCAGATTCACCCCAGTAAAATGAATCTTCAGTGCTAGAGCTCGTCCAACATGTTCAACACGCAAGCTCTACACTCATGTTCTGCTGCAGGGCTTGGGAGGTATATCTCGGAAGTTCTTGGTTGAATAATGGCCCGATCACGCTCGAACAGGCGCGTTCTAAGCTAATGTCGATGCAGTGCGAGCAATGTCAAGTCGAATGTTTTTATTAGTGCTCCAGCACATCCATGATTTTAATAAGATGGGTTTACTAAGCTATAGCGTCGTATCATTTGAATAAGCCGGTAATGCCAGCTGGCGAAACTCAGTCTCTTGGATATAATCGTTTCTCCTTTATTTGTCACCTGTTTTTTCTTCCAACTCGCTCACATGCGCACGCGCGAATGATAGTGGCCAGTGCACAGGCCTCTCGGCCCGTGCGTTTCTCTTTCCTCCTTTGTGCTTTAACCAACCGCTCACTATTAGGGTATTTTGACTTTTGTACCACACTGTCCTAACAATCATTTAGTGTTGGCGCTTTAGCTGACCAGAGTTCTGAAATATTACTAGCGGCACTTAGGAAACTTGGGTGCATTCTAGCGTAACTCTATTCTATTCTCTTCTAATTCTATTCTAAATCTATTCATTCTTTTGGACAAAGCACAGCTGTTAGTGTAGTTAGGACAATTACTGGTTAACAATTCGTTTTTTCAGCCTTTTATGACGTCAAACCGCTTCTATCAATTGCGAGTTTTGTAACGCAGCCTCTTTTTGGGCGACGCCCGGTTATCGTGTTGACGAGCCATCTGATACTTTAACATGAATAAGGCATCCTTACGGGTTCCCTTCAAACACATCACGAAGCTAGGCGGTCTTCGTTTTTACATTTCTATCCTTTTTTTCGCTGCAAACTTCGGTTAAAAACAACCGCCGAGGTGTCTGAGCGGCTATTCCGCTCTGCGGCTCAGGATGGCAGAGAATTCACTTCAACTTCTCTGGCCGGGATGGCAATAGCAGGAGCGCATCTCGAAGAGAGTGTGATTCAAAAATGCCGTCGTATTGAGATTGAAGTCCACGTTATAAGCTTGCACCGGAATATAGCCGAAATTCGTCTGGAGCCGGGACTGGAGTATGCCTCACTTCCCGGATGAAGGCTTTGTACCTAAAAGCACGTAACTCAGATGAAGGCTTCGCACTTTATGGTATGGTTTATTTATGGTATGTATGGCATGGTTTATGGAGCACATAAATCAGTCAATGTTCAAGGCAGGCAATGAATTGGACGGCGTCACAGACTCTTTATCTTCCGCCGACTGCATCTGCGTTAAGAACGCGGATGCACTAACTGTAGTTCTGAAATATATCTTTGGTACTGAAAGGAAACAACGTACGCATGCTTCAGTGCGATGCCACGGTTCGTATCTTCGACACGTTGTATGAACCATGACCTTGCACTGAAGCGTGCATATTCTGTTTTCTCTTGATTGATTGTTGATTGTTGTTAATTGACCTTGTCGCTGTATTTTCTTGTTTAATTTCTATGTGCAATTTTGTTTTGTTTGTAATTCTGTATATTAACACAACGTTCCCACCTGCTATGATCTTGTGTACAAGATCGCAGTATTCATAAATATAAAACTGCGCGGTGGAGAGGAAAAAGCAAATCACTCTGCAGCCATCTGTTGTACAGGAGAGATCTTGCACGCTGGTTTATGTATCAGTATGCACCTTTATCTCTGGTTACTGTGGTTAAATGCTCACAGAAGTTAATTGATTTGCCTGTGCTACAAATATTCGTTTTCTGATAGTTGAGACAACCCTAATTAAAAACAGCGGTTTTAACCCCCCCCCCAAAAAAAAAAAAATTAAAGCCACTTTAGCAAGCTTACTTCCGTTACGTCAGAGATTTGTACTCATAGATCCCTGAGGGCAGTCATAACTGGCATCAACTCCCTTCTGAACCGAACGAAAGAGAGGGAAAGAGTGGGAGGAAACTTTAATAAAATTCCCAAAAGATCAAAGTACAAAGAATTTATGCTACAGTGTGCCTCACACGAAGGTGCGGGATTCGGTCCCCAGTGCCGCCGAGTACCCACCCACTGGTGATACAATGGGTACAAGCTTCCCCTGGCCTGGTGCTCAGCATATTCAGGGTGGAATTCTTGGGAAATGGGTCCTTGACCCGACCTTGAGGAGAACGTCAGCTCTGGCTGTAATATCGCACGCACTGCGGACCAGCAGAAGTTGCTGGCCAGGCAAAAGGAGCGACAGCCGGTGGTCCCATGAGGCCCTTGAGGAGTGTCGATAATGTGGTTGGTTAGGGGCCTTGGTGCATTCTCACACCACTTGCTATTCTCACACCACTTGTACTGGTGAGACTGCAATCGCTGCATGTTTGATAGGGGTCGGTGGGGTGTTCGATATGTCGGTTTTCAGAGAAGAAGGTGTCTCTGTGTAGCTGCCGATATAGGTCAGTTTCTTCCCTCGAGGGTGTGAGTTGAGGGGGGTGGGGTACATGCGGCGGCTCTCACGGCACCAGCAGAATTTTTTAAAATTTGAAGGTTTGTCATAAGGCATAATTTGGGCAGCATGTATACTAAAGAAAGGCGTGTAGGTTATTTCAAGACAGGAACATGAGGAGGCACCTCCTTTTATATTCTGCGTACGAGAAATACCCAGTAAGCACCTGCCCCCACTCTGGGCCGAGCCCCTAACTGTATCTGAGGCAACCTATTGCCGTTGTTGACAGGCGTGTACCTGCGCCGGCTCATTCCCAGACGATGCGGTAGCAGCAGGCGGAGGCGCCAAGTGTACATTTCGTTAGTCGTGCGGCGGTATGAATGATGCAACCTTATATAAAGCGTCTGCATGCTTCCTGAGAGTCTTTGAGGGCTATAGCTTGCCTGTTTGTATTATTCGCCCGTATGTAATGTGCTTAATGGCCTATAGCTGTTGCTATGGCGAGCTTCTCGATATTCGGGGAGCTGCTAGCGTTAAGTTCTGTAGGGACGAGTACTGGAGAACGGCCTTCTAGGGTACTGCAATGGCTTCTGCCCCGCATCCTGGTAGCGAGGATACGTCTGTGCATAACGCGTACTCGGCAAGCCTCCTTGTTTGCATCGCTTCTGAACCCAGCTTGCACGAACTTGCCTTCTGGCAGATCTATTTTTTTTCGAGCAAGGAATGCACCTTTTTCTACAACAACATTATCAATGACAGAAAGAGCCAGCGATTGAAATTTTTCAAACAACTAAATTCAGCTACAGTTGTCAGCCTCTTTAACTCCTGCTGCAAACACACCCTATTCACCTGGCAGCCTTTCACCAACTCGGTATGAGTGCGACGCCGCTCTTCACGCGAACACAGATAACAGGTGGCCATTAATGCCGTCCAAATGAATGGTGTAGATGAGATAACACTTATGACTAAATTGCTAGGCTTCGGACGTTATAGCTACTGAGAGAGAACCTATTTGCTGACTATATTTTTGTGTTGATTCTCAAGTAACGTGGGGTGTCAAAGTCAATGCCAGGACATTTTTTAGGCTGTCGAATGGGATAGAAATGTTTTTTAGTGCATGCTTCCAACACATGAACTCTCTCAAATTTGTTATACTCACTGAAGTAGCCACTGAAAGCAGTAAAAAAAAATCTGGTCGGTTTAATAATAATAATATTAATAATAATTGGTTTTTGGGGAAAGGAATTGGCGCAGTATCTGTCTCATATATCGTTGGACACCTGAACCGCGCCGTAAGGGAAGGGATAAAGGAGGGAGTGAAAGAAGAAAGGATAATAGGTTCCGTAGTGGAGGGCTCCGGAATAATTTCGACCACCTGGGGATCTTTAACGTGCACTGACATCGCACAGCACACGGGCGCCTTAGCGTTTTTCCTCCATAAAAACGCAGCCGCCGCTGCGTTTTTATGGAGGAAAAACGCTAAGGCGCCCGTGTGCTGGTCGGTTTCGAGTCCTTTAACTGGAATGTTCATCGGTAAGGGGTTCGAGGAAAGGGAGTGATTTTGAAAAACGGCATTTAGTTTCGGAAGCGATTTGAGGGGGTGACTAAAAGGGAAATGGGGGAATGGGGAAGTGGGTTGTGAATGGGTTTGATGTCCTTGAATAAATTTCTCGGTTTCCACTGCAAAATTTTACGGCAACGTAGACTACCAAACACATCAGCAGCGGCTCCTTTCCATTTGATTCTGTCTGCATCGAGGTGGTCATAACAGGTTGGTTACCATTTGGTTTATTTTACTAAACTTTAGGGAGCCATATGTTGCAAGAATGAACTCGGAAGCTTAAAGAAAGGAAGCGGTTCTCTTCTCGGCTCACGACGTGAAATCAGGGCAACATGTACAACTTTGTTCGTAAAGTTTCGAGAGTGATTTATTTTTTTCTCTAGAAACAATTATGCAGAACAAATATAGGTGCATATGTGTGCGCCATCTTTTGGGGCTAACTGAGCTATTTATAATAATTGTTATAGCGGCCGCTAGATGGCACTACATGTAGTAAAATACATTGTCACTAGTCTGCGCATTATACTCTGAGCGAATGTGGACGTCCACCTCGAAAAGCGTGTAAACATAAAATTCTGCGTGAAGCTTGGCAAGACAGCCACACAGACGTATGAGCTCCTTCGTAATGCTTACGGCAACGAGACATTATCGCGGGCGCGAGTTTTCGAGTGGCACATGAGGTTCAAATCGTGGAGAATTTCGGTGGAAGACGACGCAAGGCAGGGGCGCCCTTGAACCTCACGAAATGAAAAAAAACGCGCTTTTCTTTTGTTGACAGCGCTTCAAAAACACGAACAGAAGACCTAGAAGACGACGTTACAGGCGCTGATCAGCGCCTATGACGTCGTCTTTCTATGTCTTCTGTCCGTGTTCTGTAAGCGCTGTCCACAAAAGACTGGATCACCACCAACTAGCCCAACTCGTTCTAGTTGAAAACAACGTTGCTCGGATCAGGGAAAACGTACAGTAGGACCGCACTATTACAGACCACATGTTATCAGATGCTGTCGACTTTAGTAAGACAACATGCCACCAAATTTTGCGTGAGAACTTGGGGAAACGAAAGCTGAATGCCAGCCTTGAGCCGCACTTCCTCACAGAGGACCAGAAAGACACGCGGGCATCAGTGAGCGCTGATTTGCTCTCCGAGGCAGAGAAGGATGCTGCATCCATCGACAGCATCATTCCTGAAGACGACACATGGTGCTTTCAATACGATCCTCAAACAAAGAGGCAGAGCGCCGAATGGCAGTCCATAAGCTCTCCGGCGTCGAGAAAGATGCGGCGACAGAAGACCAAAACAAAGACGATGCTGATAGTTTTTTTCAATGCCAGAGGTGTCATACATCACGAGTTTGATCCCAAAACGGCAGACCGTGAATCAAGAGCTTTATATCCGCATGCCCAACACATGCGTGATGCACTGCGACGCCGTCGCCCTGACTTATGGGGATCTGGACAATGAAGCTTTTTCCACGATAACGCAAGGCCGCACACTGCTCTCAGCGTGACAAAATTTCTTGCCAAGCACAGCATTACTGTACTTCCCCGTCCGCCACACTCGCCTGACCTCTGCCTATGCGATTTTGCCGGTTTCCTCGTGTCAAGAGAGCCCTAAAAGGTCGCTGGATGGGGAGCGTGGAGGCCATTCAAGACGCCACGCAGTGCTGAGGGCACTGCCAAAAGAAGCGTTTTCCAATTGTTTCCAAGACCTCAAGAAGTATTAGAAGCTGTGTATAGACTGCGTAGAAGACTATTTCGAAGGGGTTCTGCACAAATGATTTCAATGTTAAACGCATTTTTTAATGAACTCAGTCTCGGAACTTTACGGACAAAGGTTGCATTAGCGGTTTTGTCTGTGTAATAGACGCTAAATTATAGCAATATAATTAGAGAATCAGGGCTACTTTGAAGCATCGGCAGCGTTACACATATTCAACATGCCTACTATAACTTACTTTTAAACGACTTCTGAGAGAAGGAACCCTAGAAACCCGGTATATTCCTAGATACTCCTCATTGCATAGTTTTTTGGAATGATCGTCGCGACATTATAGCATCTATCCGCAACCATCAAACATTCGAAGGTAAGCTGCGCCAGTATCATTTCAGCTGATGCCATTTCTAAAAATGTATCATCGGTCTCATGACGTGTTTTTGTTAGTTGCTTCTGCGTTAATGCTTTGGTAGTTTGTGCCTCTTGAATTGTTCACATTTGTATTATGACAAGTGCTTTTCTTTAGTTCCATTTGTTATTTTTAATGCATTATGGCAACTTCATCTGTTATAATTTTAGGTACCTTGGACGTAAACTATGCTTTGCTTTCCGTTCTTTCTTGTATAAAATTTTCCCTTGTTCTTTTGCGCCCCATGTTATGCATTATAGCTCTCTACTTGATTCTGTTGTACCTAATGCATTCTGTGCCTTTAATGAATGCTCTTTCGGGCCTTGTAGTCTATCTTGAATAAACATTGCGGATTTCTATTTTATATAAAAAGATCTGGCACACGACAAGAGAGTCGTTTTTTGGATGTTGCAATTATGGCCTATTAAACAATGACTATAGAGTTGCAGGCTCTGCCTGTGAGTCAGACGTTCTGGAGCACACTCATTTACTGTCCAAACTTAGCCAGCTTCGGGCTCGCTAAGAAATCTCGGCAGGCAACCCGATGAAATGCTTTATTGAAAGCAGAAAAGCGGAACTATATATGAAATGACGAAGGATGGAACGTATTATGACGAGCGACGCGATCGAAACATAGGGGTTTCACAGAATGTCCTTGCAGAAACCCAATATGCGTAGAGATTACGAGCTCATTTTATATTAAGTGTTACATTAAGGTGGCGTGGAATACAACCTTAACCTTAACCTAAGCTTTTACAGCACTATTGTTAGCACTGTGTTGGTCATTAGGTCGTTAATTGAGAAGTCAAAACGATTTCCAGTTGTTTTGCATAGAAGCAACAGTAGTTTCCAATTTTTCTGGAAGTAAAGTTCACCTCAACAGTGATTAAGCACGTGTCGCGATATATGAAAATACTGAAAATCTGTATAAAGTTCGGACTTCTTTTCCGCCTGAGCTGGGCGTAAGTGGCAAACAGTGAAAGAATTTCAAGCTGTATTCGGGAGGCAACTACACATGACGAGACCATGCGGCATCTGTGCCGAGTAATCTCGGCAGAGATGACGTGTTGTGAGGCGCAAACATGCTCGCAACCGAAACTTGAGCCAATTACCAACTTGAGACTAATGCAGCAGTTAATCAACATCTGCCACACCAAGGAAGATAGTTGGGATTTTTACGCTGCCCACTATGCAAGTTTTATCTTTCTTAAATTCCAGAAGGTTTATTTGACGAAAATATAATTGTTGCATTCTCAATTTAAATAAGCGAGAAAATTTTATTTAGATCGCGCATCATAGGGATCTTGCAGTTTTACATTATATAAATCACGTTTTGTTTTTACACCAGCTTTCTCGAGCAAACAGAGCGAGTGAGATTTTTCATATTGGTCAATCGTCGTTGCCGTGCGTTGCACAGTGCTCAGTGACTGAATCCCAACACAGGATTCGGCTATAATTGTTTAGCAGTGGCAACTGCACCGAAGATTAAAAGGGTCCGTGGCAATATGGGTATCAGCATAGAGCGCAGCCGGAACCCACACCGCGGGAAGGAAATGGGGCACAAGAGAAGGGGAAGAATTGTAGAAGTCATTGGTTTGCATTGAAAATCAATGTCAGCCGATGGCACTGGGATAAATTTACGAGGAGTGCTGTGAGATTTACAGGGGAAAAAGTGAGAGTTATTACTCTGCACGGTACTGCAACAAACTGGAGCGAAAAAGTTGAAGCACCAGCTTGAGGCGGAAAAAGCAGCGTTGGGTGACACTTAGAGAGAAAGTAGGTGCGTGCCTTATAGGTACTTGTTCAAGCGCTGTCCTAAAATTTACTGCTCGTTATTATACTTTTCGTTCATTCTGGAGAAGCAGAAGTAAAACATGTTTATGTCAGGAGGGGGTCATTTTTTTCACAAAAACAGCCTCCACATTGCAGGTTTCTTCTGACGGGAAGACCGTGAACGTGTTGCTAGAATGTTTCTTAGAGCACAGTCACACAATCTAGGTAGACTAGCAAGGTTTTCCACGTAATACCAGCGAGGACAGTATCCATCATAGGCCGGATAGTCACCGGGGCCGAACACTAGCCACACGAAAGTCCATTAGAATTCATAATGGTCATTCGATTACCCGGGTGCGAACCCGACCGTGGCGGTCGTGTTTCGATGGAGGCGAAACGTGAAAGGCGCAGTGTGCTGTGCGACGCCAGTGCAGGTTAAAGATCCCAGGTGGTCGAAATTATTCCGCAGACCTCTACTACGGCACCCCTTTCTTTCTTTATTATTTCACTCTCTTCTTTATTCGTTCTTTTACAGTGAGGTTCGGGTGTCCACAGAGATATGTGGAACAGTAACTGCGTTATTTCCTTGCCTGAAAGACAATTTTCAATTTGTGTTTTACAAATACAGCATTCTAGCAATCCCTGTCTACCACATCTATCTGTCAATATCGGCTCTTCAAATTTATGGTTTAAAATAGTCGCCTAGCCATAGTCGACCACGAGAGTCGTTAGTTCGTGGCAAAGGGTACACATGCTTATTCGTAACAGTGTATAACTTTCTGTCGTCTACAAAAAGTGCACTGTGCCCTCCTTGTTTTTGAGATGGCCTACTGGTAAACATCGTGTACCTTTAGAGCGCTGAATGACGCCATCATGTCATTATATTGAGTTGCCATCATGTCATTATATTGAGTTTGAATTGCCTTGTGTTCTTTAGCCAAAACACAGCATGGTTGTGGTCGCATAGGACGTGCATCGTCGTACGTGAAGATGTGTTGTCCAGTGATAAGTGCCTGACGCATTTTCGACGAACAGGCGAAGGACACTCTGTATTCAAGCCGGAATTCGGCAATCGTTGCTGCTGGCAGGCCGTGCGCTCAGAACACATGCCGATATATCGAGAGACATCACTGAGTTTTCGGTGCTCTAAAAACAAACGGAAGGTGGTCATCATTCGGCATATTGCTGTGGTTACGCTGGAGCCAACAGTTCTACAGAACGGGAGTGAAGGTTGAAAGAGACACTTGTCATTGCAGCCTCCACTTGCAACGCCTTTGTCTTACCGTGCTGTACAGATCAGCGCTCATGTGCGAAGAAATCGACATGCTCACACGTGCGCCTGTCGACTTTGACACCGACTATTCATACCGCAGCAATTTCCGTAGGTCTATCAGCTCCACTAGCGTAGCTGCTGAACAGCGAGCTGGCACAGTTATTACCTATTTAGATCATTTAAAGGGTTCAACCACGTCCATTCCTCGCTGCTTATTTCGAGGCCTGTCCTATTTCTTTCTGAGAAGCTGTGTATTTTGTAAGGAGAGCTCAAGCTCCAGTTGCTAACCTAACGTTTGGTGGCACGAGCGGATTTCCGAGAGGAAGTACTCTATACGTGCCACTACGTGAAATACGTCGAGCACTTGGGCTTTTCGCGAAGGCGTTCCAGAATACGAAAAATCTACTTGCCACGACTCGCCGTTATCGTGAAACGGAACTTTAAGATTTGTTCCCAAGATTAATACCTAAAGGTTCTGCCTTTCTAGCCCGCTGGTTCATTGAGCCACTCATTTCACCCTTTGAAGAGGTCGGTATGGATCTCCTGGGACCTTTTTTTTGTCCTCGAATGGTAACCGGGAGATAATCACCGCCACTGATTTTCTAACTCGCTATGCTGACGCCAAAGCATTACCGCATGACAACGCACCTGAATGCACCCTATTATTCATTGAAAAGAGCATCCTTTGGCATGCCGCTGCATTCCATACCAATAATAATAGAGGGACTGCTCTCACTATCAAATGATGAGTGAAGTTTTTCAATTAACTGGCACGACACATCTCAAAACGACCGCCTTCCATTGACAGACAAATGTGCTGGCCGAAAGGCTCAACATGACGGTCGCCGACACGCTGTCGATGTATGTAGATGCGCACTATAAGGCCAGGGGCCTCATTCTTCCATACATCACGCTCGCCTACTATAAGACACCCAAGAAACGACTCGTTTGTCACTATTCCGCCTTCCCTACAGCAGGGATATTTGTACGGTGCTAGACAGAATGCTTTATTGCTTCAGCGATTGTTAAAACTGGCTTTCTACGCTGCGCAGTTTGCGAATATCATTCAATTATATTGTCTATTCATCGTACCAGGCTATTCGAGTACGGTGATTGCAACGGCTGTTCGGTGTTTCAGTGCGAAAGCATTACTTCCCGAGGTCTAACCGGCTCTCCGAGTTTGTGTGAAGCTTGCCATTGAGAGGGACGTTGGCCAAACCGTAGCTAAACAAATGAAATAAATTTTGCCGCGATTGAGATTATAGATTCGTCGCAGCCGATCACAGCTTGTGTTAAACTGCAACACACTCTCGTGCTGTGTATTACAGATCGTCGTCTTTATCAACATTTACTACTATCGAAAATTTTGGCGTTTATCACGCGATAAATAAGGTAAGCTAGAAGGAATAAAAGCTGGAAAATTTTTGCGTCAGGACCTCTTCCACTGCACAGTCACAAAAGGAGCTGTCACTTATAAAAGAAACGTAATTCTGGACTTGTCCATTGCCGAGCAGTCGTTTTTGCGTGCAAAAATACTACTTAACGCGGCCCAAGAAAAATATTCTGTGAAGCCATGGAGTAACTCGGGTAAGGTTAGGTCACATCGGTGAAGCGTCGCGCAAGCCGCAGCCAATGGAAAGGTTACTTTGAGGATGACCTTGTCCAAACTTGCCATAGCAATAGTCCATGCAGAAGTAAAATGAAAATTGCCGCGATTGGGCTTCGAACCTGCGGCGGCGCGCGAACCGATGAGCTTCGCTGGCCACTGCCCGAGAGCCCTATGCTCTTGCCGCAGCCGATCACTCCTCGTGTTACTGCAACACACTGTCCCGCTTAGCGTCGCTCATCGTCGTGTTCATCATCTTCCATATGCGGTGCGGACAGATCAGATCATCTTAACTTCGATCAGAGCCTAACTTGAGTCGAATATTGTCACGTGCCACCGCCCCAGCAAACATGCCAACGAGGCTAAGCACATGCTTTCGCACGTCTACTTGATTTAGCTATGCTAGCACCCTACCACTTTTTCGGTAACGTACGAGGATCTGTGCAACTTATTTAACCAGCGGACACATGACGATGTTGACTGAAGAAAAGTGGCAGTGTGTCACGTGTTTAGACGTCTTGAGAGCGATTTGACATATTAGGGCAGGGCATTTGAACATTTCATTGGGCCAAGCGCAGCCATACGGCTACAAAGGAAAGCCATACAGCTTTCTCAGAAACTGCGTAGTTAAAGAAAATTCGTCCTGGTCCGGGGTTCGAACCCGGGACCACCGCTTGACCGGAGCAGTCGCTCTACCAACTGAGCTAACTGGGTGGCAAGCTTATGGTAGGGCGAGAGCGAATCGATCAATAACTCGAACTGGGAAGTGTTCGTCAAATGTTTAGGGGAAACCCCCAAGGTGGAGTAGATTTGTAATTGTAGATTCGAAGATTTGGAACTTCGAGTTATTGATCAATTCGCTCTCGCCCTACCTGAAGCTTGCCGTCCCGGTTAGCTCAGTTCGTACAGCGACTGCTCCGGTGAAGCGGTGGTCCCGGGTTCGAACCCCGGACCAGGACGAATTTTTCTTTAACTACGAAGTTTCTGAGAAAGCTGTATGGCTTTCCTTTTTAGCCGTATGGCTGCTCTTGGGTGCATGCCATTGAAGAAATACTCCCTTATTACAAATCTACTCCATCTTGGGGGTTTCCCCTAAATAATTGACCAATTTTATTGTGTTTCGTTCCAGAGTGTTGCATTTTTTAAATCAATTATATTTAACCTAACAGCGTTACGAAGCCCGCATCACAGAAAAGCCGCAATTGTGGGCGGCATCGGCCTAATTGATTGTGCACAAAAAATCCACAAAAATTTCGCGGAAGCAAGCTAGGCGCGCCGCCTATGTCACGTGACCTGGCGGCGTCATCAAAACCTGCCCACAGGGTTGTCAGCGATCAGCGAATTGCCCACTTGGTCTCACAGTACCCACTGGTGGCGGTACGCTCCGTCGCAGGACAATAGCGCATCGCTTAACCACTGCATCACAGCTCCAGGAGTGATATGGCGACTGCCAGGGATCTTCAATGTAAAATCGAGTTTGACCAATGCCGCCTATATGTGCATTGACCTATAAAGACTACGTGTCATACTCTTAAGGCGGAGCTTTATTGCCCTCTCCCATTTTTTTATTGTTCGGATTTTCTTGCTGAAGTGCACGAGCCAAAAGAGAGGGAGAAGATGGGGATACGAACCACAGATGGGAGAAAGCAATGACGCTTGCACTTACAGCGTTTCAGCCTTGTCATGTGAGGTGCCACTCGGACTTTTAAAGATAGCGAAATATGTTGAAACAATGGACAATTCTTGTGTACTGCTTATTTTCAGGAAATAACACTCTCAGTAACTGAGCTTCAAAACAATGTCGTGATTGTGACACTTCTCGTCGCTACTACCGTGGCTGGCAACTTTGCTGCGTCGGAAGTGCAAGACTTGGTTATAAAGAAGCCAACTTCGACAGCGGTAAGTTGCAGCATCGTTTCAGTGGCGCTGTGCAGCACTGAAAAGAGAAAACTAGGATTGATCTACCAAATGAATGAACTGGCTTTTATGCGTATTGCAAGCACGAGTAAAGGTAGCTAACGGAGCTAAGCCCGAAAGAGGCGCTTGCGAAATCAGAACGTAGGTGTAGTTATCGAAAATAATTTTTTAAACATTTTTACAGAAATATCAGCAGCCGCCGCAGTGGCTGAGTGGTTATGGCGCTCGGCTGCTGACCCGAAAGACGCGGGTTCGATCCCGGCCGCGGCGGTAGAATTTCGATGGGGGCGAAATTCTAGAGGCCCGTGTGTTGTGCGATGTCAGTGCACGTTCAAGAACCCCATGTGGTCAAAATTTCTGGAGCCCTTCACTACGGCGTCCCTCATAGCCTGAGTCGGTTTGGGACGTTAAACTCCTATAAACCAAACCAGAAATATCAGCTTTCTAAGAGTTTTTGCTCTAACTATTAACGTTTGTCAAGGACGCCACTTTCTCCAACGAAGGTGAAAGTGACGCAAACAGCTATCAAGTGACCACAGTGTATCACGTAACAACAGTGGGCGCATAGCGCTTCAGTTTATACCTACACTTTCGGTACAATAAATAGTATGTGCCAGTATAGCGGCCATCAAAGTGGGACGCACACAGGGCCACCATTTGTACAAAATAGCCGCCCAATTCAAGCAGAATGTTCGAAGTATTGTCAAATGACTTGGCATGTTCCTGAGCATAAAATTACTAATTCAGATGAAGTCAAATGTATATGTGTAATTCGGATCGACCACCTTTCCGCGCCCAAACAGTGCATTCCGAGGTCCGTCAGACGGCCATTACTGCCGAACCGTTTGTCGTAGGGAGCCGCCGCGGTGGCTCAGTGGTTACAGCCCTCGGCTGCTGACCCGAAAGACGCGGGTTCAATCCCGGCCTTGGAGGTCGAACTTCGATGGAGGCGAAATTCTAGAGGCCCATGTACTGTGCGATATCAGTGCACGTTAAAGAACACCGTGTGGTCGAAATCTCTAGAGCCCTTCACTAAGGCGTCCCTCATGGTCTGAGTCGTTTTGGGACGTTAAACCCACATAAAGAAAAAAAACCGTTTGTCGCAGGGGGTTCCGGATGGTGTAAAACGATTCGTCGTGCTGTGATACACATATTTATAAACTTAATAAATCGTTATAACGAGGAAACATACCCTATATAGCGATGGTAGTTGTAATTCGCAGTAGTAGAGCAAAAACCTTGATGTCGATGACGCTGCTTTTGTCTTGGAAGGGATGTTTCTGGAAAGGAAACATCAGCGGATGTTTTTATTTGGTGTTCTCGTCGTTTGCTGAACACACCGATATAAACACTTGAAGGACCCTTAGCTAACGCTCTGCAGTGGAAGAGTGAGGCAGTGTTGGCAGACAATTGTTTATTTTATTCTGATAAACTTATGCTCTAAAACCAAGTTTGAACTCTAAAGCGGAGTACCATATATGGGTTGTACCTAGGTCACAGCGGCCGTCATGCTTCCGGAAACCGGAGCGCTCTCCTAATCCATTTATCGGCATTTGCGACCTGCACAGCATTAGTAATGCTTTGGGCTGTATCGTGTCTTTCCTGACGTCACGTGCCACTCATGTAGCCAGTATCAGACCCAGAAAGATTATTTTTATGTTCAATAAAGTATGCTCTCTGCGTAGTTGGCGCCGTCTGCTTAATAGAGGAAAGCTGAAGCCTCGACGTGACAATGAGCACGAACACGCACACAGGCCCCTGTGTCTGTCCTCTTGTTCAAATTCGCGTCAATGTAGCGCCTTTCTTCTGCTAAGGTTTTGACCTTGCTGGATGCATGTTCCTCGCCACAGTCTTGCGATACTCCTGTTTTAGGTAGAATTCGAACATAAATGCAGTCAGAAAGGGAAGGTGTCAAGTAGTTGAACGTAGTCATGTTAAACTATTTTCGGCAAATCCATTTTCGCCTTTGAATGGTGCTATTTAAAAATGTAGAGATAAGACCGGCACTCAGCACTGTACGAAACATGGCAGTTTGACAAAATGGGGAGATACAAAAGATAGTACACAAGGACGGCAAGCAAAGTTTAAGGTGTGGAGCTTAAGGTTATTTTGACTCATTATATGTCTTTCCTGCATGCACTGTTGGAAGCTGCTGTCTGTCAGGCAAGGTGCTTCCTGTGGTTCGCAAAGCCGATAAATAGCTTTTGTACTTTTTATCTAGGTGCACGGAATTTATAGTTTTTGCAATTAGCTTTGCGAATCTATTTGCGGGAATATTGCTTATTGAACCTCTTGAGGTCAATTTGTTTATTCAGGCCATACACGACTTCTTATTTTACTTAACGTACACTGAGTAGCTGCATGTAAATGGTGTACTCTGTAGGTAACGGATATTTTAAACAATAGGAATTCTAATCAATTCGCCTTTTGGAAATGACAGCACCTACGTCGCTTAGGCCTCATCAACTAGCAGATGTTTCAAATCTGAGTTGCTTCTTTTTTCTAATGGTGCAAATGACTGAATCTGTTTAACAGTAATGAGCACCGTTGAAGTGGAACGGCTGTATGTTCTTATTGCAGACACTCGTCGACGAGGACACGTCGTCAGTGCTCTCCCGACAAGCCTGCACAGCGCTCATCCGGTAAGTACAATGAGGGTATTTTGCAACATTTCTGTAACTCAATGTCCCTAGTTCAAAATCAGTTTCACTCGCCTACGTTCTTGGATGTTGAAGGGGCAGTAGGTCCTTCGGTCGTAACTGAGACAATCGTTCGAAGACATCCAAGTTTTTTACCGTATTTTGCCGTTTTTTTACCGACCGTGATGCCGCCGACGAAGCGCGAATATGGCCCGCCTTATGTCACATTGAAGAATCGTACAGTTTCTGACAGTGACCCCTTCGTAAAAAGTGACGAAATGTATCAATCACAAGAAAACATCCTGTCGCGTGCATGAAAGAATGTTTCTATTCGCCCATACAGTTTTGTGACTGAACATAAGACACAGGAAACGCAGACACGTTAACCAGAACATTGTTGGGCTTGGATAACATGCTATGGAACTCACTACTCGTGGTTGTTCCGCGACACTTTTAAAGAGACTAACAAAGGAAGTATAAAAAAACCAAGACGGGCAGATTATTGCTTTGTATCACTAGCAATGCGTTTTAATTAGATAATTGCGGCCGTTTTGTTGAGAAAATCGCAAAAACATTTCCAGAAACCTTTCCACATTCAAACCACCGTCGAAAAAAAGAGCACCTTGATGTGATTTCTATGACGTATTTGAAAAGGAGCTTTCCAACCAACAAGAGGCGCCGCTTCCAAAGACAGGCAGTGACGCCGGAAACCGAAAACAGATTTGGCAGTTAAAGCAGCAAAGTGCACGTTCTGGCCGCCAAAAACCACCCCACTAAAAGACAGATACCCTCCGCTGCATCGTTGCTGCAGCGCATCTTTGAATCGAACGTGTACGTTAGGAAAAGGCTCAGTCGGTGGCAAAGAAACTACATGAACTTACTGACGGCCGCCGCCGAAAAAAAATTCTGAGCCCGCTCATGCACACATACATTGGAGACTACATCTCTAGCATATGGCCTTCGGCGCGATGTGCATTGGTCGGGTATTGTACACGTAAGCTTCGAGGGACTCCGAAAAGCACACGAACAGCAGACGTGCTTAACGTCAACACCACATCGCAGTGTAAAATTCCAGGGGTGCACTTAAGTCTGCTTAAGTGGAGTAATGCGAAAGCATTTCTATTACTGCGGCCGATTAGGTTGCGGCGGGTTCGTTTCTTTGTGCCTTTGCCGTTTCTAGGTCATGTTTTTGCTCTAACTTCGGTTCTAAAGCATCTGAAGACGTGGGTCCTGTTGGTAGAGAGCCTAGTGAGCACACGAAATCTCTAATAAATAAACGAATGAAATAATTAATAATTACCTATTTCAGTAATTAAATTCGTCAGTTCAACGAAACTGCTACGGCACTCACTTCTTGTGCTTGTTCCGCGGCACGTTTAAAGGGGCCAACAAAAAAATTTGAAAAATACAAGACGGGCCGATTATTTCTCTGGATCACTAGCAACCTTTTTTCTCAGGGGAAATGTGTTCGCCTTAACTAATTAGTCGTTTGATGACTTAGTTGAGCGTAACTAAAATTAATTGTTCAACTAATTATTTCAGTTACTATGTCAGTGCACATTAAAGAACCCCAGGTGGTCGAAATTCCCAGAGCCCTTCACTCTGTCACACCATCTCCTTCAACCGACCTTTGACAAGTGCCTTGAAATACATGAATTTCAAGGCCTTGCAAATCACCGCCCCACCAGCACCGTCACCGTTTGAGTGCGCTCGTTATCCGACGTCGACCACCTCCGCGAACGGCAGACTTTGCATGCCTCTGTTCCGACCACCGTGACAGTTCAAGCTTACATGTTCAAGCCAGTCTGTGGTCACGTCGTTGAGTACCGCTTCGTGCGATTTTATTAGTATGAAATACAACTAGCCTCCGCTCTTGCCTTCTAATCTGGCATCTGGTTCATACCTTCGGCGTTATGTCGTGTCGTGTGCAGACCAAGACATCGCACCCGAGGAAATTGTTTCTTCGTTGGAATGTTCCACACATAAAGTGGTGTAAGTTCGCTACATGGGCCGGGGACGTACATCTCTTGTCACTTTGGAGAGGACCTGTATGTGCTCCGACTCGCATCTCATTTTATGGGGGCATCTTGCAGCACCACCTCTACAAACCTGGAAACGTTTACTGTTATCGTTGCTTTCGGCAAGGAAATATGACAGCGTCTTGCCCGTATTCCGCAGTAACCTCTAAGGAGGCTCCGAATTTCGTGCAACATCGCTGCGGGCATTGTCACAAGGACAATCACGATATTGCTTCCAAAGACTGCCCAGTGAAGCGTCGTGCCATAGAGAAGCGGCGTAAACGTTCCAAGGGTGCTCGCCCGAACCCAATGCCGGGGTTGTCAAGTCGTGTCTTGCCTAGATCGAACCGCTTTGCTCTACTGGAACTTAGCGAGAATGAAACCACCGCACAACGTGATATTGAAGAAAGTCTGACCGCCACCCAAGCGTACAATCAAGCATTGAAGCAAGGCAAAGCACATTCAGCTAAACCACCCCAAAAATCGACTCTTGAAGAGCAACCTGTAGAGCACATTGATGAATTGGATAAAAGGCTTCCAGTTCTGCAGGAGGAACTGCAACGTCTCTCCAAAAAACGGGCGCTTTACTTGCCCAATCGTCCAGTCGCCAATTACTCACCCATCTCCTGTGACGTAGTCAGATGCGCACGCATCGCTTGCCCCTTGTGCAACAGCACAGCCTGCTCAGTTGACGTCTGTAGAGCTGCTCCACTTCGTGACGTGACAACTGCAACAACTGACAGAGGTGTTCATAACTAACCTTCCTACGGTTCCCTAAATATGAACTAAACATTGAACACCCACCGATATGTTTTACACTGGAACTGCTGGGGTTTCCAGAACAAGACATGCGCGATCCGTCACTGACTGCACTTAGGTAAACTTCCTGCGTGGCCGTTACTTCTACAAGAGACTAATGCTGTGCCCGCACTTTCTGCGTTTACGGCCTGCTCCTGCCCATCTATCCCAGACAGCCGTTGCAGAACTGCCTCCAGAACACCTGGAAAGGCCGCCGTCCACATAGCGACTGGTTACCCTCAGACTGAAGTTCCATTGGCGTCTCGGAGCAACAATTGGCAAGAAGTTGTGGCTGTGCTGGTTCGCCTTCCCCGCACTGACGGGATTCTTGCATCGTGCTCCTCGCCTACAGGTAGGATGGATAGCTCACCTTCGCGGCGCATACCCGGGACGCCCTATATTGGTTGGCGGTGATTTCAATGCATTGCATAAGACTTGGGATTTCTCCTCTTCTAGTGTGCGGTAAATGTAGTGCTGGACACTTTTAACGAGGAAGAGTTTCTGCTTCTAAATTCCCCAGGCACAACAACTCTCCGGTGGGTCATCCAAAGTGTCATCCTTAATCTCCAGACTTAATA
The DNA here is from genome assembly GCF_052857255.1 of Amblyomma americanum. Lineage (NCBI taxonomy): Eukaryota > Metazoa > Arthropoda > Arachnida > Ixodida > Ixodidae > Amblyomma > Amblyomma americanum. The sequence continues at coordinate 89,546,077 of NC_135506.1, forward strand.
TTGTGGTGTGGTGTATACCCTGTATCGTGGGACCGAGAAATTCACTTTGGGCAGCGATCACCATCTATTGGTTATCGGTTTAGATCCTTATTCACACCGCAGCCGTAAGGGCTGTTGCCATATCACAGAGTGAGACTTGTTCAGGAGGGCACTCAATGACTGGCTGCTGTCAGCTCAATCGGATATGCTGAAAGCTTTGTGTGCCTGTTAAATATGCCACTCGCTCACGTTGCGTGGACTAAAGCCGACCGCCTGCGGATCTGCACCTTCTTTGGCTGTGGACAGTCCGTCTTCGGGCGGAACTGGCGGTCACTCGAGACTCATCTTCGTTGCAACGCCGAAACGCATTACATCGTTTAATAGGTGAGACACGCCACATGAGAAGCGCCTTTCTCGCTGGCGATGGCAGGACTGGTGCGCGTCACTTGGCTTATCGTCACTGAGTGTGTGGCTTCGCTTCAGGGGGGGGGGGGGGGAGGGCTCTTCGTCTCATAGATATCGGCAGGAGTTCAAAAGACCACGAAAGTGCAGCATGTCTTGCTTCTGGACAGACGCCAAGTCAGTTGGCGTCAGAGGTTGTCAGGACTTAATTACCAGCTTTCGACCAACCACCAGCGCCGTTAATCTACCCAAATACTCTTCGTTCTGAAGCGGGCTAGCCTCAGAGAAAAGATGGCCTTCAAGGTATGCAGAAGCAGTTCACTATGAGTGAATTTCTTACAGTCATAGATCAAACGAAACTACGTAAATCTCATGGGCCGGGTGTACTTTCCTATGAGGTTTTCAAAAATATCGAATGCCTGGTATTGGAGCGGTTGCTTGAAGCCCTGAACATAATTTGGACATCCGGAGACGTCCCAAAATCGTTGAAACATGCTGAAGTGGTACCGATCCCTAAGCCCGGAAAGGATCCCAGCAGGTTATGTAACCTTCGCCCGATATCACTTGCGTCCACTCTATGTAACCTTCTGGAACGGATGATATCTACGGGGCTTTCATGGTGGCTGGAACGGTGTAAGTGGTACCACCAGGTTCATATTGGCTTTCGCCCTCACTTGGGAACTGAGGGCGGACTGGACCACCTATCAAGCATGATGCTGCTCGGACTCAGATCTCGTAAAATCCGCACGCTTCTAACCATTGATGTTGACTAGGCGTATGAAAACGTCACCCACTCAGCGATGATGGCCATTCTATGTTAGCTTCATCTCCCTCCTCGAGTACGCAACATTGTGGCTTCATTCTTGGAAGACCTTCCTTTGCCATACGCGTCTGCAAGGAATGCGTTGGCCACTGCACCATAAAGAGGGATGTACCTCGATTAAGGATCCGTAGTGGCCCCATTATTATTTAACATTGCCCGGCTTCGTCTGGCATTGCAAATGGCTACTATTTCAAATATGTTTTATTTGATGTATGCAGATGATGTAACGGTTTTGTCAGTACACAGTAGGCCTTCAGACCACTCTGGACAAGACCTCTCAGTGGTGCACCAATATTGGCCTGGCGCTGTCATTTTAAAAGACAAAATTTATGGATATCAAAAGCCGATACAATAGGGTAGATGTCGCCTTTTGCTTACACCTATACAACCCTCCTTGGCCAGCCAACTCCTTACTACAGCCTCATCGATGCGGGTGCTAGGTGTCGACCTGGACTACTCTGGATCTGCAGCATCAAGGGTTCGATTTGCCCGACGTAAGGCCGCCAGTAGGCAGGACCTATTTCGCGGAAATGCCCAGACAATAGGTTGCGTTGCAGCCTCAACTCGTGTATCAAGCACCGTTCCAATGCCTTACCCTAAGAAACTGGGACCATTCAGAAGCAGTCAACAGAGAGGCCATGCGATTAATCACTGGCCGTCCTCGCTTGACCCCTATTCACACACTACGAGCGGAAGCTCAGCTCAATACCATTGATGTGCGCTGGGAGCAGCGCCGTAATGCACCTTAACCCGTAAATGTTCCCATCAACAGTGTTTTTTCTGTTCTTCTTGAGCGCTGTTCAATCATTGTGCCAGCGCTCTATTACCAAACGCTGTCAACCTTGCTAAGTTTTTTTTCGAGTCAAAGCCGGAAATGCTCCCCAAATCAAGGCAGGCAACAGGAAGCGAACGTGACAATTTGGATGCGAAGGGCAAATATCCGCATTTATGTTTTGAAATGTGTATAATCAGAACTCTTTGCCTTATTAAATTTTTGGTCAGCTCTTGCGAACCTGCAAAGCATTTACCACTCATATAAAGACCTAAATATTTACGATATGCTATTGCTGTTTGATGCACGAATGCAGGTTGTTCAAAGAAACGTTGAGTAAAGGCGCTTCAGCTTCGGCTCCACTACCAGCGCTGCGTAGAGGAATGCACTGCAAGAAACTGGTCACAACTCTAACAGCATGCCTTTCAGCGAGGTAAGTATCGGCTTGCAAATAACTACACTTGTTCTAACTAAGCCTTCACATTAACGTATGCTTAAAACCTGCCGACCAGAATGGTTGAGCCGCCAGCACAGTTTTTCAGTTGCACGTAATCGGGCACCTTGTTAGGGAAACCCAGTTCGGGTGTCTTCCAGCATAGCTTATCACATCGCGTGGACACTCTACAAGAAGCAGGTCTAGTGAGGTGCGGTGCACCATAAACCGAACTGTCTGCACATGAAGACACTACTTTGGAGCCACTGTCATGAAGATCCTTTAACGCCTTCACACCTAAAATCAACCCATGATTGATGGGCACAAAGCATTAATTTTATTGGTTGACAGGGTTCACACTGAGCTAGACGCTTAGAAAACATCTTATAGCTCCAGCATTGATAACCAATGCATGCAACCGGTTTCCCGCGAAATAAGCTTAGGTTTGAAAACGTAGGACCCTTTCAGCTTTGTAAACTGCATGGATGTTAGCTACGCTAGAGCGAGCCGACCATAGCAAATTTTGAGCGCTACAGATTATAAGCAGTCATAAACTGTAAGGTAAAAGTTGTGTGCGGTGCGCATGTGCCGCGCTCAAGGCTAGTAGGTAAGCGAAGAATCACTCGGAATTAAAATGGCGATAACAGACAAGGCGCTTTAATCTTCTGGTTTCTTGTATCGAATCGCTGTGTGCCTGTATTTTGTTGTTGGAGAACAAGGCAGCGCGAGGGTGGTGTACGCGCGGACACAAAAACGATGGCACCCGATCATTGCAATGAGATCCACCCCTTACGTAAATGTCGTACTATGTATACGTAATCAGCTTCATGCCATTTAGTTTAAATATAACTCCATTGAAGAGGGCAACAAGCAGCTTTGTTATGCAGACATTATAGTTGTTAATCCTTTTGTTTATATCTGAGGAATCCTTCCTTGTGCCTGATTATGCCGTTTTACTTTTACTTTCACTTGGTTTTATTAAAAATACCGGTCCTCCACTTTTCCTATCCAGCTCAGCTGTGAACAGTAAAAAACGAAGATAGAACTAACCCATGTGTAAATTCATTTGCAGCTGTTAACCATCTTCAGAACATGAGCCTGGACTCGCTGAACGTAATTACACGGAAGAACAGTACACGAAATTTAAGTTGGCTGCCAGTTTGGCACGATAGCTCCAAGGTGAAACAAAAAGATGACCAGAGAGCTTGGAGAGGTGCTTTCTATCACCATGTTACGAATGATATTTGCACAAGTGAACTGTCGGATTTTTGCTGCGTAGGAAATGAAGCTCTGGCGACTCAAAAACAATGCGCGCTGTTTTGATTGCGTGCTATTGCTTAACGATGAGTTGATTTTAGTGCTTTCTTTCTTTATTTTATCGATGATTTGATGGCATACCGTCTAGCCAGGAATCATGACTGATGAAATTCACTGCTCACTGACCATGGTCAAAAAGGAATTACGTTTCGGGAGCGCTACGGTTTCCTTGTTCCCGATGAGGCAGCTGGCTTGACGCCCCCGTTTTCTCTAGCACTTTTGTAGCAATAATTGCTGCTGTAACTCTGGACGTCCAGACGCTTGCCTCATCCTGAACAAGGGAGCCGTAGCGCACCCGAAACGTCCTTCGTTTTTGACCAACTTCAGTGACCACTGAACTTTATCGACATTTTTAATTTTTTTTAATTCACCGAAAAGGGACTCAAAGGTTGCTGTAAATTGTCGCGTGTCATTGTCTTCATCGTGTGAAGTGCCATGTTTTCAAGTTAGTGCACTCCTCCAAATTAATCTGCAGAAGCAGCGGTTCGTTTTTAAAGAATTACTGACGCATGCATAACACTGACCATGCAAGGCAGACGCGTCCTTGCAGTTGATAATTACGAGTGCATTGTCGATTTTTGCTTCCTCCTTTCAAGACGAACTGGACCAAGAAGCCGCACGGCATTCATGCTGACCCTTTTCAAAGTGCTCTGGGTGGACCTCTTGCGAATAGCGCTATGTATGGTGGTATACTACGCCTGCCTCTTCGCAAAGATACCAGCGCTAGAGTGAGTGGCATGCTTTTTAAGAGTGAACATGGCTGTTGTGCAAAGCTTCAGTACCGTAGAGTTTGAATGGTCTTTATCGCGACACTTTTGATTTCGCAAGGACGACTGACTAGAGGAAGGAATATGATGTTGAGTATTTCACGCAAGACTTTGCGCGCCTCTTGTAAGCCGTGTCAAGAACAATTTTAGCGACGGAAGTCTTTGCTTCCGTTGGCTTGTAACCACTCACCGTGTTTCTTCTTTCTTGCCACTTTCCCGTGTAGGAAAAGCCATTTTGTTCTCTATACACTTTAGTAACAGGTCTTATAAAATTATGCAAAAAACTAAAACTGTACTGATAGGCACTGATCTCTGTGATTTCAGGCCTGTACTCTATTAGTAGTTTCATTCTAAGAAACAAAGCTTATTCTTTGAGAGTATATGAAAGTGTGGACGGCGACCATAGGACAAAAAATAAAAAAAAGAATAAGACGGATCTGAATTTATACAAAGAGTGATAGGCTATTATTATGGAGGACGGAAATCTCAGGAGAGGTCCTCGCCATCCGAGCAGCAGGCCAAAAAGTAGGCCGGAAGTCATATCATTTCGCAAGGATTACTGGGAGCCTTTGATCTCGCAGCCAATGGTAATGTTGACCTCAGCGGCGTCGTCTGCTGCATTGTCTGCAGCGCGTGCTTAAGCGCGCTTAGACGGCGGCCAACTAGGGGGAAGCTCTCTATAGTCCAGCTTCAAAAATTATGACGTCACGGACTATCCATCCTTCTCTCCTTCCTCCATGACATTTATAGACACTTCAACTTCAACAGGGGACTCAGGAACAAGGAATTAGCGTTTCATTGCTGTGATTTAGGGCGTCATTCTGTGTGGTTAATTATTTCAAGTGTAGGCGAGGAAATAACTCATTTTTGATAGCGAGCAAGTGCCCGCCCCTTCAGTTGAAGGCATGGACAGGTTGATACGCGTGTGAAATCAGTGTCCTATCTACTAAGCCCCATGGCAGCACTTCGAGACCGCTCACCTTTCTGCCCACCTTGCACGCTCACATTCCGGTCTGCAAGCAGCGTTCTGTTACAGTGAACTTTGGTCTTTATCGAGTCATTCGATAAATTTTTGTGACGTCCGCACGTCTATCATCAGTGCCGACTTCTTCACTGTCTTCTTGTCAACCTCAAGTCTCACCATCTTGTGGATTCGACTACTCACCCCTAAGGCCATGGTATTGCAGCGCAAGTAACCAATGATGCTTCCCCTTCCTATGGCGCGGTTGCCAATCCTCCGTTCGCCTCTTTACTCTGCGAGTATCTGATCCTGACGGCCCTAACTTATTGGACTCTTATCTGTTCGACATGGGAAGCGTCACCATCTGGTCACCACCGACTCGCCTGTCTTCCCTCCCCCTCCCCCACTTTACCTTGCTGCGGACAACCTGAAGATTGCTTGTGCAGAATTTGAGCACATGCTCGAGCTTGAGATTTTTTGACCGTGTTCTATCAGTAGCCTTTGCACTACACTTGGTCCCCAAAAAGACTGGCGACTGCGGCTATGTGGCGACTATTGCTCTTTGAGCGCCCTCACCATCCCCCACCACTACCCTCCACTTCATATCTAGGACTTCTGAGCTCTTTCTGGCACAACCATCTTCTCGAGGAGTGACTTCGTCCCCGCCTAGCTCCAAATTTGAATGGCGAAGGAACACATTTTCAAGACAGCTACCATAGCGTCCTCTGGCCTTTTCGTATTCCGGCGAATTTCTTTTGAACTACAGAACACTGAACATACTTTTCAATGTTTCGTAGACAACGTCGTTCCTGGTCTGACCTTCGTTTTAGCTTGCGTGGACGACCTTCTTGTAGCTAGCCTGTCAATGGGCGAGCACTCGCAATATCTGTGTCCGTTGTATGACCTGCTTTCTGCCCACGGTATCGTCATCAACAATGCTAAGAGTATATTAATACGGTATACGCTTTCTCCACTTTCTTGGTCATTATATCGACACAAGTGGCATTCGACCTCTTACGTTCAAGTTGCAAGCGATTGTGGATGTTCCATAACCCACCTCTGTCACTTTCCTACGCCAGTTCGTCGGCGTGGTAAATCATTAACGCCGTTTGATTCTGAATTGTGCCACTTTTGTTGAGGCCCTTCATCGCCTGCGGGTGGAGAAATATGACGCATCCCCTACACTGTGATGCCGATATGCCACAAAGCATTTCTAACCGTCAAACAAGACCTGGCCGATGGCGTCCGCTGCGCTCAGCCTAACCCGACAGTCCTCTTGCACGGATGACGGATGTTTTTTGTACTGCTGTCGGCGTTCTCCTCCAACACATACTGATTGCGCCTGGCAGCCTCTTGTATTCTTCTCTAAGTGTATGAGTCATACACAGGCGCTTTATAGCGTGTTCGGCCGGGAGTCACTCACTGTGTACTTCGCTTATACTCCCGTCACCTTCTTGAAGGCCGTGATTTAAACATCTTTACCGACGACCAGACACTGATGCTCAACCACTCCGACAGCCCTTACACCCCGCGGGAAGTTCGTCGACATGCCTATGCGTCGAAATATACGACCGTCATACGACCGGCACCACCAACATTCCTACTGACGCTTTCAGCCGTATGGGTGCCGTCACGGTGCATCACCCAATCATCCTTCATGACCTTGCTGACGCCTAGTTTACTGACTCCGAGTTGAAGCGTTTGCGCGCGTTTATCGGATCCATGCAGTCCGATGAAGTCCGCATGTACGACACAACTCTCTTATGTGATTGCTTCGAGACGTTTCCCCGACCATTTGTGCTTGTAGGTTTAGCGCAAGCAGATATTTGACACCCTGTACAACTCGGCCCACCGTGGAATCCGGGTGACGCGAAAGCTCGTGGCGTTTCGTTATGTGTGACCACGCATGAACGCTTTTGTTCCTAATCGGGTGCACGCATGTGCTTCTTGCCAACGAGCGAAAGCCCACTGGTAGCCCATTCCGCCAGCCACTTCTTTCCTTTACACCGGTGCCCGCTTTGATATGGTCTACAACAATCTAATTTCATCACTTCCACCTAACAAAGGTCACCTGTACTTGCTTGCGTAGACAGGTACAGTACACCTGTTGGTCAGAAACAAAACCACTCCCCGATATATCTGCCTCCACCTTCGCCTCTGCTTTCCTGTCTATCTGGGTGGGCCGTTTTAGATGTTCGGCTACAATCATCACGGACCGCGGCAGGCAGTTCGAGTCGTCTTTCTTCGCTGAGCTCTTCGCCTTCTTGCAACGACTCACCTGCGCTCCACCGCCTACCACGCCCGAACGAATGGCCTAGTGGAACGCTACCACTACTACCTCAAGACCACACTGCCACACCATGCCACGCCAAGCAGAGCAGTTTCAGCGCCTGCGTCTCACCTAATTAGGCTTACCCTGTGCAGTTAAAGAACCCATCTGTTCAACGGCTGCACTTGTTTATGGCACTTCACTTGGCCTTCCTACTGACTTCGAGGTTTCAAGGTAAACTCCCAGCACCAACAAGTATGTACTGCTCTTTCGCGATGTGTTCCGCAACCATCGACGTCATCCACCGCGCACTGGGCCACCTTGTCAACTTTTCATCTACCTGTACCTTAGGTCTGCTACCCACATTTTTGTGCGGCAAGACTTCTACCACAGGCCTTTCATGTCCTGGGCCCTGTCCAGCATCATACACCGCTGATGTCTATGGTTCAGTCGATACGGTAGCCTTGGTGTGGCCGAAGACGGCCTACATTATGAATGACGCTGCCTCTCATTGGATCCCTACTCTTCTCTCCACAGCAATCACGGCACCTCGCTTTGTTTATTAGAACCCTGACCTAGCTCTCATTCGTCTCCCTGCTCCAAGCTCGGGGGAGAGTGCTGTAGCAGCGCCGTCTCTGGACGACGGGAGCGTGCAAGGTACAGGAAGCGACATCAGCCGTGTGAGAAAAACGCTTGGGCTTCGGATCGCACTCGGAGATCAACATAAAAAAATCTGTTCTGCAGTCCAGCGGATGACTGGTTAGGGTCCTGTTTTCGCCTGCGCTGTACACTTTTTAAGGCGTCTGTCAAAGTGCTAGTCTGACCAATGTAAAAGTATTCACAGCTTAAAATTCTTATGCTGTAAACGTAGACAAGGTATTTTTGATTTGGAAGGATGTATTTTTCAATCACCAGAGCATGTGGATGTTTTCTTGCGAGGGCATATAACATAGGGCATATTCGCTAATAATGTGCTTTCTTTACATGTATCGGTGGTACTCCTACTGAGTGGTAGCGAAAATAATTGAAAACTTCGCAAGCACTGGTAAATCCTCGACATGCGCCGTTGAATGTAAAAGCTAACTAAGGGTGTATGCCGTTATGTCCCAAGAAAACTTCGAAATGCACTGGCGAACGAGAAGGACGTCCTTTCAAAGAGAAAAAAAAAACTATCGTCGCTTACAGCATCGTATAATCCAGCTGCGACTATGTTGACATTCGGCGGACTGGTAAATTTGAGAGACCCCTAAATAATCATTGCAACGATGTCAGAAATAAAAACGCGGCCTGTAACGCTGACGCAAAGGCTGCTTGTCCACTAGGCAGGACACATACTAGGGGAAGATGCAGGTGCCAGCTAGGAAAAGAAGTTACTTCCTTGCCTATACTTGGAATAGGAATCATATAAAGAAACATCTACGTTACAGGCGACGTAAATCTAATGCCGGTCTATGGACGCTTTCTGTGGCTCCAGTACACATATTTAAAGCATTAAAGACTGTCATTGTATCAGTTCAATGTGAACAAGTTTTCCGCACGGGCTAGCGAACACATCTTGTTCTGTGATTCTTTTTTATAAGGTCGACGTCTGAATTCTAGCATTTATTATGGTTCCCCTCGAACAGGTAGAGGTGTATTTGCCCAACTCTCGACTGAAGTGTTCTTTCTTTCAGTGAATGACTTAACAATATTTAGTAAGCAGACAAGATTAATGGAGATAAAAGGCTTTTTAGGAAACCACAGAGCAGTTTTAAACCAAGGAAGCATAGAAGAGAGTTTCTAAAATAGCGTTTTTTCTTACTGATTAAATAATCACAATATGTAGGATTGAGTCTGAAAAAAATTACAAGGAAAGACCCCAAGCCACCTGTGGGAGTGAAACATGATTTTTGGCTCCTAGGTAGCCTCCAAATATTTGCATGCGCGGTTTATTCTAGGTATGTAATCCAAGCCATTTTTGAAAGTTAAACCTGACTGCATACATTCCGCTGTCTATCGAAATGTTTCGCGCCCACTACTGAGTAATAAAGCATGCTGAATACCCTGATTATCAAACTTCTTTCTAATATAACAAGCAAGAGTGTCCTCCTAGAGATCAATATTAGCTTTATGCAGGGCTGTTTTTCTGTTTTGAGGTGTGATCAGGAATGAATGGCTCTGCACTGCACAAATCTGTTCACAGATAAAGGAATGAGGTGTGCACAAAAACAAAGAGGCATTTAGAGAAACAAGGAAGAATGGTGCAAACAGCCGGCTGTAGAGATAGCGCATTCTTATGGAGTCTACATTCTATCGTTGCCACTCGTTTAAGTACTCCTTAAGAAGGAGCCGTTGGCTGTGTGAGGAAAGGTATTAATACTAATTTGTCGCGAAACAGTGCTCCTATAACTTACAGAGCGTAGCTTTCGTGGACACTTCACGTTTTTAGCGGTAAGGTAATCGCTTCAGAGCCAATGATCCGGGCCGCTACTCTTCCAATTGCTGTAATGCGTCAAGAAGGCCTAAGATAAAGGGAACCAGAAGGAAACGCGGGAGATTAACCGGGCAGGAAACAGTTCTGCTACTCTGCACTAGCGAAGGTAGGAGAGGATATCAAAGTTAATGAGAAGGTGGAGCTAAAAGGATTATAAACTGAGTGAACATCTAGCATGTAGCGAATTCATTTACTATCGTGCAGCCAGACGCTTTCAGGAAAATAAGCAGTGCATGGCAGCCCTTCCCCGCCGACAATCATCACTACTACTGAAGGCTGAATGGTTGGCTGACCTGCGGGATCGGTCATGCTCCTCGGTTTATTTTTGCCGTTGTTCTTTAGAAGTATTGAAATTTCCATGCTTTAACTCCTGTGCACACTTAATTTTCAGGTTACTGATAAATAGCACGAACAAAGTGGAAATGACGACCGGTGTGCTGCTTTTTTCTGCAACAACTACCTTCGAGTTCTTGGTCGCGTGCTACCAGATGGACGTGTTGATGATTTTTGCGTGCAGAGCACGTTCCATGCTTCAGGGGCTGCTTTTCACAAAGGTTCGTAATGATCGCCCATCGCTCGTTCTACTGGGGCACAATTGGGCGGGGACATGCCAATTCGGCTTAAGGTTGAAGCTGGTGACGATCTTGTGCGGGTTCTATCGGAGATGACCGCTCCATGGTGTGTTCCAGGTGACCACCATGTCTGCGCAGAGCAAAGCTCGATACCCGGCAGGTCAGGTGGCCTCACTGCTCGGCGTCGATTGCTGGCTGATCTGCAGCTTTTGCTTCCTATTCCCCGTGCCGCTCTTCGGAGCACTGTCCCTCCCATTCCTCTACTGGATGCTGGCTGCCCGCACCGGCGCCGTACCGGCGCTTTGCTGTGCCGCGTGGAATCTCGTGGTTCTTCTTTTGCCCATCTTCGCCTCCTTGCTTCAGAAGCGTATCTGGGTAAGTGCTTCGACTCATATCCTCTGGCTTCGGAGAAGCCACCATTCGAAACTGAAGATGACAATGTTTAACGCTAGAACCTAATGCTGTGAAGCTAGTCTAGCAGTGCTGTTCTAGGAGCTTGCGAGTATTCACTTGAACGTCATGGGCCTTTGTGAGCTTAGGGGGACAGATGAGGCGTTTACGGTGCTTAAGGCCGGGTACATAGTTTGCTATCATGGTTTAGCGGACAAGCCAAAACTATAGGTGTGGGATTTGCCATCAATTAGGATACGGCTTACAACACAGGATAATTCTGAAATATTACCTAAAGGCCGCAGTTGTCGTAGTTAAGTTTAATCAGAGGTACAAACTGAAGGTGGTGCAGGCGTAGGCGTCTACATCCAGGCATAAAAATGAGACCGTCGAATGCTGCTACAAAGACATTGAATCGGCAGTGAGCAAAATAAAAGCACAGTGCTAAAGGCAGATTCCAGCGTCAAGGTAGGCAAGAAGCAGCTTCGGGATCAGACAGTAGGCGACTATGGCACGGGCTTTATGTGCGCATGTCAGATTACGAGACAGTACTCAGCCCTTCATTACGCCTTCTGCAACAACCGAGCATGCAGATTTCGGGCATTAAACCTTACATACCATACTACACCATACCATACCGTACCGTACCGTACCGTACCATACCTTACCATACCATACCATACCATACCTTGATCGAAAAATCTGTGCATACAATCAAGTGATGCTAACGAGCGAAGAAGGCAATACATAGATATGCGTTCATATCGATGGCGTTTGCACTTCATACAAAACAGCCAGCGGCATTCATAGGTAAGCTTACCTGTGCTGCGAATAGCTCTAGGAGTGCTCTGCAACATACACTTGGTGCGTGTTTCTATAAATCATTAGCAAAGAATGTGTCTTGTTAAATTTAGCTTCACTTATCCACATGTGTACGTGCACTAAACATATACCTATATACTTGCTGCTTAGCGCGACAAAAGGGCCTAGCTTATTGTTCGTCATTGGTGAAACGCGGTGTGTTGTGTCTTCGTTTTTATATGTGCAAAATTTTTAACCGTTTCATCAAAGAGTCGCTCATACTGAGCGTATTTTGGTACCGTTGGTGGTCCCAGAACAGAGTTTCTCAGCAATGGATTTTGCTGCATTTCTCAAAGGCATCACTGTGGCGAAGTGTGGCGAATTGCGAGCTTATTTTGTCAAATGTTAATTTATTACATAAGCGCCATTGAGACATATCTACAGAATTCATAAAAAGCTTTTGGGATTAAGATCGATATGGTTCAGTAGCAAGCTTGCATCCCAAGGCGGTTGTTTTAAGGAAAGGCTCATACAGAAGTGGTTGGTAATGTTCTCCAGGATACTATTTCAAACAAAGATGCTGCCACAGGATATAAAACACATATATTAACTTCCATTTTGCCCCGAATCAATATACAAAAAAGTGAAACATATTTGAAAAAATGCAACAATGTAGTTAATATGAGAATTCAAAATATACAGATGCACGCAGTGCGGGCCCGCGACGAACGTCTGAAGGCCATCACCGATCTCCTATCCACGATTCGTGTGGTCAAGATGTACGCCTGGGAAGACGCCCTGCGAAAGAATGTGTTGCGCTACAGGGATGAGGAGCTCAAGTGGCTTCTTCGTGCCAACATGCTGGACGCCATCATGGACTGCATCTACTCGTCTACAAGCTCAGTGGTTTGTTTCAAGCGCGATCAGCAAGCTATACGCGTTGGGATCATGCATGCTCAGTTTTACATCTTTTCCTTGGATGCTCGAAGATAAACTGTTCATTTTTAAAAGGTAAAATCAAGCTATAACAAGGTAACCATGTGGGCTAGTTGGTGTATTTCAGACATATCTTCACCAGCGAACGCACGGGACACCAGCAGAAGAACAGAGGGCAACGCTGGATCCCAGCGTTGTCCTGTGTTCTTCTTCTCCTGGTGTCTCGTGCTTTCGCTGGTGAAGATGTGTTTGTAAAATCAAGGGCTCGCTAAGCAGACATAGCAAAGAAGTAAACGCTCCTGAAGTCTAGAGAAGAGTAGTGGATTCTTATAACTCAAAGGTGGTAATGGTTTCAGGAGACAAAGTAGCGTAATGATACACACGTTCTCACTGCTAACCCAAGGGAAAAAAAAACACATACCACCCTGGGATCTATAACCCCGACTTTCGCTCGTCAAGTGCAGTGCTCGCCAATTCAGCAGAAGCGGCAGTTCTCACACCATTTATTTTCCAAGGCGTGTATCTCAGGTGCAGCCTGACATTGAAGGCGCTCAATAGAGCCAACCTCGAACATATCAGCACATGTGGCATGCCTTGTTGCCCCCAGAGTTGCATATGGAACAAAGTCTAATAGGAAGACCTGCAGCTTTCCGAGAACCGTACTGTACTGCCTTTGGCGTCGTTTCAGCTCAGTTGATTCAGCAAAACATTCAAACCGCGCAGTTCACTGGTTTAGATCCCATCAGTGGCATGTGAATGTTTTTAACGCGGCAGCGTTAAGGAGCTCGTGTCGCAGCAACGTCGGTGTTGTCGGCGTCAGCGTCTTCGGCCGTGAGCGAAAAATGGCGCATCTCGGTGGAAACCTGAACCGCGCCGTAAGAGAAAGGATTTTTACGCGACAGGGTTAAGGATTGATTGATAGATATATTTATTGGTGGATTGACTGATAGATTGATCGATCGATTGATCCATTGATTGATCATTGGTTCATTGACTGAGCGGTTGATTGATTGATTTATTGATTGATCGATCGATTTTTCTTTCCCTTACGCCGCGATCAGGGTGTCCACTGAGCAATGTGAGACAGGCGTCATTTCCTTTCCTTAAGAGCGATCGTTCATTTCATTTTCCTTCACTTACGGCCCGGTTTGGGTGTCCGCCGAGATATGTGAGACGGAATCCTTTCCTTAAATTCTCCAACGGGCCACGCGTCGCGCCGAACGGGCGATGGCGTTCCGTGTACTCCTCGGCAACGCTGCGACACGCTGTCGCGTCTCACTCTTAAAGACGATGCTTAAGCGTCCTACAATTTTTTCCTTTAATATTAGCGAGTGAGTTTGACTCTGTCATTATAGGCCCCTATAAGCGCACCATCGTGAAAAGAAGGAGCATTTGGCAGTACTTTTCTTGGCCTCAATACCGTGTATGTACCGATAAGAAGCCAGTTAAAGGGATACGGCATTAAATTTTAGGCGTTCTAATTTTGTACTGGAATGAAAGCGGGCGCTCCTAAGTGAACATAATCCACATCGTGCTTTGCACCAAGCCAGCGGAAAGCACTTTTCCCCAGTAATTCCTTAAATTGGTGCACCTGTCGGCGGCGCCCCGAACTACTGCTCCTCGGAAGCTGTGACGTAACCCGTTTCCCTGCCTCCCTGCCCGGCCATTTCGGCGTCACGCGTGCTCCTGCTGGAGCTGCGCGGACGCTACGTACGACGTAGGAGACGCGCTACAAGTGCCGCCGCTTGTGTCTGGAGGCCGTTGAGCTCGAATTTTATCCGCGCGGCTGTCACACCAGCGAAGGGTGGGAGTGCCGAAATATTATTCCGTTACAGGTTGTAACAGTAGTGCGGCGGGGAAGGGACACGCCATGTCATGCCTTCCCAAAAGATGCTAAGCTCTGAAGAGTGAATGCGTGCAGCGCAGCTAGCCTTCGTGGCAAACCTCCTAGGTCTGAAGTTTTATCGCAGCAGTTTAATCGACAGCAACTGCGACATAAATCTTTTCTGTTGCGAATCCTAATCCTACCACTGAAACGCCATTGCCTCAAACTTGACGTTTTGCAGGACATAATATCACGTATACGTGTGAGGGAGACGTTCTTGAAGACCTGGAGCAAAGGAGGGGGAAGCGGTTGTTGTTTTTGTCCTCGATATAGCGGTTATGGCAGTCGCTACATGGTCGTCTTCGGGGTCAGCTGTGCGCCATCTCGCATTACTTGGTGGCACTATTGCCTGGAAAGCGCGAAACCGAAAGCATGACAGCGTCGCCTTATCGAAAAGGGGACCTAAACTACATGAAAATTACAGGTCACTTATAAAGAGCGCAGTTTACTGCAAAAAATGCGCACTCTGTAGCATATATTAGTGGGCACAATTATAGAGAATATGAAGGCTAAAACGTGGAATCAGCTGTTACAGGTGTATTTTCCTTGTCGAGAGACAATTTTGAAATAATTTAACTGATTCCATTTTTTTTCGCTGGTTAAAACCCCAACGGAGAATCACCTCGGGTGCGATTCGCAACAGGAATACCCGTTATTAAGACTCTTGTCTTATTACGCATTTGGCAGTACATCCACAAAACAAACCACCCGCCGGCGATAATACGGATGCTTGAAGCGCTACCAAAATAAACATATCATGTAATAGTGTTTTCAATTCAGCATGCTCAAATATCAGAAAAATTTAGCCGAGATGTGCTTCGCTCATGCCCGAGACAATCAGAAAGTATTTCAGGAAAAACGCGGACCACCCACGCGGCCTCAGTGCTCACTCGCTTCGGGTATGGTAAGTGGGCGGGCTCAGGCCTCACGCTTCTTCGATTCGCACCAAGTGGTTGTCATACTGAAAAAATTCCGGAAAAACTTGAATAAAAATATGCTGAGCATGCTGAAAAGTTCAAATGTTCTGCAGCAAAATCCACCTCGCACTCAAGAAAGCATGCCACCGGTTCTGGGGGTCAAAATTAACACTAAGCTTAGCATCTGTCAGGTCTGGACCAATAGCGTACCTCTAACCAAACAGTAAAAATAATATACAGTAAACAGTTCCGCTGGTCTCGAATAACACTACGTTGAGGGAGAGATTTGCTGCATGCAGGGTACATTACCTCCTGATAAACGGGATCCATTAATTTATAATTAAGGGGAAGAATGGCATTTTAAGTATGATCTATTCTGCATTTGGTTTCTTTTACTCTCAAGGAGATGCCATCTCTCGCTGAGCTGTAGTCAAATTGAAAAAAATATTTGTTACAGACAGTACCAGTTACGGAATGAAAGGATGGTTAGAGCTATCTGAAAGCTGCTGTCATCACAGGGAGAATGGGAGTGACCCTGCCTAAACGCTCTGATATTCTTGTTCCGACTTAGAAAAGAATAGATTGTGAATTCGTCCATCTCTGCGCCCAACAATATAGCACAGCAATAATGGTGCTGCAAGGACATGGAGTCCTAGGTTTGGTGCTTCGTTGCGCTTTAAGAATGGACGAAAAAAACGCCGTGGGTGCGAATTACGTTCACGACAATGGTACTCTCTTTATTGGTGTTCGTCGAGTAAAACATTTCCTAGCAATTTTCCAACTGCACTAATAGCTTGAGCTTCCATTAATAATGAGAGGATCAGAAAAATCAAATAAAGTTGCTAGCTGCAACAATGTAACTGTTCGAGTCAGGCGCCTAGTTAAATAAATTAATTTAAATAAAAAAGATTCATCGTTACGAGGGGCCCAGGATTGAAGGAGCTGGATAGTAACAGTGCCGGCTTAGTGCGAAATATTAGATGGCGTGAATGTCCTTAATAGTTTGTCACCCCGTGAAATTTGTTTTTATGCGACGAAAGTGTCTGTTGAATGGTGGCAAACACAGCGGAATATATGTTGCTTGCGGCAGAAATGGTTTGTAAAGGCATTATTCAGACTTGACAGGTTATCGGAAACATTCAGCGTTCGTATAGGAATGGTTGTGCTCAATAGGACTGTTTTGTTTTCATTTAAGTACCTTAAGGTCCCTTTTGAGCAATACAATGAGGTGGAGAGGGGTGAGCGGGTAGCACAAATTGGAGAAGCAAAAGAAGCAAAATGATTGCATAAATGCACTGGATCACGTTATAACAATGTGGAAAACAGGAATGAAATCTTCAGAATAATATTATTTCTGCTCCTTTCGCAGCTCATGATCATCATGTTCTCAACTCTATCGTTGCTGGAACCCGGCGTCTTACTGACACCAGTGCTATCCTTCTCCTGCGTGTCGCTGCTGTACTTGACGGACCTACCCATGAACAGCAGTGCGATTGCGCTCAGGTTATTCAGCCAGGTAAGCTGACCTTCCAGAAAGACCGATCGAGAGTGAAGGGGAGCGTGGCTTAATAGCAATGCGCAAGTTTTTTTTTTAATTCTGGAAGGTGCCTACGCTATTTCCCGACTGCTAATACGCAAAAAAACAGCTTTCTCTCATAACCAATGAATGAAGGGGCTACAACTCTGCGGTGCTTGTGTAAGCTGTTTTTTTTTTCACGAAGGCTCATGGCTGCGGCACCTGATGAACGTCTGGCGGTGCGTTTATTTCTCGTAGTTTTTGTGGCAGGCACTGAGCAAGTATTCTATTGATAATATTTTCGTCCCTGCAAGGTTTGAGGATAGCATGGCAGAAAATGACACTGAAAATTCGGCATAAGTATTTAGTAGCCAGAAATGTCTATTGACAGCAAGCGTAAAAACTCGATTATAAAGGACTAATAATTATGAAGCTCTTTAAATAAAAATTTACTGGAAGTAGTAACCGAATACCCGTCACAAGTGCCAAAAGAAATAACTCAAATTCCTTAGAGCTTATCAAATAAAAGCAGTGCCCCACAGCGTGCTATGCAATGCCTTTAAAGTGTACTCTGCACCTCGCCATTTTGCAGAGCACTCGATAGGCAAACTGTGCAAGAAAAAAAAAGCGAAGTCTGACGACTGCTGGTAGCTTCGAAAGAGAATGTATCCTTGCAACTGCAACAATGTCACCCATATATGAGCCCCATGAACACAAGCGCTTTCCCTTAAGGTCACCGGTCGAAGTCTATTTTTAGCTTATTCCCACTCGAGTGCTCTAGGTAGCGACGCGGACTCATCAGTATGTGTCTCTCTTCAGTATAGCCCGCCAGAGCGGTGCTCCGGAATCAGTTAGCGAACTGAAACGGCAGGTGATGGGTCATATATCACATCCTTGTGAGCATGCACTTCCAAACCTACAGACAAACGTTATTTGGTCGCCCACGGAAGCCAATGATTACGGAGTGTGTACATTTTGCTCTTGCTGCTTCACGCCACAGTAAATTCGCTCATTCGTGGGCAGTAGCGACAGTGGCAGCTTAGCCGCGGGCTTTGCACAAGTCTTGACTCTGACACAGCTTCGTTTGTCGTGCTCTCTCGCAGTGAGGACTTCGGCAATTATTAGGAACCAAATCATTCGCACTGTGGCGACCTTGTTCAGCATAAGAACCGAGTGAGGTACTACGTCGACAATATATCGCAGTCTTGCATGGCCTTAAGATAGAGACTAAAACGAGCCTCGTGAGAAAGCATTGAAGAGTAGCAGCCTAAAAGGTGCATAACGAAAATTATGCATGGGAAAGTCTGAGATGTCTGCATTAAGAGACTAGGAGAGAAATCTGGTTAGCACCACGGACGAGGCTCTAAAAGCAAAATTGATGGATTCGTCGTTAGAATCCACCCGAGAGCAGTCATACGGCTTCACAGAAAAGCTATGCATTTCCCGTATAAACTTTTTATTCTAAGAAAACAATCGTCCTGGCCCATGGACAAGACCCAAGACAACCGCCTATCTGGGGCAGTCGCTGTACCAACTTTGCTAACCAGGACGATCAGCAGGACCAAAATGATCAACTCGGAGAAATGAGGGGCTTCATGGGGGTGGAGGTGGGGGAGGGGGAGGAGGGCTGGTCTCCACTTCTTCTTCGAAGTGGGGTGGTCCTGTGGTCGGCTCTGCGAAGAAACAGCCAGGCCCTTCTTCTTCCTTGAAGTATAGGAGAAAAGCCGCAAGGCTAGGCCTATTTTATGGAGAAATAGACGTATAAAAAACAACAACTCGGAGTGAGAACTGTGCTAGTGCAATGTTGAAGGGAGTCCTCCAAACTCGCATGGAAACTATGTAGCTTTCCCTCATAGCCGCACGGCTGCGTTAGGGTGGGGGATTCCCTTAAACATTGCACTAAAAGTAAAAGCGAAGCAAAAGAGATCCTGCAAGCATATGTGTGGTTCCCGAAACAATTGTGACGCTGATGACCATGCCTATGGTGCCGACGAAATGGACATCCCACGGTTAGCCAAATAACAATAAAAAACCCTGCGGCAATGCCAAATGAAAGAGCGCAAGGCTATAACCAAGAAATTGTTTATGCTTTGAAGGACGTAGAAGACAGGGTCAGAAAATGGGGTGAGTGATTGACATTAGCAAGTTCTAGTTGAAATGGCGGCCGAAGCTGGCGTATAGCAGGGTTAAATGGAGACCGACGAAAGGTGCCTCCGTTCTGAAGTGGGCGCGGTTGGGCAGCAGCTGCTGCTGCTGCTAATGACGATTACGAGATGGCGGTGACCTTTAAGCCAACGACGCGCTTGGCGCGAGCCGGTTTGTTCCGCGAGAAACTGAAATCACCATCGCAGCAAGTGTCTGCCACACTTGCAATATGTCTGACCTCAGATCTGCTGTATAGAACCCACGAGCTGCCGTCATCAATCGCAGGCTAACTTGAAGTGAACCGCTCGCGCGCTATATGCAAGAATGTTGGACGCTGTAGTCCGCTGTGGCCGACATAAAAAGTACGGATGTGTGCTATCATCACTCGGCTATACGAATGCGCTAACTGAGGGATCTTGAGCACACGAAGCCGAACAAAGTTGCGTTACTGGCTGACGCATTCCAAGCTCCTTACAACTCGGAACTGAAGTGATGAGCGTAAATCAGCGTATGAGCAGATATGAGCAGATATAGGTGGTGGTGTTGGAAAACATTTATGGGCGGATACTCTTACAGAAGGTTAAGCCTCAGTTGATTCAGAGAGGGCCAGCCCTTACAAGTACAAGGTGGCAGTCCCGAGTTCTGGACCCCTGAGGCGTAGCCCGCCAACCGGGCTCGCCCGACCAAGGCCCGTCGGGCCTGCAGGTCAGAGCAGCCGAGCATGCAAGGTCGGCTCCCAGTCCTCCCCGGTTGTGTTGGAGTGAGGGGGGATAGCAGGGTTGGAGGGGCAGGCCCACGCCATGTGGTAGATGTCCGAAAACCTCCGCACAGTGCAGATGGCTGCCAGAGAAAGAAGGGTCGAAGTATTTGAGCTGCCGGGCAAAGCAAAGTGCTAGCGTACAGCGGCCGCGTTCGCCCGGCACTCAAGGCACTCTGATTTTGTTGCTCAAGGATATTTTATTGCGCGTGTAGTATATGAAAAAGATCAATTGAATGACGGCGAATTCAAAGTAAATGTATCCGGTGATTAATTTGCATCACCTGCTAACTTATTCCACCAGGAATAACCCTAAGTTACGCGATTGAAATTTGGATAGTGGAGCAAAGTAGCAAGCGATATTTCGGTACCATGCTTGTAAAGCACCCTTCTGTGCACTTCTCGTAGCGACTGCTCCTTTCCTCATTGCATGTATAATCAGGCCACACTAGCAGTGAATATGGCACACATTCGAATCACGCGATCTCTCCGTAACGAATTTTTTTTATTTATTAAATTACTTCCTTTATCCGGGATATAAGCCTTCAGTCCAAAAAGCCGTAAAGCGCGCTAATTTGCAGATAAATTGAGGCTAGCTCACTACTTTAACCAGTACACAATGCAATGTTTTGTCAAATTGCTCTTATACAGTACGATAGCAATGCTTGCTTCGCTTCTGATTTTTTTGTGCATATTTTTTTCCAGGCTTCTCTTTCACTCAGAAGAATCTCGGATTTCTGTACAGCAAGTGACCAGCAAGAAAGCAGCAATGAATCGAAGAAGCCTGCTTCAACAAAGAAGGGTAAAATTCAGAGCACACTTAAGGCTTTTTACGTGCTCTGAGCGCGGAGGCATTAGTCTGTTATCGTAAGCGTTCGACCTCGACGCAGGCTACGCACCGAGAAATTAAACGGAGACGCGACTTTGAACGCTGATTCCCCAGACACTGCATCCACAAAGGACCAAGCGAAACGCTGGGTCACTCGGTTCGAATAGCTGTCGCGTGCTAGCCTCCAACTTAAGAAACAAATGAGATATGGAAAGTTTAGCCGTATGACGCGACCCGTAACGGTGTAAAACAGTTGCGTCATAATTTTATTACGAAATTCGGTTTTGAGGAAAGGAGTTGGGGTGCTCTCGTACATCTCGGTGGACGATACAGCAGCGCTTCAAGGGAAGATGTAAAGTCCGGAAAGGCATACAATTCAACTTGCATATGTGGTCGATTCGAACCGTTGTAGCAAGCTAACCAAACCTCCAACTTGACCAGAACATGTAAGCTATATTCAAAGACAAATCGTATGACACCACCCGGAACGCTGTACTTGGAACGGCTGCTCACATTATAGGTACGAATGTATTCGGGACTGCAGGTAGAACTTTGAGGTGAGCCAGCGGGGGTATATAAGGGGGATCAAATTATATGATTGTCTGAAATTGCGGCGCCCTGCTTCCTATGTGCGCCCCACGGCCGCTTGATGAGGGCACCCTGTTGTATAGAGAACGATGCACTACGCTAGTCAGCGGTGCATTTAGGGTAAGCTTCGCTAGTCACTACTGCGCATGCGTCACTAGTGGCACCGAGCCACAGGTGTTTCGCCGCTGCGCCGTGCCTTTCCTCAAAATCCAAATGAAAAAATTGAAATTCGGTTTTTGGGGAAAGGAATTGGCGCAGTATCTGTTTCAAAAAGATGCGCCACCATCTGGAAGACGTTGAGGTAACGAGCGTTAGCTGTTTGGTTTACTAGAATTGATATGAATGAGATTAAAGTGAGGTACAGCATTGAAAATACGAATTTGTACGTATATTTTCTTATATAATAATTATTGGCAGACATCTTAGGTTTATAAGTGACGTCACCATACAATCTACAATTGGATATATCAGTGACGTCAGCAATCGATCAACCATTTTACATACCAATGACTTCACCAATCAATCACCAATTGGGTTGCTATATCGATTTACTATGGCGGCCGCCATCTTGAATTCCTCGGGCTGGGAAAATTTCACGCCGAAGCGAGGTGGTAGCAGATCTCAAGAAATCGAGAAACATGGCGAGTAAGAGTTAACGCTCTTAATATCGGCGGACACCTGAACCGGGCTGTAAGAGAGGGGATAAAGGAGGGAGTGAAATAAGAAAGGAAGAAAGAGGTACCGGAGTGGAGGGCTCCGGACTAATTTCGACCACCTGGGGATCTTTAACGTGCACTGATATTGCATCGAAACGCGGCCGCAGCGTTTCGATGGAGGCGAAACGTTAAGGCGCCCTTGTGCTGTGCGATGTGAGAGCACGTTAAAGATCTCCAGCCATTGACAATTTTCAATTTCCTCTTCCTTTCTTCTTTCCCTCGCTCGTTTCACCCTTCACTTACGGCGCGGTTCGAGTGTTCACCGAAATGTCTGAGACAGAAACGGCGCCATTTCTTTTCCCCAAAAACCAAACAAAACAAGTGAACCGCTAGCGTTCATTGGCGTTGAAAACGTTATAGAGGCAGTTCATTTTTATGCAAGGAAAGGCGCACAACTGGCTCCCTGTGTCAGCAGGCACCCCAGTCTCGCTTTCATATACGTAGTGTCGATGTCCAAAAACAAAATTCTGCTATGTTTGCGTTCCGCACAGAGGACAGGCAGCGCGCCCACCCTGCCACCCTGGCAGGTGGGAGTTAATGGCTGACCGCGAGAGGGTGGTCACCTAATGAACGCTGCGGCCTATTGCTGCAGTGCCGCATATCAGCCACAACGTTGTCAGCGCTAATGCACGCTGCCCACATCCCTCTCACCACTTTCACGTACCTCAAAGCGCAATTGAGGCATCCACTGACCCAGGGAGCCAGTTGTGCTCCCTTCCTTTCTTCAAAATCATCGTCGTCTAGAACGTTGTCAACGCCAACGCCAATAAACATAACGAAGGCCGGCAACTTCCGCTTTGTATATACTGGATTAGCTAAGCTAATTCACATATTGTTTTAACGCGACAGTGTCAAGTAGCTCGTGTCGCAGAAAAGCCGGTGTCGTCGGCGTGTTTGGCCGTGAATGAAAAATGGCGCATCTCGGTGGACACCTGAACCGCGCCGTAAGGGAAGGGATTTTCCTTTCCTTATGGCGCGGTACAGGTTTCAGGCGAGAATTGTGAGACAGGCGTCATTTCCTTTCCTTAAAACCAATTTTCATATCAATTTCCTTCCTTTACTAGCCGGTTCCGGTGTCCACCGAGATATGTGAGACAGGCATCCTTTCCTTAAAAAAATTATTTTCATTTTCCTTGCCTTACGGCGCGGTTCGGGTGTCCACCAAGATATGTTTATGTTTCCTTTCCTTAAATTGTACGGGCAAGGGGTCGCACCGAAGGACGATGGCGTTCCGTGAATTCCTTGGCAATGCTGCAACACGCTGTCGCGTCCTGCTCTTAAATGCGAAGCTTAAGCGTCCTCCAATTTTTTTTCTTGCCATCGCCGGGATTTTCTGCACCACCGAGTACACGCACAAATAGACCAGCACATGACACTTTGAGATAACGAAACAAAAGGAGAACCACCATAGGCCGTACAATAACGTCATTTATTATTCCGCGATGCTGGTAACAACGATTTGTCATTACTGTTCTAAATATTGTTTCTTCTGTGAAAGTCATATCGTTTTAAACGCAAACTGAGCATGGTAACTGCCATTACACATACAACAAAATAAAAGTAGACAGCGAATAAGGCGCATTCACAGCAGTTTAACGCTGTCTGGCCTCGCGTCCTTGCGGGTGCTGTGGCTATCATGCCGACAGATTTTAAGAAATGTTGTGCGCTGCTGAGGGCTTATTGATCGTCGCTGACCGACCATAGCGTTAGCAAAGCATCTGCCAAGCAAACGATGGGGCAATGCCGTAATGCATTGCCGCAATGCAGAGGCAGCAGGGTGTGGGCTATTTTGTTCATTGTATGGTTGTAAAAGCGGTCAAAAGACGAAGATAAAGTGAATTGCGCGTTTTTTTTTGTCTTCGGTTTTTGAGCGCTTCAACAGTGTTTTAATTATAAACAAATTGAATAAAAATAAGTTTTTTCGCACGATATTGAAAAATGCATATGTTGTAATTTGCCGACCTACAGGAAGAAATTTCAGTTGTTTGTAAGTAAATGCTGTACAGTTACTTCTAGGTCTCGTCCTCCAGAAG
This sequence comes from Amblyomma americanum, assembly GCF_052857255.1. Taxonomy (NCBI): domain Eukaryota; kingdom Metazoa; phylum Arthropoda; class Arachnida; order Ixodida; family Ixodidae; genus Amblyomma; species Amblyomma americanum. Next base: position 89,570,358 of record NC_135506.1, read on the forward strand.
ACTGACGAGATTTGTATGTTGAATTCGTCATAAAAGGAAATATTTTAGCTGAGATAACTTAAAACGTATGCATAGAGAAACGAGGTTGCGCAAAGGCTAAAAATCTCTATGCTTTTGGAGCTTACGGAATTTTTATGGACTATATAAACACCTGGGTATGAAGCTAAATTTTAATTCGCAGTCAAGTCTGATGCTCTGCAATGAGCACCTCATGGTGGGAGCAATAGCATAGTAAGTACGGAAAACGTTTGAAAAGTATTTTTTTTTATTGAGTGTACTGGTTGTAAGAGGAGAGAACACTGTTATTGCCCTGATTTGTTAGCCAGGTTGATGTTCACAAAGAATAATTCCAGCTGAAAATAATTCAGAATCTAAGCAGCCTGGCTTATCTGATAAAGATCGGAAAACCATGAATATCGGGTAGAAATATTCAAGCTGAAAATTACAACACTTGTGGGTACCTGTACTATTAATTCACGTGTTTTAATGTAATACATAGGCTGATTATACCGAATCAGGCAGATGGCCCTGTATTAATCTTTGGCTCGGTTGATTCGTATTACCGCATACAAGTTTGCAAATGACAATGTTATGGCTAAGTAATCGAAATGTGTTTCGAAATATTAAACACGGAGCCTAAATTATTTTTATTCTCATCTGGAGTCTATCATCGGGGTACTACTTAAGATAAAAACGTATTCAAATAAGTTGTGTGCCATTCAATATTTCTTAAGTTCTGAAATAACTTGACAGTTTCTCAAGTTGGTTTTAAAACGTTGCACAAAATGGCAGGTAGGCCAAGATCATACTTTCCGAACTAGCCGTCCGGTTTTGTTGGTAGCCCAGGCAATACGAAACAGTATTATGGTCAGACGAAGTAGTAGTGCCGGACGACACAAGCCCTCACTTTCAGCAAGGTTTATCGGACATGTAGCCCGCCATGTAACAGTTCAACCACGGTATAACGAAGTGGAAGGTGCCATGTATTTTCTTCGTTATAGCCGTTGCTGAGTTCCAGCGGTGCGCCACCTTGGTTGCAAATGTCGCACGCCAGTAGGCTTACCTCAAAAATGTAAAATGAGGGAAATGATGCCGTCGTTCATTGTGCCCCCAATATGTGTTGCAGGAGCCTTTAACACGCGCATCGAGCGCCTACCAATTGGCCGAATGTATGCGCACCAACCCGATATGTCCGGTTTGCAAATGCACGCCCGTGTATTCTGCAGCTCGTAAAGAGCCTCAGAGCCTAGAAAATGGGTCTTAAGGTTCAGCTCCTTTTTTTAAGTGTTGAAGCCAGTACGGCCCAGTGTCAAAAAAGGGCGCGCAGAGGTGATTTAGTCGCGAGTGTCTCATTTGGTTTGCTTCATCGCACAGCTCATGAGCACGCAGTCCGCAGCACTTCTCGCATGACAGGAACGCCCTGTGGAGAATGCGTACCCCAAACCGAAGTCTTTGATGACGGCTGATTTCTGATGAGCAGATTTTGTTTTACGCTTGACACTAAAACCAGCGGGACATCGATACCATCAATCACATCAAGCGCACATTAAACTGGTTTGAGCCGTGCGACCATACTGCCAGAACAGGAACTTCACGCCTGTCCTGTCATCTAATCGCACTCCTCGCTTTCACAGTTTGTTCGTTTTGGTCTTTTGACCGATTGTAACTCATACTGAATAGACAGCAAGCCATAGCGCACATCTGAAGGATAATGAGCTTTTTGTTACTTGGTATATATACTTTGTAAAATCGGGACACAAATACATTGGCCGATATACAGGGTTTCAGAGGAGACGCCGGTCTTCAAAAGGCAAAAAAAACGAAACAATTTAGATAAAAAATGACATATTAGGGTTCAGTAAAGTATATACGTAGAAAGATTCAAGGTCTCAATTCTGCCTCCAGCTACTAGAAAAAGGCATATCGACACATCCTAAGCGTCGAAATGGTGATTTCGGAGCCGAATACGGCAGAACTCCGGGCCCGTCTCTTCTCGCAACTGCGCCCCGATGGACGCAATCTTGGCATTGTTCAAAAGCTAGCTCTGTTCCCACTATTTCGGTATTACTCACTACTGTGAAATCCTCATTAAACTGAAATTGGAAATTTCTTTTTGGAGAAAGGAGACAGTGCAGTACCTGTCTCACATATCGGCGCACGCCTGAACCCTTTCGTAAGGGAAGGGATAAAGGAGGGACTAAGAGAAGAAAGGAAGAAAGTGGTGCCGTAGTGGAGGGCTCGGGAATAATTTCGACCGCCTGGGGATTTTTAACGTGCGCTGACATCGCACAGCACACGGGTGCCTTAGCGTTTCGCCTCCAGCGAAACGCGGCCGCCGCGGTCGGGTTCGAACCCGGGAATTCCGAATCAGTAGCCGATTCGGAGTATCCGTGCTCGAATCTGACCGCGGCGGCCGCGTTTCGATGGAGGCGAAACGCAACGGCGCCCGTGTGCTGCGCGATGGAGCACACGGAGCACTTCTAACGAAAAAAGGAAAGGTCCGCCATACGGGTGTCCACATAACTTGGTGGACACCCGTATGGCGCCGTAAGGGAAGGGAGGAAGGATGGACTGAAAGAAGAGAGAAAAGGTGTTGCTTTATTGGAGGGCTCCGGAATAATTTCTACCACCAAGGGATCTTTAACGTGCTGACACCACACAGCTCCCGCGTGCCTTTTGCGTTTCGCCTCCAGCGATGCGCTTGCCTCAACTTCGGGTTTTTGCCAACATGACTAACCTTTCGTAAGTTTTCGTTATGTTGATATGCTGGAATTTCAATTAATTTTTGTCACTGAATTGAGAATGAACTAAGCTATGAAGCTGCTCTATATCTTCAGGACTGATTCGAGCATATAAAATTTTGTGACCAATAATGTCACCTAATTATAATTCGCAATTGTGGTGCTTCGACATAATTTAACATTTGTATATGAACGCATGCCTCAATACCAATATAAATAGCACCGCTTCACATGGAAGCACTTTGAAGCCTGCTCCATTCCAATAGGAATCAAACAATCTTAAGATGAAGTGTCTTATGGCCCCGTAGGAATTACCTAATTATGTTTAAGGTATTTTTATAAATTGCAAACAAATTGAGATATACTGAACCTCATTATATTTCAGAAAGCAGGAGGCATAAATTTATATACGCACGTAATTTGATTACGATATCTCTAACAAATAAATTTTCATTTTAAAACCAGTGTCTCGCTATTTCTTGGTTATAGCCCTTATTTTGTTATAAATTGTCTCGTTACAACAAGGTTGGATTGCGTATGTACAGACACGCGCAACACAAAAAGTTCTAGTGCGTAATTACTTGCTTGTTTTGTGTGAGGCTCTTTTAAACACAGCAACAAGCTTACTTTTTACCTTTCTTGTCTTTCCATCACGTTTCAAAATCAAATTAGTGATAGAGACAAAAGCAGATACCACATCAAGTACTAGTATACAAGTTTATTTAATACGCACGAATGCTACCAAGCTGATAGTAGAAGGCTTCATAGAAAGAACCGTGTCAAAATCTTGTGCTGTTGTCGGAGGAAGGGAAAGCTAGAGCAAGTTTTGCTTAATGACAGCAGAAAAAAGAAACGGGTATAATTAATGTTTTTGAAAAGACAGAAGAAGCATTGCCTATATCACGACATTGAAGAATGTGACACGGGTGTTGTTCGTGCTATGGAACAATTTGAAAAAGATTAAGAAATAAATTATTCAGCCATTGTTGTTAGTTATCGTTACCACGACAGAGACGACTTACGCATTCCTGTGACGTCTAAAGACATTGTTGGTGGTGCCGGCCTGAGACCAGGAAAACGCGGTAAAGGGCCAGTGGTACCAAATGTGTGCGATCTTTGTCATTCTGGTTCAAGTGAAACAGACATTAGTGCATTAGATGTGACTAATCTAGTTTATAATTGGTTTTTTTTGGGGGGGGAAAGGAAATGGCGCGGTATCTGTCTCATATATAGTTGGACACCTGAACCGCGCCGTAAGGGAAGGGATAAAGGAGGGAGTGAAAGAAGAAAGGAAGAAGAGGTGCCGTAGTGGAGGGCTCCGGAATAATTTGCGACTAGCTTTTTAAATTCTGCTCGGCAAATAGCGAAAATTCGACTGTTTTCATTTTCTTGTTCAGGAGGCGGTGGGTAGTGCACACTTTAAGGGATATACGAGTACTAAGTGACCGTGCCGGGCCAATGCGCACAACCAACAAAACGCGCCTGAACTCTACACAGAATGACTGGAAGTGGTTCAAGACGAGGAAGACATTTCTTCCTGAAGCCATGAAATTCTCTATGCGGTAGCTATGGTTAGATTGCTGTGTTCGCGCTAAGACATCTGTTTACAATAAAGCATTTTACGGGTCAAAAATTTTAACTCTCATTGCACACGAATACAGAACAATATTTAGCGGCTATAATATTTTACCACATTTATTAAACACTCATGCGGTGTTATGGAAACGTCTTCGCTGGAGCTCAGCCGTTAATGAAACATGTTCCCTGGAATTTACCGGCGCCGCCGACTCCTCTAATCTGCTGAATACTCCCTCATAAGATTCGCGCTCTGAAATCAACGAACGCGACATTTTAGTAGACTTGCTCAGATATTCTCTCTGGACTAAAATTGATATGTTATGACATGCAAACCTTTGCCGAGGCGCAAATAGTTCCTCACATTGGAGTCTTTCCATGGGAGCGAACATATTAGCCTTGTTCTCGCACATGTGATGACAAAATGACCAGGAGGCATGATTGTGTTAGTCTGAGATCTATCTTGAATACCTGTATGACTATAAAGTATGACATGCAACACATTATACGGCCTTTACGGAAATGAAAATGAAATTAAATCAGAGCGCGAGAAGCTCCAAATGAAACGCTATCGACCCAGTGTTGCGTCCTGCTTCATGTTTTCGTGCTCACTTTGTCCGTATTCTAGAACCTCAGTATGCATTATTCCACTTGTGTTCCGAGTTATGTTTGCGCATATGCACCAAGGAAGCACGAAAATGTTCACTGGGGCTTCTCGAGCACAAGAGAAATGAAAAAAAACCTCCTTGGATGTTTGTAGTATGCTATGCACCACGCGACTAGGAAGCGCTACACTCTCAGCATAGCTTGCACCCCCTTACCACATTACTGTAATGGCTCAGGCCAAAATGGACAGCATTCTCTATGGCGAGTTCTCGGTTACGAACATGCTGTGATGGAAGAGCGACACCATTCGCTTCCACAGAAAGACTCTTATAAAAACTCTGTCTCTAACAAACCAAATGCTCCCTATTTTTTTCTGTCATAATTTCACCAGCGAAAGTACGAGCCACCAGGAGAAAAACAAGGCGTTATCATGTGTTCTTCTCAGACTGTCTCCTACTTTCGCTGGTGAAATTATGTTTAAAATACACCAACTAGCCTACACGGTTACCTAGTTACAGTTTTTTTTCTGCACTTCATGTTTTCAGGTGCCGTTGTAATCAAAAAGGGCTGCTTCTCATGGGCTCAGTCTTCTGGTAGAAAATCAGAGCTCCAGCTCACAGACATTAACTTAGAAGTGCAACCTAAGTCCCTGGTTGGCATCGTGGGCTTCGTTGGAAGCGGCAAATCATCGCTGCTAGCTGCCATGCTGGGAGACATGGAGCTGATTGGAGGCCAGGTTAACATCTCGGTGAGTACAGTTGCGCTACACATCAAAGACGCAGTTTTTCTGTTTCCCTGTAAAGTGTAAAGTGGGAAACTCGAATTCGTAAGGTAGAAGTATTCTAAAGACGTTTGCAGGTACCAATCAGACTGAAACTTTTAAAAATGCCTCTAAAGTCAATGAATACTCATCGTGTACTCTCGTGTAAGAACCCTGGAACATGATTTACATTGCACCGACACACGGAAAGGCACGTCTCGTTAAATGAGACCTAAAGAGAAAGCAGTGAGCTTTGGACCTAAAGGTAATGTCGGTTACTAGTCCGGAACGTTGCCACTTGTATGATATAGTATGCCGGAATCCGTGCTTGTTCTCGGGAAATAAAAGTTCAAATGGTCCATGATGTGAGAAGACATGATATGTTTTAGTAGTCTGACGCTGGCGAAATGTGCCCACAGTTATTGGGATTTGTGTTACTAAGCAATTTAAGTGCTCGAATTATGTGTGCTCGTTTCCAATCGTCTGGAAAGAATCCTGTATCCAGAGAATATCCGTACAAGCAAAGCCTAAAATTTGTGGTACGCTTATTTCAAAATTTTAGTGTTGATTCTTTTACGTCCCGGGGATTCTTTAAGCCCAACCTGTCAGTTGTGTGGGCAATACCGTTTTTTTAATAGCAAAAATTGTGAATTGAGACCTGATGGTCAGTGATAGAGAAGTCACATGTGATCAAAAGAGAACTCAGTGGGGAATATCTCACAACAAGATTTATTAGAGTTCGCAGCACTCACCTAACGGCAAGGGCGGCGCAATACTAAAGGCCACGTTGTCGGTGACAGCTTTGGCAGGGAGAACTATGCGAAGAAACACATAGGCAAATTTTCTCCTTCCTCCTCTTTCTTCTCACGGGCAGCTTCCAATATGAAAGCACATCAAGTATTTTGACTTCGAATCGTAGAGCATGTGATGGTGAAGATATACGTGAAGATATACGCAAGCGCTTTTTTGTTTCTTTCAGGGCCGTGTAGCTTTCGCCCCGCAGCTGCCAATTGTGCACAACATGACGATAAGAGACAACATCCTTTACGGAAAACCTATGGAGCCTGTATTCTACGAGCTTGTTATTCGCAGCTGCCAACTCGTGGACGATATCAACAAGCTGAAGTCTGGCGATATGACTGAAATTGGGGAAAAGGTACGATTACTGTTGTTTGAAAACGTCATGACACATTTTCGGCGCTTATTAAGCATTTCAAGACAATTTTATTCCTTATGAGTGGGCTACTAACTCACTTACACCCTTGCAAAATGTTGGTTTCTACCGCATCTTGTCATGTTTCGAATGGCGTAGGCAATCATTCACAATGATGTTGACCGATGAACAAACCATTGCGAGAGAACTTGCACATGGGGTGCTTATTTCCCCGTGCTTACGGCGCTAGGCTCATGAACCCACTGATATCAACATGCTATCAATACTCGTTGCTAATGTGCAGGTCATCCGCAGGCATTTTATTCCGTCCCTTCTCGGCTGTCGTTCTTGAGAAAGAAGATGTCTTTAAGGCAGCGGAAGTGCCCGAGAAGGGAAGTGGCCTAAAAGCGGTTAAAAAGAAATTAATCATTTGGCAAGGGCGCTCCAATATACACGGAGTATAATGTTATTACAAACATGAAATAGTACACGGAATGTGCAGCTCTGACAGACGACACATGACAGAAAAAAACAGGATGCGAATGATGAATCCTATGGCGGGAATGAAATGGAAATTCCTCAGCAACTGGAAGGGAAGTAAAGAAAGCTCTGAAAGGAATGCAAAAGGGGAACATGGAAGGTGATCAGGTTACTACATATTTGTTGAAGGACATACGAGACAATTGACGAGTAAAATGTTGCCAGTCTTTGTAGTAGGGTCTCACGACCTCGAGGGTTCTGGAATCTTAACACAGCGCTTACATCACCTTATTCCTTAAGAAAGTACACATCAAAGAGTTGAATATTGCAGACGGATCACCTTACTATCTCTTGAGAGGCACGTTGTGCCATATATATGAAGGAAGCCAACAGTCACCGAAACCAACGAAAACCTCTCACTTTCCTGCCCTTGTCTGCTCAATAGCTTAACGAATGCCTCAGCTGTGGCAGTCTTGGTGTTGTAAAAGTTGTGTAAGAGGGTTCTCGCACAGCTTACGCCCTCACCATTCGATCACGTTCCACGTGACAATGATGATTAAACATTTTAACTGCACCGAATATTGGTGGTCGGTTCCACTGTTCCTGGAGTCCATTGGTCGTTGCAGCTGCTCTTTCCATTTTGGCCAGCTGGTGCTGAACTTTCGTGTAAAAGCTGGACAGCATTTGCTCCCGACCGCTCAATCGTCGGTTCTTTTATACTCCCTACTACTGTGTTGTTTCGGCAGGCCCCTACCATATGGTATAGGTCCGCCTCGATCTACACCACAATGTGTGCTCTGGCGCTTATTGTCTCTGGGTAGAGTGCATGAAGTTCTTTTAGATTTCATTTTGTGTTTGCATTCTTCTCAGTGTTATTTCCTGTTCTTTGTATAGTTCACCTGATGGCGCGCATTCTCTTCTGTTTAACCAGTAATGTAAGAGAACCTTTGAGTATGAGAAAGTCATGGTAATGCTGGACGTACTACGCCTGCCGTTCCATAGGCTTGTGGCGCTGGTTAACATTCTCAGGGTTAGCTTGAACGGAACATGAATACGGAAACTAGACAATCACCGTACTAGCACAGTTAACAGAGAAGCGTACGTGCAATTCAGTGGTTGTAGGTTCGGGTCCCACCGGCATCATGTGACTGTTTTGGTGCGCTAGCACTGAAACCCAAATCAAAAATTTACTTGATCTTTGTCCGTCCGAAGTGTCTCTCATGCGTTTACCACATTGCCCTGCGCCAATGGTGTAAAGGTTAACAGTGTACGGGTATGAATTTTATTCTCCCAGCTTTTTCGAAACAGAACTACTTTTAATCGCTTTGGTGCGCAGCTCTTAGGCTCCCGTACTTGCGTTCCGCGTCGCTGTCGCCGTAACATGCCACCGCACGCCACACGCCGCCTCACCGGTGGCGTGTTACGCGGTGTCACAGGTGGCTTGTTAGAATGCAGTGGCAGAGCGACATGCAACCTCCCACGGCGAGAGCCAAGGAATGGACAACCAGAAGGCGGATGCCACGGGAAGACCCCGAGGGTAGAAAGCAGGCTAACCCGCTACCTGCCGACGGCGGCAACTGGCGTGTAAAGAGCTGCGTTGAAATCGCTTATTACCGCCTATCGTAATGGTGTGTCCATTTTTTATTACCACTGAAGTCATTAACAGCAAAGGTAGCAATCCATGTTAGAAGTCATGGTCACATCAAAAAGTCAGTGGGCATGGTTGGCGCCTTTTGTGTCTTCCAACATGTTCCAACAAAAGGACTCCAACAAGTTCGCAGACTGGAGGACGCTTTCAGCTGCAATGACATTAGTTTTATTATTAAAATTCAAAAAATAGGTTTTTGTTTAAACACGCCGCCTCTCCGATTTTAAATACTCTGTTGTCACTCCAGAGTTGTTCCTTCTCAGCAATATGTGAAATGCTATTGCTTCTTACTGCCTTCTCCCTCCTTCTCTATTGCAATAGGTACTGTGGGGGCCAAATATGTCTCACCTCCCACTACCATCTCGAGGCGAACCACGTGGGCTGGTTATGCGCTTTTTGGCTAAAATGACAGAAAGCTGGCGAGTTTGCTGCGTACTATTACAAAGCAGTGTGAAAAAACTAACGCCAGAAACAAGCGCCACCAGCGCTGACTTTCAGCTAAACGTTGAATAAACATGCATATCTGTACCTTTTTTCCGCAAAAAAAAGAAGGCACTTGTCAATGCTTAATAAATTGTTTTTTTATCGCACTGCAGTGCTGAAAGAGTGCTCTGCAGGTGCGCAAATTCACAGCCATCTAGATTTAGCGACGGTTTGATCGCGCATTCTGTACCATTATAATCTATTTATTGCGCTTAAACCGAATACCTTCCTAAGAGTCTGTTCCATGTTTTTGCAAATGTCCCAGGCTTCCTGGAAAAATGGGGCACATTTGTATTTACATTGCTTCGCGCCGCGAGAGCAAATCTTGCTCGCATCAGATTGAGGAGCGTGAACGGACTATGTGCTAGGCTTAGGGACGGAGAGTATCTAGACATTACGATAGCAATGGAGAGGGAAAGAATGGTTGTAATGATGAAATCGGACATGAAACATGTGCTTGTGGAAAACGAAGGTTGCTAACGTCAAGAGACTGCCGTCATTTCCTATATCCTCTTGTCGCAACGCCGAAAAAAAAATTGGAGGAGACACAGCAGCTTCGCCTGAAAAGTATGACGCGTAGCGATGACGGCTTAGTGCCTATATATAAAGGATTGGTCATCCTGTACTTAGCATTCATACATTCCTGGGAGTCCTCATACCACTCCTGGCGCAGTGTTGCAGCGGTTCAGTGACGCGCCACTGCCCTGATATGGCAACTGCTGCAGCAGGTGGGCTTGTGCAGCCTTGATTTCTCTTCCCGAGCGATATCTCGCGAAAGATAATTAAACTAACTCCCACCTGTCACGGTGGTCTGTATGCTCACAATCTGGTATGCAGGTTTAGATGACACCACAAGGTTCTGTGACCTCGGAGGCCCACCTACCTGCTATAGTTTGCTTCTCCGTCTATTTGTTTGTAGCCATTTCACTCACTCACGGTCGTTGACCACGACACTAGCTCTTTAAAGCTATGTCGTTAAAAATGAGCCACACATGCAATGTTGTCGTTGTATTTTCTTCTCGAAACCGCTATAGAATGTTTGCAAAGCTGTGTATCGAAGGTGACTGGCAAATGTAGGAAATAGAAGAAGAGGCGGCTGGAGCGGGATGCAGGAAGATAGGATGATTCATTTCGTGAAAAAAGTTGTCTACCTAATTGGCCTTTCATGCGGCAGATGTTATGTTGTTGAGACATGTCGTTCCTTGAAAACCACCTGAGGGAACGTAATAATTTCTGGGGAAAACTCGCAGGCACAAATTTAATTACGGCTGTATTGAATGCTGCGGAGAGGGGGGCAAAACGCGACTCTAGTTTGGAAATCTTGCTCGTTATTTTTGATTCACGTATCTCATGAATCAAATACTAGCTAATTATTTCCTAACCTCCCCGCCTTTCCGTTCATTTTTCTCTCTCTCTTTCTCTCAAATATTTCCTACCGTTATGAAATCATGCTTACCAAATTTTAAGCGCCTATATTAAGAGGAAGAGAGTGAGATTTAACGCAATGTAAAATTTGAAACTGGCCCATTTCGCCCCTCCCCAGTTGGAAGAATGACACAGTGCACGGGGTATAATGAGACGCACGTGCAAAATCACCAAATCAATCATCTCTGCAACGAATGCGCACAAAGTGGGCTCCTTGAACATCTAGGTGATCTTTGTGAGCCTAATCGAAAGGTGACACTGCATTTTGACCAAACCCAGCACTGTTTTGTTCCATGCCCAACTACGGACTACGCAGCTCTGCCGCCGGGCTCTCCGCGTAGCCTTTCTACGAGAAGTTTTTGAATTTCCGGCCTTCATCATAGCTTTGTTCTCTTTTAGTGTCACAGTTGGTTTTTTCGCTCCACCGTGTTGGATTGACGCACGATTTATTTCGATTCGCGGCGCATGCACACAAGGCTTGTAATATGATTTCTTGTAAAATGGCTCCTCAAGCCCGCTGGAAAGAGTGCGGCAAAAAGTTTGCACTATTTTTATGTAGTTCTCGCTTTTCGTGTTCGCTCAATTTTTTCCTCTCCTGTGGTGAGCGCCTTTGGAAACAGCAAAACGTTTGCTCGATGACACCGGCACTGCTTGCATCCCTCCCGAGATTTATTCCTATTTCCTAAGTGCTAGTCGGCATTATTAGCTCTCGTTTTTACACTCAAGCCATCTTAGAGAGCGGAAAATGACAGGTACAGATTTAGTGCAAACAATTAAACTCCTACATTCACTTTAGTGCCATCAGAGAATCACAACGTCGAGTTTTGCGCCGCATATGACCTGCTGCCGCAATAATTTCTTTTTATTTAAGTGAGATGCTAAAAATTTTAAACTTTTCATAAATACGAAAAATATCCAAATGTAATAGCTGAATACTTGCGTCCAGCCACTACTCGAGGTTGCGTGAAAAATATTTTTCAATTCAGGGAAGTTTTGAAAAATCATGCGTACAAAAATTCGTACCTTTCCGACCGATTTCTCGCTCAGCATGGCTCACGCCTCAATTTTTTTCCAGCCTTGAAATGGCCAATCTGGTAAACTTCTCTGGTAAACTCAGCTCCAGCGGACAAGGGGTGGGTCATAGTGCATAAATATTGTCACGTAGTGGTGACGGCAGTCGAAGCAGCAATGAAGACGACGAAAGGGTCATCTAAAAGAAAACTGTTTATCGGGCTGACTTGCACCCAAAATGGACTGAATCACTCGGCGGCGTCGAAGCGACAAGCGTGCTCGGCAGTCGTCGAACAGAATGCCCGCCGCTGTCAGCCATACTGAGCTTAAAGCTTATAGCGAACTTTCGAGATAAAGCGTGCAAAGTTACTAGAACATTCCGGAGCAACGTAGAATCAGCTCTGCCTGGCTGCGATCAATCGAGATAAATCTAGTCGGGTCTTGCGTCGCAAACAAAGCGATAAAGTGGTGTGGCGGCAGATTTGAAAAACGAACATACACTGCAAATATTCGCGGCAATATGAAGTTAAAAGGATAGTTAAATTATATGCTAGGGAGCACTAAGTGACCAAATGTCGCGTTTTGCACCACTCTTCCTTACACAGAAATGCGCACCGTACTTTAGCGAACCTGACCCGCGGCGGCTGAGTTTTTATGGAGGCAAAACGCGAAGGAGCCCGTTTGCTGTGCGATGTCAGTGCACGTTAAAGATCCCCAGGTGGTCGAAATTATTCCGGAGTCCTCCACTACGCCACCTCTCTCTTCCTTTCTTCATTCACTCTCTCCTTTATCCCTTCCCTTACGGCGCGGTTCAGGTGTCCAACGATATATAAGACAGCTAGATACTGCGCCATTTCCTTTCCCAAAAACCAATTATTATTATTATTATTATTATTATTATTATTATTATTAGAATTGTTATTATTGTTAAAATTATTTAGCAAACGTAAACGGTGTACAAACATAAGGAGCAGAAGTTATGTTGAAGCGTATCACTTAGATGGTGGCAGTCTTGCGTGCGACAGCAAGAGTCGCATGTGGCTGGACAGGCGTAGATTTGCATACCTAGAAGGTATGTTTTCAGAAATACCATATCACCCGCCGCGGTGGCTCAGTGGTTAGGGCGCTCGACTACTGATCCGGAGTTCCCGGGTTCACCCGCCGCGGTGGCTCAGTGGTTAGGGCTCTCGACTACTGATCCGGAGTACCCGGGTTCGAACCCGACCACGGCGGCTGCGTTTTTATGGAGGAAAAACGCTAAGGCGCCCGTGTGCTGTGCGATGTCAGTGCACGTTAAAGATCCCCAGGTGGTCGAAATTATTCCGGAGCCCTCCACTACGGCACCTCTTTCTTCCTTTCTTTAACTCCCTCCTATATCCCTTCCCTTACGGCGCGGTTCAGGTGTCCAACGATATATGAGACAGATACTGCGCCATTTCCTTTCCTAAAAAAACCAATTAAAAACCAGTTCCCGAGTTCGAACCCGACCGCGGAGGCTGTGTTTTTATGAAGGAAAAACGCTAAGGCGCCTGTGTGGTATGCGATGTCAGTGTACGTTAAAGATCACGAGGTGGTCGAAATTATACCGGAGTCCTCCACTACGGCACCTCTCTCTTCCTTTCTTCTTTCACTCCCTCCTTTATCTCTTCTCTTACGGCGCGGTTCAGGTGTCCAAGGATATATGAGACAGATACTGTGCCATTTACTTTCCACCAAAACCAATTATTATTATTATTACCATATTATTGAAAAGGAGAGATTGCGCATTTACTCATCGCTTCTTATCCTTCTTTGCGGAAATTGTGATAGACATACGTGGACCTGCTACACTTCTGTTGTATGTCTGCGCAGCCATTTTCTCTTTTGACTTTTGTCTTCCATTCTTGGCGATATTGGTAAACGCTTTCTCGGCATTTTCTACATTGCTCTTTTATTTTCGCTTAAAATTATACATATAAATATTAAGCAAAAGTCCAGTTTCCTCGAAGCAATGGTGCCAGCTTCAACCCGCTAATTCTGAGGACATGAACGAAGCGGGCGCTGTGCGTTTATTTACTTCTGTCCCTCAGGCTGTCTCTATCCGTGCTTACAGGGCACCAACCTGAGCGGCGGCCAGAAGCAGCGCATCTCCATCGCCCGCGCCGTCTATAGCCGCAGTGACGTGTATCTTCTGGACGATCCGCTCAGTGCCTTGGACCCCGTCGTGGGCAGCCGCGTTTTCAGGGAAGTCTTTGGCAATAGGGGCCTCCTACGGAACAAGGTGCGCCATTGCGGACATGTGTCGTTTCGACTAATGCGTTGCTTTCTCCATTCTCTCGTAACAAAATCCAAGAGAGCACTCAGTTGTTATGAATAAATTTTGCTTTCCAGCGAAAGTTCGACTTAGTGGGTTCCACTCGTGAATATACGGGGATGGTTAAATTTTAAGCGCAGATTTCCAGAGCTCGCAATTAATTTTTCCTCAGTAGTTTCCACAACGTTAGTGTTGTGAAAAGCGTTTGTGTTGCTCTTCCTTAAGAAGGGCACCCTTGTGAAACCTCTTCGTAGTGCGTGTGTTATATTTATTTTTTATGTGCACTTTCCACGAGCATAAGTTTACGTTCATTCCAACATTTTTCAGACTCGCATCATGGTATGCAACCAGGGCCGTTATTTGCAGCAAATGGACAAGCTTGTCCTGGTGGATGACAAGCGCATTAGGGTGTACGATAAATTGGAGGAGCTCATTAGGGACCCAGAATCGCCGCAGAATTTTCGCGAAGCTCTTGAACGGCAAAAATCGGACGCTCATAAAAGCAGGTAAAGAACTCTTTATCATGTTTTCATGCCTTTCTTCTAGAAAGTAAAAGTACTAAAAGTGTATTAATGGTTGCCACTTCCATAAAGAGTGGGATACCTGCCTGCAAAAGGCTAACGTAAACATCGGATGAAATGTGAACAGCTCAGTGATTCTTTTTGAAAATCTTAATCTTTCTCTTTTTACCTCCCTCTCATTCTCTTGCGCAAAAAAAAAAATTAAAACCTCTCTTACATCCTGTGTAAAATGACTCAAGGTACAAAGAAAATCTTGAATATAAATACCAAAAATGAAAAGCTGGAGATATGTCTCATTCACAGAAAAAGAGTGTCTCAGGTGAGAAGGAACGAGTAGGTGTACTGTTTTAAGATTGGTGATTCAGAGTCGGAAGAAAGACAATGCGCCCCCTTGAACCGCCATGTTCCATCCTCCTCTACGCTCTTGATCTGGTTCCGCACGGCTCTATCTAGTATCTGGAACTTGAGTGGCACTTAAAATAAAAACAACGAAATTGAATGGAAATACTTTGCAGATGCAGAAAGCATTTGAATATGTGTGAATTTCGAGCTTTTTTTATAAACAAGATTTACTGCCACAGGGCATCTATGGGCAAAGGTGTGATAAAGGATGCACTAATGGTTAAAGTATTGGATAAAGGTTAGCTGATTTTTTTTAAAGTCCAGTAGTAAGCGATGGTATGGTCTTGCGTTCAGGAAAAATGTGAAGCAGAGTTACTCGGTGAAAGAACCGCTACCTTCAGGTGCCGGATCCTTGTAGGCTTGAAAGCTGGGTAGTCCCACGGTATGCGGTGAATATCGGTTTCAATGTCAACTTGCGAGTTAAATTAGGGCATTGTATGTGGATGACTGTTCCACATTAGCGTATCTGAGACTTCGTTCCAGATATATTTTGAAGAATACCATGCGGAACTGAGTTCCACGTAGGGCCCGGTTTCAGGGCAGGACCTTTCAAATAAGAGGGTAAAAAATAGCCTGGCACGGATGCTCAACTGGCAAACCTAATCGCACTTGCAGCTTAGCGTTCGGAAATCGTCTCTACGACGTTTTCGTCGTTAATTTTTCAAGTTCATTGGCTAGAGCTGACCTGATTAACTGTCCATAAAGCGGCGGCTTCGCTATGTTTGGTAATACCTCGGTAAAACAATTGTTGGAAAACCTAGCATTCGATCTCACTGAATCTTCAGACATGAATTTAGAACAAAATATCTATGGTTCCCAATTTACACGATTCATCTTTCATCCTAAAGCAGTACGAGGCCATTTTGGCGTCTGGCCTGCTCACGAATGCGACCGCGGCCGGCAAATTTCTCACCAGCCCAATAACGCGGCTGTTGAGCTAAGGCTGTGGGCTAGCTAACGCAACGTAATGTTTGCAGTGTTAGCTCGGAGCAAATGGAAGAGAACGACACAGTTGGGAGAATCACTCAAGAAGAGGAGGGAAAAGCCACAAAGGTGAGCCTTCGCATTGTGCTTGTTTTGATCAACGGCAGTACACTGGATTGGGACTTTTCTAACCACAGTGCCATTGTTGCCACTGATGCAGGGCTCTGTAATTATGCAGTGCTATAGCTACCGCGAGCTCATAGGTTAATTTTAGATTTAGAAGTGAAGTTAATAAGTTAACTTGTATTTAATGTATTACTTTACCTGACGTCATCACCGCGCGTGCTTGAGATCTCTGGCTACCAACGAACCTAAGGAAAAAAAAAACAAACTGAAAAGACGGCTTCCGAGACAGGCACACACTCGTTAGTGGTTTTGTACGCAGACTTTTCTATACTTAAAACCTCCCGCCGTCACCTGCAACTGAATGCTTATGAGGTGCTGAAAATCCTGCTTTGTTTTGAATGCAAGTTTATTGAATGGTGCCTTTTTCAATTACTTCACTATTTAGGGTACATTATTTCATAAGCAAGGCTTCGAGTATGCTGTATAGAAAAATGCTGGTTTTCGAGCCTTATCGTTGGTATGTGCATATAAGCATGTGCTTGCTTTGAAATAAAACCAGCGGTTAATCTGCGCACGTGCCGTACTCTGCATTGTCCATGTGTGTCTGTTTTTCCTCCGCACTTTCTTTGTGAACTAAGAGCAGCCTAACTTCCCTTCGACGTGCCATCTATAGCCATGGCTGTAATAGTGTTTCTTAAAAAAATACCGGTCGATTTGGGTTGAAAGGCAAGGTGCGAATCAGGTGTTTTAGCACATCGTTTTTAACTTTGGTTACGGTGTTCGAATACATTGTTCAAATAGTTCGGTTGATTGAAGCTGTGCGGATATCCATCATGGGTGGTCATTCTCTTCTTTGCAATCATTGATTCCTGAGAGTCCTTCACAGATTCCTGGGAGTCCTCGTGCCATTACAGGGGCAGATGTGCAGCGTTTAAGCGATGCGCCCCTGCGATTGCAGGTGCTACCATCGGTGGGACTTGTAAGACAGGTTGCTATTACCGAGCAACCTCTCGTGACCATCCATTAATTCATCTACCACCTGCCACGGTGGGAAGCATATTTACCTGTATAAACCTGGCAGGTTGCCCACAACGCTGTGGGCAGGTGGCAGTCTGCGAGAAAGCAGGCTTCACACAACCAAAGCAAACAAGCAAACAGGCAAGCAAACAGCCAATCCCTCAGTCAGTCAGTCATTGTCAGACAGCCAGCCAGCCAGCCAGACAGACAGACGGACGGACAGACAGACGGACAGATAGACAGACAGACCGACAGACCGACAGACCGACAGACTGACTGACTGATTGACTGACTGACTGACTGAAAGCGCTGTCGCACTAAGCAGGCTTACTAATAACGGTCTAACACTTTGAACATGTTGTCAACCACCTTTTTTTCGCAGTGCTAAGGATAGATCTATCTGTGCCGCAGAGGAAGCATCAAAAATTGGACTGAAGATAACCGCAAACGTGGGAAAGCGAACGGGAGGAGCGGCTCGCAAAAATGCTTAGCAGAGTAACAACCCTACGACACTGCGTGGAGATAACGCATTGCTGTCCAGGCAAGCGTCATTTTGCCTAGCATATATGCTTTAACTTGACAGCGCGGATGTCCCCTACGTTGGCTTTTCCCGTGTTCTAGGGGCCCCTAGAGGCAACCGAGCACAACGGGCACATTTCTCAAGTACCATAACAGGCCTCGCTCGAAGCGCGCGCCGGTCGCGAGGAGAGCCATTCAAGAGAAACCAATCAGCACACATCCATCGTGTATAATGATATGCAAAAATACAATTAATTTGTCGTAGTCACAAGGCATTAGTTGGGAACTGCGATTGGCGGTACTCTGCGGCGTACATACAGGTAAAACGTTAGGGGCCCTATAGTACGCGTAAGACAACGGGTAATGTAGTTGCACGCTTCAAAACCAATCCTACCGATATGATTATATCGCGTGCACGAATCCTCGCACAAGCACCACACCCAGTTTTGTAGTGCAGCGGAAATCGTGTCCTTGCTACAGCGCAACCATGGAGAGCGCAGTGCAGAATTGTCGCAGGTAATGTGTATGATGCTCGTGCTAGTGTTCACCAGTATCGTCGAACAAGTCGGAGTGCGCAGGATGGCATGCATTTATTCTTTAGTCTCAGCCATACGTTCAGAGTGCGAATGCATCAGTTACATAATAGTATATGCAACATGACAGCGTGTGTGATAGACGCAAGAGCACCCCTGTTTTCTCGCCAGACAGGTTGGCAGCTGTTTCGTGACCTGCTGCGGCTGGCGCAGTGGCCTGCGCTCGTCAGCGTGCTCGTGTTCTTGGCGGCTGCATGTGCGTTCATGCTGGGCCAACTCTGGATCAAGCGCTGGACAGACGCCACGACTGCTGGCGCCGACGGCGGCAACTCTCAGCAAACAACGCCATGGGTGCAAGTCTTGGTGATGCTGTGCGTCCTAGATGGTAGGGATTGCTCAAGCAGAGTCTACCTTCAGATGACTTGGGTTGTGGTGGTTACCGTTCTAGACTAGATATTCTGTCTTCAGGGCAGAGGCGGACAGATAGCATCGACAGAACAGAGAGGAGGACATGAGAGCAGAGGACAGGCGATCACACGCAGAAAAGCCTCGGAAAAAACGCGGGTTGTGTTCATTTGGGCAGAAGATGTGTTCAATGATGCACTTTGATTTGTGGGCATTGCTCGTTCAAATCTGCAGTAATGTGCTACGAGCAGAATTCCTTCAGCTCCAAATTAAAAAAAACAGATTATAGGTGGATACCCCTGCTAAATGAACGGAAATTGGTTACACAGAAGTCTTTCTGAGGTTGCGATTTGTGGTTTTTGAGAAAAGAAACTGCCGCGGTAGCTGTCTGAGTTCGGCATGTCCACCACGCATAAATTTATCGGTTTCTGAGGAACAGAAATGGTGCAGTAAACGCAAGAGGCGCCCGTGTGCTGTGCGACCCCAGTGCACATTAATATTACGCGACAATATAAGGAGACCGTTCTTATAAAAACCTGGCGTCATACGCCGTCGTCTTGCGTGCGCCGGGAAAATCTCGGAAGTTTAAAATCAAGCTAACGAATTTGGGAAAGGGTTGAATAATAATAATAATAATAATAATAATAATAATAATAATAATAATAATAATAATAATAATAATAATAATAATAATAATAATAATAATAATAATAATAATAATAATTGGTTTTTGGGGAAAGGAAATGGCGCAGTATCTGTCTCGTATATCGCTGGACACCTGAACCGCGCCTTAAGGGAAGAGATAAAGGAGGCAGTGAAAGAAGAAAGGAAGAAACTGGTGCCTTAGTGGAGGACTCCGGAACAATTTCGACCACCTGGGTATCTTTAACGGCCCCGCCGCGGTGGCTCAGTGGTTAGGGTGCTCGACTACTGATCCGGAGTTCCCGGGCTCGAACCCGACCGCGGCGGCTGCGTTTTTATGGAGGAAAAACGCCAAGGCGCCCGTGTGCTGTGCGATGTCAGTGCACGTTAAAGATCCCCAGGTGGTCGAAATTATTCCGGAGCCCTCCACTACGGCACCTCTTCTTCCTTTCTTCTTTCACTCCCTCCTTTATCCCTTCCCTTACGGCGCGGTTCAGGTTTCCAACGATATATGAGACAGATACTGCGCCATTTCCTTTTCCCCCAAAACCAATTATCATTATTATTATTATTATCTTTAACGTGCACTGACAACCCACACCACACGGGTGGGCGCCTTAGCGTTTTTCCTCCACAAAAACGCAGCTGCCGCGGTGGGGCTCGAACCCGGGAATTCCGGATCAGTAGTCAAGCGCCCTAACCACTGAGCCACCACGGCAGGCAATATTGCCGAGGACGTTGCTTTATTGGTCGTATATCGGAATATAGAAGCACTTCATGAAAATAAATTAGCCGCCATTGAGAGTCGAACTCAGTCGGTCGGCGTGCCGAGCGGACGCATGATGCATAGGCCACGAAGGGTCATTTGTTCAAGGGTGTTAGAGGGGCACATGATGAAATAATTAGAAGAAAAATAACAGGATTGCATTTGTCGGCTTTCGAACCCGGCCACGGCGGCTGCGTTTTTATGGGAGCAAAACGCTAAGGCGCCCGTGTGCTGTGCGATGCCAGTGCACGTTAAAGATCCCCAGGTAGCCGAAATTATTCCGGAGCCCTCCACTATGGCACCTCCTTTATCGTTTCTTCTTTTTACTCCCTCATTTATCCCTTCCCTTACGGCGCGGCTCAGGTGTCCAACGATATATAAGACATATAGGGCGCCATTTTCTTTCCCCAAAAACCAATTAATAATATTATTATTATTATCACTGGTCGGCTTAAGAACCGAAACGGGAAAGCCTTTCCTTTTCTTTCTTTTTTATTCTTCATTTTTTATTTTTAAATTTTTGTTGTAAACTTTCTGTTTCAATTGCACTTACTTTTTATATTTAATAAATTTTTATAATCATTTACGTTTTGTTATTTTTTGTATTTTTTATAGCCAAAATTTTACTTTATTTACTTAGTTTTGTTATGTAACTTTTATATGTTATTTTTGCTTAATTTTTATTTTTTACTGTGTTTTTTCGTCACCACATTCACCCAGAACCTTCTTGACACGTAGCAATGAATAATATAACTAAATTTAACTAACGCACTAATTGCAATTCGTCAACCAAATTTCTCCCATTTTAAAATGTATCATATATTACCCAACATAATTAAAAATTTCCC
Organism: Amblyomma americanum; assembly: GCF_052857255.1. Lineage (NCBI taxonomy): Eukaryota > Metazoa > Arthropoda > Arachnida > Ixodida > Ixodidae > Amblyomma > Amblyomma americanum. The sequence goes on from NC_135506.1 coordinate 89,591,236, forward strand.
ATCTATCTATACAGGACGACAGGATCGCGCGGAAAAAATTTGCGGACACTTTGCTGGCGCGACATAACTACATATTGTTGTCGCATTAATAAGAAGGGCATGCAGCGCATATGGCAGGTTCTCCCATATCATGAATGGCAGTTTACCGATATCCCTCAATAGAAAAGCTACAACAGCGGTACTTTACCGGTACTCACCTACGGGGCGGAAACGTGGAGACTAACGAAAAGTGTTCAGCTTATGTTAGGACAATGGTACGAGCCCTGGAAAGAAAAATGATAGGTGTAACGTTAAGAGACCGGAAGCGGGCAAAGTGCATTGGAGAACAATCGCGAGCTCAGGACATCGTAGTCGAAATCCAGAGGAATAAATGGGCTTGGGAAGAGCATGTAATGCGAAGGGAAGATAACTGAGTGGATTGCAAGAGAAGATAAGTGTAGCGCAATGAGGGAGACGTATGAGATTAAGAAGTTAGCGTGGATACGGCGGCCGCAGCTGGCAAAGGGCAGGGTTAATTTGAGAGACATAGGAGAGGTCTTTGCCCTGCAGTGGGCTTAGTCATGAAGTGTAATCTCGATAGTGACTGCTAATGGTAATCGATAATTGTGATTGGTGATTGTTAGTCGCTTATGTGATATGTAATTGTGATTGTAATCGATAAACGTCATCGATAAGGTGATTATGGATTGGTAATTGGTAATATTGATTGGTAACAGGCGATTAGTGATTGTTGATTGGTGATCGATAATTTGTAAACGATAATTAAAGTGTGGAGTGGGTAATTAATGCGATTTATTATTGGTAATTGATACTTGCGATTTTTATTAATGATTCTTATTGAATAATTCTGAGTTAGAAACTGTCAACTTCTCGCGGCAGCCGCCGAGAGGGGCAGGCTTTCGGGACATGGAAAGTTTCCATCGTGTGTGAATACCGCTAGGGGGCGCCGTCATTGAGAGTAGAACGTGGCGTCCTGCGTGGTAAGTTTCTATAGCGAAGCAATAAAAACAGGTAAATAAAAGGAGGAGAAAGCGCAATCGCGTCTACTCATAAGGCGGAGCTGAAGCGTACTCCTAATTTCGTGCCGTAGGTTCTAGATAATTCGGGAGCCCTCCATTACGGCACCTCTTTTCTGTTGCTCCTTTTACTCCCTCCTTCATTCCTTCCTCCCGCCGGGGAAATCGTCCACAGTGTAGTGAGACAATTACTTCACCATTTCCTCTCCCCCCCCACCCCCAATAAAGCACAGCGTGATTGAGGTGTCCTTTGAGATGTGACAAACTGACAGCGCCTGCATTTATTTCAGGCTTCTAGAATTTCTTGTTTTCGTTTTATTTTTGTTTGAATCCGAAGGACCAGCAGTTCTTTCGAACAATGGCGTGCCTTTGTTACAACGGTTCTAATACGAGGCCAGCTTTCCTGTGTGACTAAAAGAATTGCAGTTGTTGCAATGCTCACCTAACCTTTTTTTATGCAACTGCCGTATACTCCGAAACACTTCCTTCCGCAAGACAGCGGAGTGAAGTAGACAACACCTGTGTATACTGCAATAGAGCATAAACCAGACAGCTTTTTTTTCAGGCCGTGAAAACCACGGAAACGTCGCGCCTGCCTGCAATCATTTTAAGACCAAGCGACACTTTGTGCATTTACGGGATAGACACCAGCCGCTTCTTTTTCTTGGTTTTATGTGTATCTTTTCGTTCTTTTTTGCCAGTTAAGGCTTTTAGCCCTTTTCACGATATCAAGGCCAAGAGAATATCACGGCGGCGGCGATCTTACAACTTCGCAATTTTCTGATTAAGCCCTGGCTGCTGTATGAGCACACATGATATACTGGTGCTTTAGGTCATGAAAGCATGCGCGATGGATCGTTTTAAGTTGGAGAGTCCAGATTCGAATCTCCGAATTAGTTTCTTTCATTTGCTCTTGTAATCCCAGCACGAGTGGCTCTTGTGCTCATGAATTTCCATGTCTAAGCATCTGATGACTGATTATTCTGGCAGATCAAAAGTGAAGTTTAGCCCCTTAAACGACATTTTGAGCAAATTGTCAACCAAGCTTGAGTTGACACTGAGAGCGTCACCTGAGAAATAACGCAAAAATCGTCAACACAGTGAAAACAAGCCAGCGCCCCGAGAGTTTCCAAATGATCTTTCAGAGCGCTTTTTCTTTCTATGTATAGGCCTTACAGCACTGCAGCCAATGTACGTTGAACAGCCCGGTCGCTGCATAAACAAAAAAAAATTAGGCGGGGTTTAACTCCACTTCAGTTGATGTGTAACGTGCGCAAGAGAGGTGATACTAATGGTGACGCCACAAAAGACACAGCAGCCATGAGATGACGCAAATCTAAAAGCTGTGAACTACCTTTTCAGGCCAGACCCGAACCAAATTTTTGAGATCTAGGTCAAATTTGAGGCTGCCATCGTGCGAGGATCGTTAAGTTATTTTTGGAAATCGATTTGTCCAAATCGTCAAAGGTCAAATTTCGGGGTTCGCTCGTGGCAAACTTTTGGAAATGACCCGGGCCAAATTTGAAGGTTACCATCGTTTCGGGCACGGTAATTTATGGTCGGTGATAGATTTTGGTCCAAGTCGGCCGACGTCATATTTTGGGAGTGGGCCGAAATTTTCGCAATGGCCCGAGCCGAATCCAGAGATCACCACCGTGTAGTGAAGCCCAGTTACGGTTGGACATCGATTTTCGTCCAAATAGGAGAGGGCCAAATGTCGGGGGCGCTTGGGCAAAACTTTGGGAATGACCCGGGCGACACTTGGAGATCGCCATCGGGTCGGGCACGGCCAGATATGGATGGGCGTCGATTTTAGTAAGAATTGTCCGCGGTCAAATTATGGGTGCAGCCCGGGCCAAATTTTGAACGTCGTAATCGTGTCGGGCGCGCCCAATTACGACTAGACGTCCAGTTTCTTCGTAATGGGCCTATGTCGAATTTCGGGCGTAGCCAGGGCCAAATATTAACCCTTTGTTGCATGCTGGCCACTGTAGTGGACAAAATTCTGCGATTTTTAGAGCAAGTTCAGTGCATGCCAGGTGCTCCTGTGCATGCTGGTCACTACAGTGGACAAAAAAGGTACGTTTTCGATGCGCTAGATGGCGCCACCATACTGCGGCTGCCTCGAAATTTTGCTACGAAGATGGCTGCCCCCTGCTCGAGCGGGTAAGTGACGTCTGTCTTCAGTTTTTGGCTTACCATTCGCACATTTCCCTAATTTGCGATTTATAATTATGCGGAAACAAGAAAAGAGATACTGTTTGGTACGCGCCATTGATATTACGACTGAGTAAAACATAGGTGGGTTTTCCGAACAACTTCTTTCAAATGTCCACTGTGGTGGACACCATGCATGGCGGGAAAACGACATGCCCATGTGAGGCTTTTCGTAAGGGTTTACTGCTGCTGCTCAGATTTGAGTGCATTATTTATTATGTTCGATATAGTTTTTAACGCAGCTTTACTTTGTTCTCATTAGGAGGATTCCGGCTTCAAAGAAGAAATTAACCGATGCGGAAATCGATAAACTATTGGATGTCCCGTTGCCACGGGACCAGGTGAATGCGCTACTTGGAGAAGACTTGCCATCTGGTAGTGATGATGATCGCCTTGACAGTGAAGATGATGGTCAGAACGAAGTAGAGGTGGACAGATGGAGTGATATAACCGATAGCAGTGCGAGTGAGAAGGAAGACGTTCACACTGACAGCGATGCTGAAGGCGAGGGCGCACCAAAACAGCGTCGCATTCAGAAGGAAAAGCCGAAGGTATGGCGTTGGCATAAGAGAGATATTCCTCATTGCACCAAAGTGCACAACGAGCTGAAGCCTAAGGCTGCAGCTGCTGAAGGCAAAACTCCACTGAAAATGTTCAAGCTCATGTGCGGTGAGGATCTCATTGAGCTGCTAACATTTGAATCTAACAGGCATAGAATACTTAATCTTCCAAAAATGAAGGTGATAACAAAGAATGAAATGGAGGATTTTTTTAGGCATATGCATGTACATGTCAATAGTTGACATCTCCTTTAGGCGTTCGTACTGGTCCTCAAACGCTAGGCAGGACATATTTTCTGACGCAATGACGGTGAACAGATGGGAGGAAATATTATCAGTTCTTCACCTCAACGATGCTGCTTTAGAAAAAAAGAGTTCTGAGGAAGGCTTCGATCGCCTCCAGAAAGTTCGTCCAATGATCGACCAACTGAATGCTTCATTCAAGAATTTGGCTGAACCAGAGTCTTGCCAGGCAATAGATGAGCAGATCATCCCCTTCAAAGGAAGGCACTCGCTAAAGGTGTACATGGCAAACAAGCCAAAAAATGGGGATACAAAGTGTGGGTAAGGGCCGGTCAGTCCGGGTATGTTCACGAAAAAGAGTTTCACGGAGACAACCTGAAGTCCGACCCGCCTGACGCACCCCAGACTATTGGCCCGTCAGGACGCGTAGTGCTGCGCCTTGCCAGAGCTGTACCTCCAAGTACGTTCCTTTTCTTTGACAATTTCTTTGCGTCCCCAGAGCTCCTGGCCCACCTAAAGAATAAGGGACTGCATGCAACATGCACCCTGCGCAGAAACAGGACAGCTAAATGCCCGTTGATGCCTGAAAAAGAGCTGAGAAAACAAGGCAGGGGCTCGTTCGACTACAAAGTCGATAGAGAGCATGGCATCATCGTTTGTGAGTGGTACGATAACAGGCTTGTAATGGTGGCCTCAAATGTGCATGGTGTCAACCCACTTGTAAAAGTGAGGCGGTTTGACCGAAAAGAAAAAAAAAACACGTTGAGGTCGAAAGCCCTGCACTAATCGCAAGGTACAATAAAAATATGGGTGGCGTCGACAAGTGCGACATGCTGCTTTCTATGTACCGGACCCACCTCAAGACAAAAAAATGGTACAAAAGAGTAATTTTTCACCTGACCGATTTGGCGGTCGTAAACGCATGGCTGCTTTACCGCTGTGTTGCAGCAGAGTGTAAGATGCAGCTAAGCCACTTCAAGTTATCGGTGGCGATAGCACTGATCAAGGCAGAATCAAGGACCGCGGTTGACGAAACTGATATTTCTACTGCACTAGCATGCTCAGCCGCAGCGAAACGAAGACCGCCTGCGAAAGCAAGCTCGGTGTCCACAGACGTGCGGTACGACAGCGTAAGCCACTTCCCCCGCCAGCAAACGTGTGCAGCACAAAGGTGCAAAATGAATGGCTGCAAGCGGAAGACAACATACCTCTGCGGGATGTGCAAAGTATTCTTGTGCATTGACGGCAAAAGTGACTGTTTTTTTTTATTTCATAATGAAGAGTAAAGTGCCCTTTTGTTATTGGAAGAACTTTGCCTCGTAGAAAAGGCAAACATAAAGATTTTTACTTTCCCCTACCGGAGCTCGTATTCATGTTGTCCACTTTAGTGGACATTCTGTATCTTCCAAATAAAAATTTGAATGAGATGAAAAAATGTTTTCCCGTTTTTTCTGATGCAGAAAGACACGAAACAAGAAAAAAATCACAGTTCGCGCACGTATTAATTCCGCATGCAACAAAGGGTTAAGGTTAAAGCCTTTAATGGCTCATGCTGCATCCGTCCCTCCTTCCGTTACGCTCTTGCGCCCATGGGCTCCAAAATAAACAATCTCGGAGGCCATGTTGCGCCCTTTGTAGTTCGCTGCGCATGCGCGAGGTGGCGCCACCGGGGCGCACGCCACTCCCGCGCTAGACGTCTTGCAGCTGTCGCTCGAGCCGGGTGCCGCGCAACCTCCCTCCTAGCGCTGGCTCCACTGGAATACCAGAACGCGGGCAGACGCAAGTACTCAAGATCTTAACCACGCATCACTGACACAAGCAGCAACGCCGCGCAAAAAACTTTCGCCTCACCTCAATTTGGTCAACTAAGTTCCCCCCTCAATAATTTTTTGCTACATGGCGTCATAGTTGTTATGGCAACAAACTATGCACAAGAAACGTGTACAAGCAAGATGCAAAATGCAAAGGCAGGACGGAAGATGCACGAGAAAGGTTCTTGCTCGGCTCTGACGAAAGCAATAAAAGGGCTTCGCACTAAAAGGTTAGGTGATCATGCCAACAACTGCAGTTACCTCACGCACCCAGAAAAGCTCGCTTCGTGATGCAACGGCTGCGACAAACGCATGCCATTGCTCGACAGAATCGCGATCCTATCCGATTCAAAGAAAAACCGAATAGCGAATTGCATAAGCCTTCGAAATCAAATGTGCAGAGGCTCAGATGTGCATCAGCAAAGTGTCGTTGTCGCTGTCAGAAAAGCAATGGTAGGGTTTTCACATAGCTAGACCGAGTAGACGTGGTAAAGCATCTGTTTAGCCTGATTAGCTCATGGTTTCTGCTTTGCTCGGTAGTCGGCTCGTCTGGCGATGATATCAGACTAAGGTTGAGCTCTGATCGTTAAGGTGATCTGATCTGTCCGCGTTGCAGATGGAGGTTGATGAAGACGACGATGTGCAGTGCGCAGCTCGAGAGTGCGTTGCATTTTGACACGAGGTGTTAGCAGCTGCTGTAATATCGCAGTGCTCTCGTTCAGTGCCCAGCGAAGCTAATCAGTTCGCCCCGCCTCGTGTTCGAACACCAGTCCGCGGCAATATTTATTTATTTTTTCAAGTCAAGGTCAAGGTTTCCGCGATGGCCAGGCTTTTGCTGGTTTGGTTGTGAACTAGAGCGTGAGCTCTAAAAGAGGAACAGCTTAGATTATTTACATGAGCTTCTACCGATGTGTACATTCGCTTGGGACCATTGTCGATTTAAGTTTGTTTTTCCTTTTATCCTTTTAGTCCCACAGGCGGCACTTGTGTACCCACTGTAAATAAGAAAGCAAGATCCATCCATTCAAAATTAGTCGCAATTTCGCGCTGTGTGCTGTGTCATCGTTTCGTTTCTGTGCGTAAAATGTTTACCGCGTTTCATCATGAAGGCAGATACTGTGTTTTTCTTTTCCCCAAAGCGAAATATATATTTTAGGCTCACAGTGCAGATAACTATACCGCACTTTTTCAGCTTGTTTTTATAGTGTATGTGCTACCTCTTCTGTGCTTTCGTGTGGCTCTTATTGCAAAAATTTTGGAAATTTTTGTGACGGAAGCAAAGTCTGTTTTCTGTTGGAAGCATGATAATATTTCCGAAGGATAATGATGTGCGTCCTGAAGGTCAGATTCCTATCTATGCACTGCTGGACATTTTTTGGATCGAAAAATTGCTGTGTACTCCATGACAGGTTAATTGCAACGTACGAATGAGTGCAGTCATGTCTGAATGCACGACGGCACTCTGGCGTGAATACGTTCGCTCAGCTTCACTTCAACCACCGCATCTGCTCAGTGGTTATGGCGCTCGGCTGCTGACCAAAAGACGCCGGCTCTACCGCTGTCACGGCGGTTGCATTTCAATGGAGGCGAAATGCTAGAGGCCCGTGTGCTGTGCGATGTTAGTGCACGTAAAGAACACCAGGCGGTAATATGTATCCGAAGCCTCCACTACGGCGTCCCTCATAGCCTGAGCCGTGTTGGGACGTTAAAGCCGAAAAAACCATAACCCTATCCTTCACCTCAAATACTTCTTTCTCGCTGCCATGCTAGCAGCAGTTTAGCTACGCCTGTTGCCCCGCCTTGTCCTCACACTCTCTTGTTTCTCGCTCCGCCAACCAACGATTTTGTTTTCTTAAGGAAGAGATATGAAGGGACTATCATTCAGTGGGTAAATACAACCAAGAGCCGTAATATGCGTTTTCATTTTATTTTGCAATCCGTCATAGGCCGCCACTGTCTCTGATGTAGGCCATGGGCGTTGACTTCAAGCTGGGCGCAGCAAGAATGCGCCATTGATGCCAATTGCATGACGGGCCTCACGAAAATACTAAACTGGCTGACCAGCGCCGACGTTTGCTAATCAAGGATTACGACGACGGGTTCGATACACCCAACGGGTTTTACTGGTGCTGATCCTACGTCGGAAAAAACTGTGCTGCGAGTGTCTGACCAATTGGGGCAGCATGACTCCTATGACCCCGCCGGACCGGATGCGGCAAGAGCTGGGCGTCTAGCCGTAGCGTAGAGACGAGACCTCCAGTAACTTATCCGTTTGCTTCCCCATCTCATAATCCTCTCATCGCAACTACCGTTACGAGCAAATAAAATGGAAACAAAATGAACGGCTACATAGTACGGCCGCTGCATTGAAACTGTACGGGTATCAATGAGATTTATCACAGATCTTGTTGACAGTCACTGTTCCTTGTCCTTTCAGTTGGCCTACGCATCGTGGGAAGCGTGCTACTCGCCGTTAGTGCGAAGTGGACATCACGGTCGCTGCACAACGAGATGCTGAGCCACGTTCTGCACAGTCCCGTGTCCTTCTTTGATTCATCACCTCGTGGCCGTATCGTCAACCGCTTCTCGACCGATATGGATTGTATAGACACGCGTTCCTTCATAAGCGGCAAGCAGAGTGTTCAGAACACGCTTATCACGATCGCCAAAGTGGCTGTCGTGGGCACCCAGTCTCCCGTCGTGGTGGGCGTCACTGTGGTCGTGGCCTTGCTTGCTGGATACGGAATGGTGAGCATCTCTCTCACTCTTCAAACGAAAAGCAAAAGAATTACCCAGAGAGGAAGAAAATACACTTTATTATGCAGCTATTGTGTCAGCCTCTAATTTAATAATTGTGTTGCTGCACGAAGGTCAGCTGGCATCGCAGATAGTCCGAAGTTATCCATCTATTCTATGAGTTAGGGGCGGTTAAGGGCAATATTGAAGGTAGCATGGCTGATGGGTATTCGAAGAGATAGTCGGAGAGGCTGGCAAAGCATTCTGGGTAGTTATAGACATAAATGTGTGGCCTGATGACGGTATGCTGTGTCCCTACCTGTATTAAAGGCATCTTATGCTTGCTGCAACTATACATAGCTTTGTCTACAAGAGTGACTATGGAGACAGCCACTCTGCTAGATGTATGCATAACCAATCAGATGTCCCCAGAGCCCCTACCAGGTGTGCAAACTGCCGAAATTAGCGACCACCTGCCTGTATTCTGTTTTATTCACGTTAAACTAAACAAGAGAACTATAACTAAAGCTGTACGCAATTACAGAAAAATCAATGATTCCAGTTTTCTAGATTCAAACCTCAAATTGAGAGTAAAGCATGGGATATCAACACAATTTATGATGCAAATGAGGCCTATGCCGCATTCCACAAGCTCCTTCTGGCGCGTTATAACGATGCCTTCTCCGTGTAAGAACGTTTAATCGCAAGAAGTATAAAAAGCCCTGGATGACAAAATCACTGTGCCAACGCATTCGGATGCGGAATAACATGTACCATGCTTTTATTAAGAGCCGTGACATAGCTCTACTAAAAGAGTTTAAGGAGTTTAGAAATACACTCATTATCGATCTTACAGCCGCCAAGACTAACTACTACATCGAGCGGATTTCGAAAGTACCAAATGATCAGGGGAAAGTCTGGAAGTGAAAAAAAAAATATTCTATTCAATAAAAACTTGGTTCGCAGTTGAATGACATTATAACTTCAGATGGTACGCTCAGTGGTTCCAGCTTGGCAAGAGCAATGAACGAGTTCTTCGCGACAGTATGCACTCCAACAACTTATAAACCCGAACTTAGCAGTGACTACCCGATTCCCGTTACACTATTACCTAATTCTGTAGTGTTTGCGCCAACAACTCCAAATGAAGTGGAAGCAATAATCAATAACGTTACGAATAACGTATCGCCTTGGTATGACCACGTAGCAGCTGTGTCGTTAAAGTACGTCTTTTCATCTATATCTGGCGTGTTGGCTCGCAATATAAATCACATGTTTGAAACGGGAGTGTTCCCAGGCGACTTAAAGATTGTTTGCGTGTGTCCAATCTATAAAGACATGACAGGAATGAAATCTCCAACTATATGCCTATTTCAGTATTACCTGTATTATCAAAAGTATTTGAGGGTGCGATTAACAGCCGATTGCAGAACATTTTAGACAAACATAATATTATAGCTTCTACCCACTACGGCTTAAAGAACAGGTCCACCGAAGAAACACTGCTCAAAATTAATGAGAAAAGTATCGATAAAATTGAGGAGCAAATATACACCTTGGGTTTGTTTCTTTATTTTCGCAAGGAATTTGACTGCGTACAGCATAACATTCTCCTCAAAAATTTAAATGGTTATGGTTTGCGCGGAATAACCCTGGATCCCCTCACTAGCCATTTAAAGTTGGGGTCAAGGACCCATTTCCCAAGCATCTCAACCTAAAGAAGCCCAGCACCAGACCAGGGGAAAGCTTGTACCCATTGTATCACCGGTGGGTACCCGGCGGCACTGGGGATCGAGCCCCGCTCCTCCCGCATGCGAGTCGGATGCTCTGCCACTTGGTCACCGCTGCGGTAATAACCGCTTACAGTATGTTCAAATAAATGAGAATTGTTCCGGCAGGGTAGCCATAACCCTAGGTGTTCCGCAAGGTTCTATATTTGAACTTTTATTATTCTTAGCTTACATTAGTGATACATCCCAAATATTAAATTCACCTGATCTTGTAATGTACGCATACGACACGAACCTTTTTTTTCACTATCCCTTCACTGCCTGCCTTGGAAAGTATGACCAATATTTACCTAACTGGATCACATATGTGGTCGCAGACAAATAGTCTTACCCTAAACTTGAAGAAAACTACCTACATTATATTTAGGCCCATCAACGTTATTGAACGCCACGCAGTCAATATTCATTACGGGAACACAGTATTTGATAGAGGCAGCACTATCAAATTCCTCGGTGTCTAGTTTATCGAAACCCTTTCGTGCAATTTTCACGTTACAAATCTTATATTTGACCTATTTAAAACCATTGGTAGCCTTTATAAAATATCCCATCTCTTACCTATATGGTTGAAGTTATGTATGTACTATGAACCTTTTTATTCCAAATTGTCTTATTGTTGTCTCGTTTGGGGCACTACGACTAAAAGCAATTACAATAAATTGATACTTGTACAAAAAAGGCATTACGAGCAATCGAAGGGTATCACGGTCATCCTCAATTATTGGCTATAGTACCTCTCTTTCTCAAACACAGTTTGCTTAGTGCAGATCATGTATATTTTTATCGTTTGTTCCAACACATCTACAGAAATCAGCTGTATAATACCATTGCAGACAATTCCTCATCACAGTATAGCCTCCGAGCACATAGTAAACTAGTCCTTAGGACGCGTACCAGCTAAGCGAAAGAGAAAATGATATATCAAGCTCCCACCGCCCTAAATAATTTTTCGGGTGATCTTGATTTTAGTGTTTCTCTCAAGCCTTTTAATGAAATAACCAAGCGCTGCTTAATGCAAGATGACATGTTAAATCGTTAAAATTTTGTGCACGGACGTTCTGTCATAGTCTTAGCTTTCCTAATAAATGCAGCCGCTTTTTGTGCCTGAACAGTACATTACCGTTGAAAGTCGTGTGCATTTCGTCTATTTATATTCTGTGCGCAAGCGAACTCTGGTTTTATGTCATTTTTGTTGCTCCGCTGTGATCACGTTTCATGCAATGTGCGAGCCTCCTTCTCTTTGTTTTCTTCTATAATACGTTGAGTGTTTATTTAATTTGTAACATGTTCAATTCTTTTTACTGCTGCACTGTACTGCAAACTGTACAAGGAAGCTGAGGCCTCGTCAGGCGCTACAGGCCTTTTTCCTCAGCTTTTTTTTCTTCGTAAAAAAGAAATAAAGTCTTTGAAGTTGAAAAAAAAAAAGGTGATGCATAGGCAGGGGATGAATGATTTGGTTTGCTTGATGAAGGTTTAACGTCCCAAAGCAACTCAAGCTATGAGGGATGCCGCAGTGAAAGGGTCCGGAAATTTCGACCACTTGGGGTTCTTTAAGGTGCACTGACATCGCACAGTACAGGGGCCTCTAGAATTTCGCCTCTATCAAAATTCGACCGCCGCGGCCGGGATCGAACCCGCGTCTTTCGGGTCAACAGGCGAGTGCCATAACCACTGTGCCACCCCGGCGGCCCCGGAGCTGAATGGATAAGGTGTAGAATTCGGGGGGGGGGGGGGGGGGTGGAATGGTGTGTCTATTTTCTCGAAGGTTGTGGTATAGCATGTCAATTTTTCTCCCGTACTGGCACCCCTTCCGGAATACGCGTATTGGAAGGTATGAAGGTGCACGGTGTAAACTTTCGCAGGCAAGCTGACCTGTCAGCTCTTTACCCGTCATCTAGTATGATCAGGAGCCCATCTTATCCAAATTGTGGGGGGGGGGGGGGGGGGGAGGATAATTTAGTTAGTGGGACTATCAGCTCTTCGCGAAGATGAGATTGAAGGTTGCCCGTGCGAATGGCGCTGATAGCAGCTTGAGAAGCGTAGTACATGGTACATTCGCGTGATTTTGGGGCCAACTTCACGGCATCCTGCAGACCAGGTACTATAGGGAGTATTTTCTAGTGGAGGTTGGCGGGGGGACAACAGAACGGGCCCAAAACGTTTGTGAAGATGGTTTGGGAGAGGATGATGATTGGACATTCTGTTGAATTGAAGGTAGTGCATGTGGAGTCAGTTCAAATTAGAGTACGGTGCGTAGGACGTTGATTATTGGAAGCTTATACGCTTCATCGGCCCTTATGTCTGATGCGGTGCACTGAACGAGATAAGGCGCCTATGCGAAGATTTCGTTTCGGGAATAGATCGCTTGAGACAGATATGTGACGTATAGGAGAGATTCCGGTTGGCTGCAAAAACCCTTCTGCTCTGTTTTGAGCTCGACAGCTACGCTGTTTGCCGTTGTCTGTGTTCTTGAAGGGTTTTTGTAAGTGACAGAAAGACGCCTGTGCCGTGTAGAAAGTTGGAGATTATTTGGATAGGGTGAAGAAGGGTGGCTTTGTACAACATATTGAGTGCAGCTTCGAGTTGAGACATTTTCTGTTGATGGATTGGACATATGGAAGGATATAAAGAATTTTCCTTAGTGCCAGTGCATTGACTCGCTGCCGTGACTGGCCCTCAGGCAGTCCGCATGCCTTCTGGCAATTCGTCAGATCATGTGCGCTGAGTTTGGGGTTTACGAATGGTGACAGATGGATTCGATCTGTTGGATTTTTGGAGTAAGTGAATGCCTACTACCTGATTAATGGAATTCTGGGAATGTATTTCGTAGCAGAGTGTACGTTTATTGTGGCGTCTGTTGTTTTTGGTGTTTCTTCCGTGCCAGAAATAAAAGTTCGGATGTATCCGGCGCTTAGTAATAGGCCTGTGGTGAAAATGTAGCTTTCCCCCTCTTCTGTGCTGGTCCGTACCGTTCGTTCAACCTTCCCGGGTGCCCCTGTCGTGCAACGGAGGGTGACGTCAGCCGCATAAGACGTGTAATATAGGTTGAAGACAGATGCCCATTGCTTGGACAAGGATGCCAGTCCTCTGATGTATATGGATGGGAATGCTATGGGGCGCAGTGGTGTAACCCTTGCGAAGAGAATCGAGGCCGAAGTTGCTTGTCGTAGACGGAGTCGTGCTGCACAGTTACTCAGAAAAGCCTTGACATATGTGCACAGGTAAGGCCTACAGTTGGTGGAATTCTTAATTTCCAGGAGAGGTTCATGTGAGGCATTGTCGAATGCTTTCTTTACGGCAATTATGATAAGATGGGGAATTTCACTGGCCAAAACTTCATCACTAGCGCTAAGAAACGGAAGGAACAGCGAAAAGGTACTGGCGGTATCAACGGAATGATTTCGCTGAGGATGCAGCGACGGCGTAGAGGTGGAGCATCCGCCTCGCGTGCAGGAGAAGAGGGGCTCGAATCCCGGGGCTGCGCAATTCTCGACCGGTTTGAAAAAACGAAAAAAAAAAAAACTCCGCGTGTCGATGGAATTGCATATCCAGGCCTGGGGTGCGGCCTGAACTTGGTGACCAGAACCAACAACGCACTCCCTCAACAGAACAATATTTGGCCACCCTGGTGTAATACTTGGCCCCAACTTTTCAATAACAAACCAACTAACCCTCGGCTTTCACTCGAGCGAGAGACTAATGCTTTCGCCTTCACAGCAGTATCCTCTGAATTTGTTGTGGGAAAGGTTGGAATAATTTGTCATGTCGATTGTGTAGAGTAATCCCGTGGAAGGATACCATGCGCTGTCTCGTCGAAAGCAGGTAATCGAAACTCAGCACCAGCTTGACGAAACCTCGGGCAGAACGGTGGGGGAATCATTACACGGGTTAGACGAATGCGTAAGAATCCATATAATTTGAGCCCGGAGAATGTCGAGGAAGATGTAATGGTGGAGTTGCATAGTGAATGGATAGAACCTTTCCATGACAAAGTGTCTACCCGCAGGTTTAGAGTCCCTGAGGAAAACTGTTCTTGAGGTGGGTGTGATGAGGAATGCTGCTCCCGTCATGACACTGCCGGTTACTCCCCTTTTTATCGTTTGTACAGCCGTGAACCCTTCCTACCTCTGGAGTCGCTGCTTCCCACTTAGACTACTCCGCCATCTACATACGCCCACGACGCCATTGCTCGTTGAGACCACGCCCGCCAAGCCGCACGCTCCCGGCTACTCGCTTCCCAGACCTCTCAGCAGGAATTCTACATCCGCCGACACCATATGGTCTCTTTCTCTCCTGGCTCTCACGTCCTGCTTTGGTCGCCATCTCACCACGTGGGGCTTTCTGAAAAACTTCTGTCCCGCTATATCGGCCTGTACCGTGTACTGCGCCAAGTCACCGCAGTAACCTGCAAGATCACTCCGTCCTTCCCTGGTGCCACGTCCTAGCTCTCAGCATCAGACTGATATTGTGCACGTTTCCAGACTCAAACCTTACTTCTCGCAGTCCCCTCCGCCGCCCTGATGTACACCGGGACGGTGCCTTTTCGACCGGCTGTCCGTGCAACGGATAATCTTCGTAAAGACGACGTGGAGGAAGTGTCCGGTCCGTGCGCACGATCCGCTCGGTGTTCGCTGTGATCTGTGCCCTGTGCTCCGGTCATCCTTGTGCCTGTCTAGACTTCCATTAAACAGCGTGCGCCAACAGGACGAACACAGGAAGCTTGGAGACAGAGGAAAGAAGCGCTTCTTTCCTCTGTCTTCAAGTTTCCTGTGTTCGTCCTGTTAGCGCACGCTGTTTAATAGAGATGTACCAACTAGCCCGTCAGAAAGTTCTACTAGACTTCTGGCCTCGTAACAATATATTTAGGTGTTGACACTGAGCACCCACCAAAGGCCGAGAGAACGCACACAGTTAATTTTCGTGCTTTGGTAAATGCGCCGACCGCAGCACGCAGCGGCGCGCGGGGGCGCTGCGGCATGGATGCCAACTGGTTGCGAAACGGCGGACGCAGCTAAGCGAGGTGTCCAGCTTTCGCTGGTGTTCAAGTGCTTCTCTGTTGTTTGCTCCTAGAGTGCGTATAAATGCGTGAACGTTGGCTTCTCTGCTTCTACGTTGCCGTGGACGGCGTGTACGAAAAAGGTATGCTAAAACTAGGCATTTTTGTTGTGGTTTGACACTTCGTGCGGTGTTCCTTGCAAAAGCTGCCTGTGGTGGCTCGTTCCCAGCCTATGGATGGTTGTCGCGGCTATAAGCCTGGTGGCTGTGATGTGGTGGTTATTGCGTTACACCTGCGACGCCAAAGCGGACTCGCCGCGATTATGGGTAATGTGTGTTTTTCTAGTCAGTTGCAGTTGGGACTACACGACTTGCTTTTATCGAGTGACGCTTTTGAAAGGTCCGTCAGTGCATGCTCGCCTGGACCTGCTTTGGTTTGGTTACAAGGGCTTGATGTCCCAAAGCGACTCAGGCTGCGAGGACGCTGTAGGCGAGGGCTGTGGATAATATTGACCATTTGGGGTTAACATGCACTGATACCGCACAGTACACGAGCGTCTAGCATATGGCCTCCATCGAAATGCGACCGCCACGGCGGGGACTGAACCGACGTCTTACAGGTCAGTAGCCGAGTACCATAACAACTGAGACACGGCAGCGGCTTTGCCTGGACGCGTGGCGCAGGCCACGGGAGACCCCTACAGGAGATAGGGCAATGCAAAACAGAGACCATGCCTGTTATAAAGTTAGCAGTGCAGCATTGAGTGGAGGCATGTTTCTAAGAAGCCCAAGTAGAAACCGTCTCTGGAAACGGATGCAGTGATGGTCCGAACTGCTGCCCAGGTTTGGCCGCCTGGGTACCCGAAAGCTGCACATCAAGCGGCGACTAAATGTGTTCTTGGCCTTATCTTGTGAATACACGAAATCATATGTCACAGAGAGCCTGTTTGTTTTGCTAAATTTGTTGCACAGTATCGCTATTCAGGCTGCAGTGGGCTAATAAATGAGAATTGTGCAGTTTACCATCAGGAAGGGACACAGGCTATATGAGGGAAGCCGTGAAGAAGGGGTCCGTAATTTGGCTACCGCCTAACAATTGTGAGACACTTGCACTGAGTTATTGATTAATATTAAATTAATTGCTCAATGGAATCCACCCAAGCGCAGCCATACGGCTCTAAAGGAAAGCTCTACAGCTCCCACAGTCGCGTCAAAAAAATGTTCTTTGAGCCTCCAAGTTTCGTGCCATGGACGGCGGACCACGGCTCGCTTTTGTGCTAACTGGACATATGACGCTTTCGCATTGATGTGATTTGCCTTGCAATTCTGGGAACTATGAGTTTGCCTCTTTTCTCTGCATGGAATAAAGTGCTTTTGTAAACGTCCCCGTTTATTCGCTTAAGCGCACCGTTAGTTTATAAACTGCAGTTACCATTGCACACTGTATAAAAAAAGATGGGTTTAGTGTTCCGGACTTAATCGCTTTACCGCGGTACGACAGAGAGCGGATAGCTTTATCCGCGGATACCTATATCCGCACCACCGTTAGATCATCCACTTCCGCTACCACCAGGAGACGTGGACCACATTGATAGTCGCCTTTGCCTCGCAGAAAGTTGCAGTCAAGGCTTCCCACAGCGCTCGCTACTACGAGAGCCTGGCCATGTCGAAAGTTCTGCAGCATGCGACAGAGACCTTGGACGCGCTGAGTAGCGTGCGGACGTATGGAGCGGCCGAGCGGTTCCGGCAACACTTCTGCGCCCTGACGGACAAGGCCGTGCGCGGGTTCCTGTGCTTCGGCTCCGTGTACCGATTCACGCGCATGCTGACGTCCACCTCTGGATTCGTGGTGGTGATGTCCACCCTTATGGCCAACACCGTTTTCTCTGGTCCTGAAGGTCCCGACCCCAGCAGCCTCGGTCTGGCCCTCAGCTCCGCCAGCGCGGTGAGGGCGGCGTCAACTTTTGAACACCGTTGATTTAGTCCGTTTTAGGATAAAAACTAGTACAGATGGCTCTGACATGAAATGCACAGTTGTATTGCATACAAGAATAACATATGTTGTTACTTTGGCACTTAATAACGGCCGAAATGTTTTAGTAACTATGCATTCTGACTTTTCACATCTCATCGTACAGTAATTATCGCTTGGCGCAGATAGTAATTTGGCTTTCTTGCCGGAGGTTTTTAGACAGTTTCGTGGGCAGTGTCAAGAAGGTAAAGGCGAGGAAAGACTAAGGCGGCGCTTTGCTGTAGTTGGTGTGGTACTGGAGTGTAATACAACGTGGGAGTGACGAGACACAGTGAAAGACACTTTCGCATCTCTGACCCTGGCCTGCATTTCTCCAGCTGTATTACATAGCCATAAGGAAATGCTTAATTTATCTCTGTGGCTCATATTAGACTGTGCCAATTGTATCCTAGTGCAGAATTAAGACAACCGCTGTAATGAGTCTATTCAATGCTTAGGAGATCGTACCTTCTTCGAGCTGAGGTGAAGCGAGGAGAACGACAGGTAATGGATTCAGAATAACACGGGTGTGGCAGTGAGTGATAGATGTTAACTAGGTGACCTCACAACTTTCTGGTTGTCGCAAACATTCAGCTGTAAGGCTGTGAGAAAGCTTTGGAACGACCTGCCGTGACCGTGCCTTTTCGCCATGTCTTACAACCGGATGAACGCCCCATCATATATGAATACAACTGAGAAGTTGCTTGAAGCAGTGAAGGCTTTTGGCTATACACATGAACAAATTTCATGATCCGGCATTGCCACGATCGCTCGCACCACTGCTGCCAGAACTCTGAACGCGAGTCCCACAAGCACGCTACACTGCGACTAATTGTCAGTAGTGTTCGTCGTTCGGCCATCGGCGCACGTGGCGTGCACATTAATTTGTTTATTGTTTAAATTTTCTGTCCTTGCCATTCGCTGATTGAGCACTTGCTCTACAGACAAATTTCTTGCTTCTACAACCTGGTATACCTATATTGTCATGCAATGCCGGAAAGACTTCTGGCAGAAGGTCTTCCGGAACTGCCGAATTTATATTCGAAGCTATCCTTGTGCAGTCAGGCTCGTTTGCCAAGGAAGACTGTAGAAGAACAGAGGATTGGGCGAGTTGGTGGTGGTTCATCGTATTAAAAACCAGCACTTACGAACACAGACAGAGGACGAGACGAGTCAAACGGAAGGCGCTGAACTCGCAACTGAATTCTATTCACTTTTTCTCCTTTACCAAGCCATGCAACCCTAACAAGCCGAGCACCAGGCCGGGGCAGAGCCTGTACCCATTTTGAAGAAACCGGTGGGTAACCGGCCGGAAGCGGAAGTCGAACCTATCACCTACTGAAGCCGAGGCGGGTTCTCTACCACGTGGCCACGGCTGCGGTCAGAACAAGCCACTGGTCCATGAGCACAATGGTTTGGTCCAGGACCCTTTTCCCAGCGCATTTCACCACAGAAAAGCCGAGCACCAGGATAGAAAAATCTTGTACCCGTTAGAAAACCGGAGGGTACCCGGCGGCGGGGAGCCCAACCCAGCACCTCCCGAATGCGAGCCGGATGCTCTACCACAAGGCCAACTCTTCGTTTAAAAAAAATGATGGGTCGCTTTTCTTAGTCCGTCGTAACCCCCGTGTTGTGCGCAATTTTTCTTATGTGTGTTAAGAGGGACATCGCAAAAACCTAGCAGGTTTACCGAAGTGATGGCCATGTCGTAGAACATCCGCCTCGCATTCGGAAGGTTCTGGATCCCCAGCGCCGCCGGGTACCGACCGGTTTTTTGAAACTGTTACAAGATTTCCCCCGGCCAGGTGCTCCGCTCCTATGAGGTGAGATGTTTGGGAAAAGGGTCTTGTACCAAACCGTTGTGTTGACGGGCCAATGACTTGTTCCGCCTTCAGCTAACCCTAAATATGCCTTGTGCTGTAGAAGCCCACTTGTGACCCTTTTGGGATCGAAGTGTGGCATTATGATGGTGTCGAACCATCATTTTACGTTACACTACACTGCGGTGCGGAACCTCAGAGAACGCCGATCGAATTCACCAGTATCGACAGAATAAAAAGCCGCGGGATGCTACGCTGCGTGATGTGAAATTCAACGATAGGTTTTGAGGTATTTTCATTCGACGATACACTGTGCTAAAGAATTTAAAAGCAAAATGCATGTATGTATGATTTTTCTACACAAACTCGCTATTCGGCTAGCGCTGCACTCCAGTTCACAGTTTCAAGTGCGCGGTACCACCGTCGCAGAGCCGCTCCTCGCGCGGCACATTTCGCAGGAGCCGCAGACGGAACCATCTACATTCTACCTTTCTCATCACACTCTCTCTGTCTTTCACAGTAACCACTCCGTAGATGGTTCCCGTGGCATCCAAACATCAGTTGCGCATTCCATGGTCCGGCCGTACCTTCTTCATATCCCAGTTACCAACCTCCGTTGAGCATTCTTAATCTCGCCATACAACCTTCTTTCCAAGTAAGATTGTATAGCTGGCAGGCACCTTTTGGTTGCGCATTCCTCGTACTCACCATTCCCTCTGCTTTTTATGGTAGCCGCCCTACAGATTGCTCTGTTGCAAGACTTTCCTGTTGCGCATTCTTAAGCTCTCGCCATACCCTGTACCTTCCAAAGTTATCGCCGGGGGAGTGGCACCCCTAGCTTACCATATGATATTCAATCTATGGTAACCACCGTGTGTGTAGTTCCCGCGGCAGCAACCCTCCGTTTGAGTGAATTATTTCGCTCTCGCTATGCCATTCTCCTTCCACGGGAACCACCTTCTAGTTACGCATTGCTTTCACCATACCCTCCTCATTCCATGCTAAGAACTCCTGGGGTGGCTTCAGTAGCAACGTGTCTCCGGTTGCGCATTCTTACGCTCTCGCAGTAACCTCCACCTTCCGCGATAGCCCCTCTCCGAAAGGTATGACGGAACGTATAGCGCTAAGACACCAGGACGAACAAAGAAAGAGACAACTGGCGTCTTAGCGCTGTATGTTCCGTCATGGCAAACCAAATCGCCCGAATAGACACTCTGATCCGAAAGGCACCCGTGGCAGCAACACTTCCGCTGCACCCGTGGCAGACACTTTCCTCCTGCCACAAAAAACTGCCTGCAAGCGGTTTCCTTGGTAACCACTTCCGGTTACGAATTCCTCCGCTCTGGTCGTACCTGCTCCTTGCACGGTAACCTTCCTTCAAATGGTTCCCGTGGACTCTTCCCTTCGTATGAGCCAACTACTCCTACTATTACAATGACTCGAAACACAGGAAACAGGCCTTAAACGGCGGTCGCTGCGGAGAAACAAAAAACCCAGAAACGCAGGTTGCTTTGCTGAAACGTTGTGGTTCTGAATGCAGCTTTCTGGCGTGTAGAGCCGCGAAGTTATTATTTAGATCCTACGAATATAGTCTTTCTCACGAGAGCAGGCTTTGTAACTCCGCATATTTTTTGTGATTTTTTCCAGGTGCCACTTTCCCTGATGTCATTGGGCGTGACACTATTCACCGTGCTGCAGATGATCGTGTGCTTGGAGCGTTGCCTAGAATACGCAGAACTTCCACCAGAGGTAAGGAGGATACCATTCGTCTAAGACTTTAACGATCGTGCAAGCGCTCAAAACACGAAGCCACAGAAAGACGAAAACACAGCGCGCTTTTCGGCGCTTCTGCTGTCCTGTAATGCACCGACTGGACCAAACACTGCTGCTGGTGAAAATTAACTTGGCTCTCACTAAGCAACAGTGCCTTTTGTATTATGCACTGTATAGACTTTTATCAGCTGAACGTACTTAAGCTCGGGAACTGAAATGGTTTCCCGAAAGCAGGTGCTCACTCCTTCATCTATCCGGAATATTAACAACGTCTACGCTGCTGCGATAATAAGGGGCGCTTTAGTATTGATTAGAGGAGTATGCAAATGAACTCAGTTATGCGAAAAACTAACTATAATAACAAGGTGGCCGTTTTGAGAGATCAGGATAACTGCTGGCATACCTTATACTGTGAAAAGAAGAAAATGAACAATCGCGTGTATCTGTGCTCGATCTGATTGACCTCGGCCTGCTATTACCGGTGCTCCCGTTGTCCCGATTCTAATGAATTTAACTTCCGCTTTGCTACTGAAGCGGCAGCGGAAAACACACCTGCCCTAGAATACAGCAGCCGTACCTTCCCGGCGGCTGGGCTGCTTGAAGTCGTTGAGCATTAAGCCATGCAAGTATACATGGCTGCTATCTGTGTCAACCACCGTCGACAGCTGCACCCAGTTACCTTCAGCGGGGCCAATGAGCGTGATGTGGAAGATTTTCTCACAACTTGCGAGCGGGCGAGCCTCTTCAATAAAGGGGATGGTGGGACAAAAAAAGTAACGCTGTTAATGCAAAAAATGCATTTAACGGCCACATTTTCATCTTCCTTGTATGCGAATTTCCGTTCCTTCTTGAAGCGTTCGTCCTTTGCTTACGCCTGCACACCACTGAAAAGCTCGCTAAAATAATATATAACGGAAGAAAAAAGAAGTTTCAGAGGAGCTCGAACCAGCGTCTCTTCAGTTCTGGGCGGACGCCTTAACCACTCCGCCACTGCCACAATTTTTTTTTTCTTTATTGCATGGAAGAACTTCTGTACAAAGGAGGAAACTTCAATCAGACTAGTTCGCGTCTCAAGTTACCGGGCTGCTTAATATGAGCCCCCCATAGCCCTAATTCACCACTGCATCCCCATCAAAACATCAAAATTCAGGGAGGCACACACAACCATCTAGGCACGGCAGCCAGCTTGGAGGTTCGTCGCGAGCAGCATATACACTCCTCACCAACGCACACTGTTCCCGAAACACAGATTTGGACGATCTTGGTGGCTCGGCATGTCTGTCCATCATACGGCTTTTCCAAAGACTGAATAGTCCCATCAACACAAACACGTCATAAGGCACAACAGAGTTTTTGTCAACAGGCAGAAATCTAATAGTGTATGGTGTAATTTCAATGTCCTTCTTAAGAGTTCGTTGTAGTATGTCCCAAAAGAACATGGCATCACGGCACAGGATGAAGCAATGATCAATTGTCTCAGGCACGTTACACAGACGACAATTCACATTCCAGGGTACAAACATCCCCTTGTCATTAAGAAATGTCTTGACAGGCAGCGTCGCTGTGTGTAGTTTGAAAAAGAACGTTTTAGTGGCTGCCTGAATGCACATCCGCCTAACACGCTTTAGAACACTGATGTCCAAAGACCCCAGATAAGGCTGCCGATACAATGGTGTAGGGAACAAAGACTCAGTGAGAGCCTGGGTCATCTGCTTTCTCCAGAGGCTATAGAGGTAATCTAAATAGAAGCGCACAGTGAGAAAATTGAAAGTGTCAGCAACCTCATTAAGAAATCCCCATAAAGTCCCCTCACGAGCCTGCACAGTCGGTGCGAATAAGTAAGGCAAATGAAAACTAAGCCGCCTAATGAGCACAGCTACCAGAAACGGGTCGTTTGCCGATTTGAAAAAGAAAAAACGGGAAACGAGTTGATGCACAAACAGGTGAACAAGGCCCACTCCACCACCCTCTAAGGGAAGGAACAAGTTGTCACGCCTCATCGGCTCCCATTGAGAGCGCCAAACGAATGCTGCAAATATTCTATGTATTACTTGCACCTTCCTCCTCGCACAATGCAGGACTTGAAGGACATACGCGAGCTTTGCAAACAAAAAAATGTTACAGACATGTGCCCTCGCAAACACTGAGAGTTCCCTACCCATCCAAGCCTGTGTTTGCCGCCGTAGAGTTACAGTTTGTGAATCCCAGTAGGCTGTACTGTTGCGAACTTGGTGCAGCGGAACGCCTAGGTACTCAAGAGGGCTACAGTTCCAGCATATACCACCGAAGTGGCTTGGCCTAGTTCCCCAATGACCCAACCAAAAGCCTTTGGATTTCTCTAAATTAAGAGCCGCGCCTGATACATCGCAGAACTGTTTAGTCAAGTTTAGAGCCTCGAGTACACTCTTTTTGTCAGAACAAAAGAGGGCGACATCATCAGCGTAAGCTAAAACTTTAACTTCACATTGAGCCAGAGAGAAACCGCGGATAGCTGCGCTGTTAATTATACTGAGACAGAGGGGTTCCAGATATAGGGCAAACAACAATGGAGACAGTGGACATCCTTGACGAACAGATGCTTCTAGTGGTACTGGTTTCGTTAGCTCCTGATTAACAATAACCCTTGTATAGGAGTTCTTATAGCACAGCCTTATGCCTTTGAGCAAGACGTCACCAATATTTGCATACTCCAAGACCGCGAACAAGAAATCGTGCCGAACTTTATCAAACGCCTTAGCCAAGTCAATTTGAATCAGAGCTACTTGGCCTATCTCATCTGATACTGTCTCTAATACTGAACGTGCAATATGGATATGTGTTTGAATACTGCGGCCTCTAATACCACAGACCTGATGCGGACCTATCAAGTCCATAATGACGAGCTGCAGACGACTGCTAAGAACCTTGGCAAAAATTTTGTAATCAACATTGCAAAGGGAAATTGGACGATAGCCCTCAACAGTTTTCAACCGATTAGTATCTTTGCTTTTGGGAATTAATATTGTGTGCCCAGAATAAAAAGTGGGAGGCAGGACACCCACATCATAAGATGCTTTGAAAACTTCCATCAAAACAGGCACTAGGCAAGGCGAAAATGTTTTATAGAATTCGCTAGTAATACCATCTGGCCCAGGAGATTTCTGGCTCTGCAGGGCAGAAATGGCTGATTGAATTTCATCCAAAGTGATAGGTCCCTTCACTATAGCACACTTCTCATCATCAAGTCGAGGGAAGTTTCCGAGCAAGGAACTGTAATCGAAACCCTGACTTGGATCTTCGCAACTGCCAAACAGCTTCCGATAATAGTCGAAGAAAGCAGCAAGAATACCAGGCGCATCACTGTATGTGCAATCACCATACTGAATTTCCAATATTTCCTTCGCAAGAGCATTCTCTCTTTCATCACTCAGGGCCCGACGAGAAGGTTGCTCATCAAGAAACCTTCGGGACCTAGATCGTATCAAGGCCCCCTTATATCTGTCTGTCGCAAATTGTTGAAGCTGTGCTTTTACGTTATTAATCTCTTCGAGATAGGCACCCGGTCTTACCCTCTCTAGCTCATGTAGCTCCGTTAGGGTGCGCCCAAGCTCACGAAGGTGGTGTCTCTTCAGGAAAGCGATTCTTGCTGAGGCCTCAATTGCCAAGTTTTTGATCTCCTGTTTAAACAAGTCCCACTTTTGAAAAATCGAAAGATCACGGCGTGACCATACGTCCTTCAAACAAGTAGGTACAGCACGCTGAAAGATTTCTTCTGAGAGCAGACAGTTATTCATCTTCCACAACTCCTATCGAGGGTGAAGTACATGCCGAGTGTACTTTCATATCTGAAGAGACACCATACAGTGGTCACTGAAGAAAATGGGCCGCACCCAGTAGCCAAACACACTTGCTAATGCGTCAACAGAAACGTAAATTCTGTCAAGGCGAGCATTAGAGGAAAACTGAAAATGAGTGAAATGTATACTGTCGCCTTTTTCCTGCCCCACATCCACAAGACTATATTCAGAAACCAAATCGGTAAGTAATGCAGCACTATGGTCGTATCTCTTACATACCACTGAACGGTCCTCATCCCTACAAACGCAATTAAAATCTCCCAACAATATAATTTTGCGGTCCGTGCACAAACGTTCAACTAATGACAGAAAAAAAAGCCTTCTATCGCGCTGCTTTGTGGGGGCATAAACACAAATAATCCGCCACTGTACACCTGAAATTGTGAGATCACAGCATATAAGTCGCCCCTCGTCATCTATGCAATAAGACATGGCTGTCATCTCTAGCGTATTCGCCAGGAATAGCATACAACCTCCGGATAAGCCTCTCGCGTGGCTAAAAATAATGCTGTATTCCGACAAAAAAGGCTCAAGAGCAGCTGCTGTCTCTTCATCAGAGGACAACTTTGTTTCCTGGATAGCGGCTACACACACACTCCATTTCTTTAAGAGATGCCGTACCTGCTGTTGCCTCCTACGATTACGCATACACCTAACGTTAAGGGTAGCGACTTGATATGCTGCGACGCTCGCCATTTTGGTGCCAGTCTTAACAAACGCCATCCCCTGGAATGTGGTGGCCCGCCGCCAAATTGGCGACCTCTCGGGCAGACATCGCCCTCCTCTTTAACACCACCCTTCCCGTTGTGCCTTCTGGTTAGCGCCATCGATACACACCTCGTCAGCATCTGCAGGACGTTTCAAAGGTGCGGTGCTGTCCATGTCTTCCTCTGAGACAGCCAAGGCCTCGGCCCACGAACCCGAGGGGAGCACATCACTCGCTGCCACACTGACAACCGACAGAGAACCTGACACTCCAGAGATCGACGCCACACACGTCTCACCGTTACCCTCCAACGACGAAGCAGAATCAGCATCAGAGGAGGATCAGCGAGCATTCACTGGCTGTATCGCCTCGACTGACTCCACAGGAGGCATATCCGGACGTTGACCTGTGGCAACGAGGTGTTCCTGTGCAGCAAGCACAGCAGTCTCTGTAACACTCACGGGAGGGGGGCCGGGTCCGCCACTGCCACAAGGTGGCTGTACTTGTTTATCTCTGGTTTTTCACCTAATAAGAAACTGCTGACTGAAGATTTCTCACACGTGATAACTTGTAACTAAAAAAGGCAAAAAATCGATGAAGAGCAGACGTAGATGAAAAAAGTAAATTGCGCGAATGACGAAGATGAAGCAACTGGTGCAGCGACGTGGAGCAGATGAGATGGAACAGGGCGAGGAAAGCGACACTCGTGCCAATCCTGAAGGGTGTTCTCAGCTAGGACTGAGGCAACAACACGGCTAGGGGAAAGGCCTAGCCGGTTTTGATCCGGCCCGTTTTCCTTTAGCCGCGTCTGCTGCAGCAGACCGCAAGCCCAGCTCTGACAACGACCTTTACCAGACCTTTGCAAGACTTTCTCCAGCAGTGTTCACGCTGTATAATTCTGCTCCTACGACACACTCCTTCGATACTTCGTAGGAGCAGGTTGGCCTGGTCGATGGCACCCGTCGATGGCACCGTGTGAAACAAAGTACCATTCGAATTCGTTTTGTTTTCTTGGAGGTGCGATACACAGCATTTATCATTTGCCTGTTTAATTGAAATGAACGAATGCCTATGTGTACTTTTGGAAGAGGCTGAGTGTCTTTTTGTGTTATTTTTAGCGATCGATCGCGCCTTTGTAGACCACATACTGGTAATATGGAAGTTACATTTTCGAGTTTTAATTTTTTCTTTGTTTTTGTGCTGTCAGTGTGTACAATAAATGTCTGTGCTCATGTAAACGCTGCCATTATAGTTCCTCTAACCCACCTAACCAGCCTCTCTTTCAATTTGTGAGACCACTGGAAAGAAGATTTTTAGCATATAAAGAAATGCACCCACCGTGATGCCAAGAAGAGGAGCGCGACTAAGCAGAGATAATGTAAGCCCTACGTCACCGTTCGTTCCACCTCAGTGCGAACTATTGAACCAGCATAACGAGTGTATGACATTTTTTAGGGCAAAGCTCGCTACGTACAGCGGACAAAACACAAGCAGTCCTGCTTTGGTTACTCCAGGAGAATCACGAATTAGACAACTCGTTTTCTCTCACTGGCATGGCTAAGCTCTGGTATCTAAACCACGAGGTGAGCGCCCGAACTTACTTCTTCACGACGAACTTATGAGAATTCTTTTCTCCCAAGCTGTAAGGAAACTTCGCACCGCAAAAACTTGCGTTGATGATCGCAGCACGATGGCGAGAGCAGCACGAGTTACACTGACCATGTCGTTTTGTGAAAAGGTGTGAACGTTCGCATACCGGAGACTGACAAAATTGAACAAATCTGTGAGGGTAGCAATGATCGCACCTTTCAAATGCGTCACACTCTGCTGTAGCTCTCAATAAGTTATGCAAGCCTAATCTTGGGTCACAGCACCCAGCGTGTGTTTAGTTGGTGGTCGGAGTGATGTTTACAGCTGAGAACTTCTCGAAGCTTCAGCAAATCAATGAATTTGCACCCGAAGAAGTAGTGCGTGAGCTCTCGTTTCTGCCGAGCCCTGAAGAGCCACTGCCATATTTGGCTCCGGCTCTCCGGCATGCCATTCAAGAGGAGGAAGTTAGCTGAGGCTCTTCAGTGCATCCACTGGCCACTCCAGCACGCAACTAAAATCGTCGTCTTAAATTTTCGCGGATATCCTGGTCCCTGGTCATGTGGAACGGCACTGCCGATCTCAAAGTCGCAGCACCTAAGCTCCATAAGCAACTTGGTACTGGCCTCCATGGATTCAGTACTACGTTCCTGCCTAGCCGCCACCAAGTTATCCTTTCTCCCCTGATTGTTGAGCACTCCCTATAGGTGTCATTCACCTAGGCCGCGTTGTCGCTGCACCTCTCCGAAGCGGCTTCGTACCACTGAAGCCCGAGTGGAAAAATAGGTGCCGCAGTTCTTTAGGCGGTGATATTCAAAGTACTAATCTATCACCAGGTAATCTTAGTGAAGTTTGGGTATAAGGCATTTATGTTGCGGCTCTTGTCGACCAGAGTACTGGGGTTCCTGTCATAGACACAAAGCTGTATCGCATATTAAGGAAAGTAGAGACGCAAATTTCTGGACTCTCGCGGCGCCTGTAAAGGGCTCAGCGCATCAAGAAGTCCATGTTTTGTACTGTTGAAGCAGACCATGACATGTTGCTCTGACGCCGGCCGAGAGCTCAAGTTAAAAATTTTGTCCGACATCATACTACCATTTTAGGCCATGTTGTCTCCAAAGAGGGCTTCTGCTTCGACGCAGCCAAAATTTGTCCTCTGGCTGCCTTGTGGTGTAAGCGGTGATGTCAGCAGCTTATTTGATCTGTGCGTGCTCCTACTCTTGCCGGTTTATCCGCAACATTGATTTCATTGCCGCGCCATTGACACAACTTCTGGACGGAAGCTTTCATTTCTCGCTGCGGTCTCCAGCATGCACCAAAGCGTATACCATCTTTCGTCGCCTCCGCACGGCATCGCGTAAACGGGCATTTGCATCTGACCACCCCTGCTGAGGTACAGTGGTGTTGGCCTCGGTGCCGAACTTGCCCAGCGCAAATCAGGCTTCTGTGAAAACGTCGTGGCTTATTCAAGCCCCTTAGCCTCGAAGGCTAAATCCAATTACTCTCTGACTGAACAATACTATTTGGCCATCGTCTGGGCTCGTGCCGATTTCCAACTTTATCTCTACGGCCGCCCTTCTGAAGTCGTGACTGACCTCCATTGCGCTTTGCTGCGTTTGTTCCCTGAAATTCTCATCCGGCCTCCTTGTCTGCGCTGAGCATTTCGTCTGCATGAACATGATAAGAGCCTACTCTGTGGCACCGGTCGCAAGCATCAAGGCGGCGAAACCCCGTCCCGCTGCCAACTTCCAGCTGAGCTGTCAGCTTTTCCACATGCGGCGCTTTATCGCCGCAGCTTCACATTAGCGACATGCATTAAGCGCTACGCAAAGACCCCTGGATCGATTTTTTCACGACTTTCTCCCCACCCCAATGGCTGGCACCCCTTAATTTACTATTTTCCTCCATGCATCCCATTTTGCGATTCGTGCTAATCTCCTTCATCGCCGCCGCTATAGCTTGTTGTGGACACTTACGGTCCAAAATGTGCACAAAGTTTCACCCTGAACAACAATACGAAAAGACGGCAGCATTCAAGACATGCATTCGAATACGGTTGCGATACTGCTTTCGCTGTAGGCAAACATCATCTGAAGTACGTGCGCTTATGCGTCACCTGTAAAACATCGAAAAACGCCTCTTGATCGTCCTGCTGGTGAGTAGTAGAGCTACGTTGGCCATTACACCCCTTCGACCATATCGGTATTGATTTATACAGTCCGTTTTTGTGCAGTGCAGACGGCTACCGTTAAGGTATCGCTGCGGTTAATCGCTTGACGATGCATGCAGGAATCTCCGCTCTTCCGTCTAGCACAGCGCCAGACCTCGCCTGCTTCATTTTGCAGCTATTCTTCCTTTGACATGGAGCAGCTCGTGGAATGCTCAGTGACAGCGAATGAGTATTCTTAAATTACGTTCTAAAAGCTCTTCTCATGAAGTGCGTCAGAATTCATTGAACTTTTCCGGCGGTGAAAACCCATATGGTTGTTACAGGCAGACGGGCAGCGCGCCTTTTTATACCTGTTGATGGCAGCCGGGCCATTCGCGTGTATTACTTCTGGCGGCTTTCGTGCCTGATTCGATGTCGACCTTTCGAGATCCTGTAAAGCGTCCGCGTTCTGTAGCCCGCGGATCACGTGGCGTGTTCTGGCGTCGGCCGCCGTTGGTTTCCAGGTGCGGGTGTCGTTCACAGGCCATCACGCGGGCACCACGTTCCACGTCGCCCGCGAAGAGCCACCTATCACTGACGAAAGGAAGCGGAGTTTCGAGTGGGGGGCCACTTCCGACGAAATGAGCAGCGGCAGGCCCCTCGATGATGAGCCAGCCTTTTCTAGGTCTCGACGGGAGGGCAACGCCCCAGTTGTGCGGCCGCCTTCGCAGGGAACGTAGTGACGGGGGCGGCGTAGTAGAAGAGAGAATGGCGTAGTAGAAGAGAAAGTGGGGACGTAGTGACGGGTTGTGAAGAAGAGGCTGGTGAGAGGAGAGTAGAGGAGAGAAGAAATCCTCATGTGATGGACAGTGGAGCTCTGGAGATGAGACGATCATCCCATTTCTAGCAAATCCGCGCTAGGTCGTCGGCAGCCGCTCGAGGAAGACGCCTATGATGTACACGGGCACGAGCTGACCAACCCAGTGCCTGGGCACGCCAACAAGACCGCCATCAAAGGACCCTGCGGAGCTCCTAACGACATGTTTGATTCCAGGACCACAAGGAGACCGTCCGACGTTCCGGATGAGCCAGTCGCCATACCCCCCTTCTCTTTGCAAAACAGCAGACTCCCTTTGTTAGCCTTTTCATTTTGCCTTTCTCTCTCCGAACTTGAGGACGATCCCATGTATGAGACGAATTCGAGACTCATGGAGGCTGTCGAGGCCTTTCGACCCATCTAGGGCCGTCTCCCAGCTCATCATCCCCAGTCAAGCATCCTCACCGATCAATTTGATCTCACCCGCGGAGACATACTTTGTATGAGCGTCGCTTCCAGCCACTCGAAAATGATCTAGTGCTTTCTGTCTCACTGGAACTCAAGAATACCTCTGCTACACAGCCTACGACCGGCTTTTCTCCTTTTTTTAACCGATTGCGTTAAGGATGTCGTTCAGCGGAGAATCCGGCATAATTGCCACCGGCGCTGGCGCGCGCGGAAAGCCGGATTGGTCGAGTGGGTCGTGACGTCACGCATGGAGCAGGAATTAAAAGTTGTTAAAAAGTTAGAAACTGGTAATTAGAAGGCGCCATCATCACTCAAGCGTCACTGGTGCATATATGTGTATTAAGTATGACAATTAAGCACGAAAGCAACTTGGACTAATTTGTCGAGAATCGAACCCTTTACCGTTCGGTTCCGAATCAGTCCTGGTATCCCTAGTTCGTACAGACACGTTTGTGCAGCTTAATTAAAGCCGGACTTTATGTGTATGTCGTGTAGTATTTCACATGACATGAAAGCAGTATTCGTGTCTGCGCGTGCCAGAGAAGCCACTGAAAGGGCCCATTAACCCTACTGCATCATACACTTAAAGGCGGAACTTACGTGTCATCCAAGTTTTTTCCTCTTTGAAACCATCAGTACGCTGCTACAATTCATGAAATTCTGCCATGGCAACGTGTCACTTCCGAGTATACCCCAGTTTCTGAAGCCGCGCAGCACGCCGAAAGCTGTGTGCAAATCGCCTTCTCACCACGACTGAAACCAAGTGTCGCGAAATCTCGCCATGACAAAGATCACACCATACCACATTTCTGTCCTAGTGAACTTATGTGGTTGTGGGTCTTATCAAGTACTCCAATACTGCCCTCAAAATTTCATCACAAGTATCAATTATTCCTGCAGTGTTCTAGCGCGCACATTGTTTATTTGCTTTTTCGAGCCCCGCATGGCCTCTCCTTGTCTCAACGGCCACAGACGCGAGGCTGTTTTTAATAGACGCCTCAGGCCATAATATGACCCCTCCATTTTGACGCAGCCGCATGTCGCCAAGATGTTTCTTCTTCTCTCCAGGCGGCGATTGTAAACACGAATATGAAGATTTGGTTCAGCGATGTTGATATTACCGCGCGTGTCTCTGTTCGGTCTGGCTGGCCTCGGACTGCTTTCGCCATTGGCCTCACTGGCCCCGCTGTCCCAGTTTAAAAGCAGAGGCAGCTAGGCTGAACATCTCTAGCTTGTAGATGTCGTATTACTAGTATCTGCTTGTTTCACAAATTTTATTACAGCTCACTTCGTCATTCACCTTACATCAATTGGCCGGCACGCATTTCCCCCCCGCATTTGTCATCCCCTTCAAGTTACCCGGCCTCGTACGCACACTACAACGTTTGCATCGTCATTCTTTCCACGCTCAGCCACGGACTAGAACGGCCTTCCACACGACATCACCGCAATCACCTGTTCATCAACATTTGTGAATTGTTTAGCGACTATATTAACAGTGAATAATTCGTGTACTTTACGTGTTTGTTTATTAAATCAGCTTTATACATGCAACCCCCCCCCCCCCCCTTATGTACTATCCCGAATCCCGGGGCCTTTAAGGTAATATGGTGAAGTGAAGTGAAAAACCGTCGTACCCTGCAGCATTTTGTCTTTGTCACTGACTTGTCGCTCTACCCTTTGTAGTGAAGAGATGTATTGCTTAGTCGCAATTCAGAAAGTTCGAACTAGTATTGAAGAAGCCAGTCAGGGCTATGGTTCGCTTTTTATATTTAGAAGTCAATATCTACTTTAAATACAATTAAGGCTAGAGTCACTGTTCGATTTGCAGTTCAATAAAAGAGAATTGGATTAGTGTGTGAAAGAATACGGTACTCAAACAACAAGCGTGGCCATCGTAGCAGTGTGCAGGTCTGCATTTGTGCACAGAATGTTCCTGTGCCTTTCAGAGCGACGTGCCGGACACCAAGAGCGTGCGAGAAACTTCAGCGGAGTTGCTGTCCAGCTGGCCGAGCGAAGGGAAGATTGAGTTCCAGAACTATTCAGCCTCCTACCGGCCCGGTGTTCTGCCAAATGTTCTCAACGGCATCACATTCGTTGTGAAGCCTATGGAAAAGGTCCGTACCCATACCACAAAACACTTTTCAAAACTTTCAAAACTGAACTAATATTTGTTCCGCTGTGAAGCATACTGATTGTAGTTTCAGCGGTTTTAGTGGATGATTTGAATAAATTCTTAGCTTTAGTAGCTAACTTGGCCAGAAATTTAGCTTTGTGGTTCAATTTGAATTCGTGCTTTTGATGTTTAAAGGAACACTGGGGAGAACCCTATCAAAATTTGTTTGTTAGCAATATCTGATAGTTCGGCATTTCAAGACTTTGTTGACGCTTGTCCGGGAGCGAAAGATGCATTTATTTCGAAGAAATTTGGATTCGAAGTTGAAACGTTTTTTCGCGCCGCTCCGATTAAAACTCGAGAACTCTTATAACGACACGGAGAACTCTTATGACGACACAGAACGTAGTGACGTGAAACGTGACGTAAACGGAGACTCCGTGATTTCTGGCGTCTAGCGTTGCGGTGTAGCAGCTGCCGAAATAAAAACTACCGCCGCCGCACGTTGAAGGCATCTATCGGCGGTCGCCACCGTCGCTTCGTTTACGTTTGCACCGGCGTCTTGCCAGCGTTACGATGGATTTCCGTTCCCGAACCCGACGACGTAGTTCTCGCAAAAACTCTGGCCTGCATTTCAGCGACCTCAGCCCCACAGAGCGTGCGATGCTTTTGAGGAAGCACGGTTAGGTTAGGCGCCGGCGGGTGGTTTCTCCCTTCCTCAGAGAGCCGCCATTGCAAACTAAATATCATCACCCCAGTGCGGAGAGTCGCAAGGGGCCAGGACAATGTCGGCGCCTTGCGCCCATCGGAGGCTGGCCGGGGCTTTTAGGCCAACGGATTGTGATTTCTTGCACGGCGCCGCAGGCGGCGTCGAGGTCTCCCACAGTTGCAAGAACCAAGTTATTTATTTTTTGCCAGAAAAAACAAATGGGTGCTCGAGGGCGGTCGCGTTTAAAGTCTGCGGCTTGAAACCAAAGACGGCTCACGACGCTTCAACGGCTTCCGCTAGATCCAACGGGTCCACTGGATCTGGCTCTCTCGCCAACTTGCATGTACCTTCAGATATTTACTGTGAATGAATTAAAATAGCCGAGCTCGAAAAGAACAGCTCCGCCCAACTGCCGCAGCTATTGAATATGACGCGCACCTCGCCGCATAGCCAAATTAGTCTGGCCGGGCCGGCGGCGGCTGGCGCACTCGGCGCGAAATAGATACATGCTTCAATCTCCCCGCCAGTGCGGTCAGAGTGCGCCGAAGGCACCGAACGCGTCTGCGGTCAAGCGCAGTTGGAGTATAGAGTGTCTCGCTTTGACCGACGTGACTTCGCCGTGCAGCGCGCGCGCGCGCTAAGCCGCAGCATAAACGCGCCTTAACAGAGCCTGCGCTTAACCGCTAACCAACATATTCGGCGGCGGCATCCATGGGAGCCACTGAGGCCCCCCGCCCACTCATTGAATAAAAGAACAGAAGTCCTGTGCCGATATTCACAATCGAACCAGGGCCTTCGGCGTTTGAGGCGGAGACGCTGCCACTCCGCCACGACGGCTCAAGTTACAGCCGTCAATAAAGGCGCATCTAGTGAATGCACTCTTTTGATGCAGAATACTCCGCGCTTTCGCTAGGTATATCCTGGCCTAACAGAGCTAGGCCATCAGCAATTCTTCAGAACTGCCATGTACATTGTCTCCCGTCCCCAATAAACGATTTCCGTTAAGTAGTTCGAAGTTGACTGGCACAGCCGGGAACGTTTCGCCGGGCAAGCGTGCGAATACACAAGTGCTGCCTTGTACGATCACCGACCATCGTGCCATCATAGCTTTTCATCGACCGTGGCGCTCGACTACTGATCCGGAGTTCCCGGGTTCGAACCCGACCGCGGCGGCTGCGTTTTTATGGAGGAAAAACGCTAAGGCTCCCGTGTGCTGTGCGATGTCAGTGCACGTTAAAGATCCCCAGGTGGTCGAAATTATTCCGGAGCCCTCCACCACGGCACCTATTATTCCTTTCTTCTTTCACTCCCTCCTTTATCCCTTCCCTTACGGCGCGGTTCAGGTGTCCAAAGATATATGAGACAGATACTGCGCCATTTCCTTTCCCCAAAAACCAATTATTGTTCCCAGGCATTGTTCGATGTTTGATATTTTTATTTCTTTATTTTGCCTCCCTGTTCATGTTGAAAACATTGAAAAAAGCATTAATATGCATATATCATTTGTTTAACATACTTGCAAAATACAAGTTTGAGGCTCAGTGTTTTTCTCTAACAGTATGTTTAAAAGCTTTTATTTTATTGAAAAAGTGCATACCATTGTCTCCGAACGCTGGAGCTGCCCCGCTGCTGGGCACTGCCATACAAGCCATGTAGAGGCTTCGGCAGGCCCGGCAACATATATGTATTCCTTGAGGGGTAATAAAGATTTATTATTATTATTATTATTATTATTATTATTATTATTATTATTATTATTATTATTATTATTATTATTATTATTATTATTATTATTATTGGCCTGTGGTGGCGATACCTGTATTCTAGTTCTTGCTATTTTTCTACCCGCCCCGCTGCGGTGGCTCAGTGGTTAGGGCGCTCGACTACTGATCCGGAGTTCCCGAGTTCGAACCCGACCGCGGCGGCTGCGTTTTTATGGAGGAAAAACGCTAAGGCTCCCGTGTGCTGTGCGATGTCAGTGCACGTTAAAGATCCCCAGGTGGTCGAAATTATTCCGGAGCCCTCCACCACGGCACCTATTATTCCTTTCTTCTTTCACTCCCTCCTTTATCCCTTCCCTTACGGCGCGGTTCAGGTGTCCAAAGATATATGAGACAGATACTGCGCCGTTTCCTTTCCCCCAAAACCAATTATTATTATTATTATTATTATTATTATTATTATTATTATTATTATTATTATTGGCCTGTGGTGGCGATACCTGTATTCTAGTTCTTGCTATTTTTCTACCCGCCCCGCTGCGGTGGCTCAGTGGTTAGGGCGCTCGACTACTGATCCGGAGTTCCCGGGTTCGAACCCGACCGTGGCGGTTGCGTTTTTCTGGAGGAAAAACGCCAAGGCGCCCGTGTGCTGTGCGATGTCAGTGCTCGTTAAAGATCCCCAGGTGGTCGAAATTATTCCGGAGCCCTCCACTACCGCTCCTATTCTTCCTTTCTTCTTTCACTCCCTCCTTTATTCCTTCCTTTACGGCGCGGTTCAGGTGTCCAAAGATATATGAGACAGATACTGCGCCATTTCCTTTCCCCCAAGACCAATTATTATTATTATTATTTTCTACCTTACAAGAGCTTTGTGTTCAGTAAGAGTGGCGTTCTTGTGATCAGGAGCTGGTATTCTATCGATACAATCCAACTTCAATTTCTCCTCAGTGTCCCTTTAATTAACCGTTGAGCGGTTTAAGGCCTTCATGTGCACTCACGTTTTAAGAAACATATATATACTGTGAAGTAATTTACCTTGCTCTACTAATTTTAGGTTGGCAAATTAAAATTCTTATTCTGCACTTCAGGTTAAGTAATCACCACTTCTGTACTTATTTCTATGGTGGTTGCAATTGTTTCAGATTCACAGCCGTAACTTTAAAATCACTTATGTGAATACTGCACTAAGTAAGAACAGTGCAGCTGATTCTGTGTTTGTTACCGCCTTTAGGGATGGCTCCATTTCAGGAAGCCTTAATACCCACAACACCACTTCAATGCACGATACAACTGATAATAATCGATCTCAATTATTTTTTTCTCTCAATAACAATGCGATAATACTGCCACATTTGTTAATATATGCCACTCGCTGAGCACTTGAGCGCACGCTCTTTTTTTCTTTTCTTTCCTGTGCTTATTTCGTGCTACGTACCGTCAGTTTGTAGGCGTGAATTGGAAGAAAAAATTTCGCCCTGGGAAGTCAAGCACAACGAACGCTATATGTCGGTCTGTAGATCACTGAGCTGAAAAGCATTACTGCCTTAACTACAAGAGCACCTGCTCACTGGCATAGCTTGTGCCCTGCAGAGAAAGATGTTCTACCGGACTCCACCGTGATTCCGAGCATCCTTCGCTGTAAACGAAAGATGTCAGAGGTGGAAGCTGAGGTCTGGCACACATCTTAGCCGTATTTCGTAAGCTTGCTGCTGTGATTGGTTCTGATTTAATGTACATAAAAAACACTCAATGTCTCACAAACACGCATAATGACCAGTTAGGACCTTACGTCGCTACAAAAAGTGTAAGAGATAGCACATTTACAGATTGGTTGCACTGAAGTCATTAGGACATTCTTTATGAAGCCCTGGTCGACGTTCTCTTATTTTTGCTTTTTTATGCTTACGGAGCTGTAGGTCGTATGCTGGCCTGCTTGCAGGCCCCAGTCAGAGAGCTACGTTTTGAACACGAATCAGCCTACACTGGAGTAACTAGGGAGTATGCTGTGCTTCAGCGCACTCCCTCTCAGAGGCAGTCCAGGGGCCGGTTTCAATTACTACATATACGGAATGTTTACTCTCAGCAACTGTGGCATGTTCCCCCCCCCCCCCCCCCCCAGAAGCATATTAATTTGATGCAGTTAGCAATGTGGTGAGGCACTTAAACGCGGTGCCGAAGGTCTTGAGTTTAGAAAATAGGGGGATTGAAACCTAAGAAAAATCTTCATAAATTCTGGGACTTTAGATGTTTTGAACATGCAATTTGTTTCCTTTTCCAAGTGTAAGCAGTGCTTTTTTTAATTATAGAAATCTGCCCCGGCGCTTGTGCATAAAGGAAGTGTTCTAGAGAACAGCTTACTTCCTTTTCACTTTTATATAGACTAATTTGTGCTTAGATTGCAGTCAGGCATGGTGCGCAGAGTGCACCTAGTGCCATTTATCAAGAGCTCGCACATTTCCACCCAATTGCAGCGACGTTGCATTTATATGCTCGCTTTCAGGTCGGAGTTGTGGGCCGTACTGGAGCGGGCAAGTCGTCGCTTGTGCTGGCACTTCTGCGCATGCTCAGGGCATCCGAAGGCCGCATCATAATCGACGGCGTGGACATCGCCCAGGTGCCCCTCCGCAAACTTCGCAGCAGCATCACCGTCATTCCTCAGGTTAGTGCGCGCTAATGATTCAGCCTGTTTTGCTCTACCTGGAATTCCTGCCTTCTTGATATCTAAAGCGTTACCTCTTTAGCGGATGCGTTAGTATTAGTTTAGAACTCACTCTTCTGATACTAACTGCTATGGAGGCGCTCTGTTCTCCTCCGTGCCCTCCACTTCCAAATTGAAACAACTGGGAACCAGCAATGCGACTCAAGATATCAAGCCTGCTATGGTCTTGACAACGTGCATAATTACCAACAGACTATAGTGCTCACATGGGACGTATTCTCTAATGTTCCGTTTCGTTTACATTTTATTTGGTCGTGACGTCAATCTGACGAAAGCGACAACAGGTTGGACAGCAGTTGGACATAAATGTGGCCGCTGCGCCGCCACATCTATGTCCGGCTAAGTTACACGGACTCAGTTCCTCCGCCAAGACTAAAATGGCAGCGATAAAGCGCGCGCCTTTAAACGCGACGTCGTTCTGCGGCGCTCGTGGGCGTCGGTTGGCCGCTAATACATGGGCTAGCGACGCGTTTGTGCAAGCAGGTGGCGTCACGGGCATGTTTGTATCCCCACCAGAGTGAAGTCTTATTTGGCGCTCAACGGTAATGGGAGCAGCGACCATTGGAAGAAGGCCAAATGGAATTGAAAGAAAATGAAGGTTTACAGATAGCGGCCCTGGTCCTATAGTTCTTAAGCTGAGCGCTTACTGTGACCCTCAGTGTAATTTTTGTCATTTTTTATTGCGCGCGCTGAGTGCAAATTTGTGTGCGAAGCATTTCTAAAGCATTTCCTGCCTACTGTGCCGGCAGCAGTTAGCCTGTTTCGGTCAACGGTTTGACCATTCTGCGAAATGGTTACTGCATAGAGCGCTTTTTGGGGTATGACCGGTTTCACAGCAATGTTTATCGAGTCATTTTAAAAAGATAGCTTCAAAATGACATACCATACTTGCTCACACTCTTTTTAAAAGCACAGGCCAACTGTAAATAATGAACGCCTCAATGGGTACTCTGTGAGAAATATTTCGGAAAGTTTTGCTTTCATGTGTTCCTATGCGTCGCGCTCTTGCGCCCTACCCTAGAACGGGGTGACTCCCACGGGCAGGGATATCGAGATGGCATCATAGGTGCACTGTGAAATGAGAAAACTACTCATATTCCTAGAATTCCTGCAGGTGCTATCCATGTTTACACCCCCCTTTCAGCACCGGTGTCCGCGCGCGCTCCCTATAATAACACAGCTTTGGTCCATATGCAGAAAATAAAAATATTAACCACTCGTGATATGCTTCCTTCTTCAACTCAAACCTCCCGTATTGTACTGCACTAGAGAAAATAACATCCTATTTTCGCTTTGCTTTATGTCTTTGTTTACTCTTTAACAGATCACTTGCTTTCTGCGGGCTAAAAATTACGGCCTTTCTTGGCAAGCATTTTCGCGCACCACTTTTCCAGAGAAGGGAGTGTATACTGAGCAAACCGAATCAAATCGATGTTTACTTCCATTATCATCTTCGTCCTCACCAGCCTGACTATGCCCAATGCAGGGGCAATGGGCCTCTCCCATGTCTCCCCGATTATCCCTGTCCCTTTGCGAGATGTGCCCACCGTATCGGAGCAAACTTCTCAATCTCATCCGCCCACCTAACTTCCTGCCGCCCCCTGCTACGCTTGCCTTCTCTTGGAATTCACTCCCGTTACCCTTAAGGACCAGCGGCTATCTTGCTTTCGCATTGGGTGTCGTGTGCAAGCCCATTTCTTCCTCTTGATTTCGACTAGGATGTCATTAAACCGCGCATGTTCCCTCACCCACTCTGCCGCTTCCCGTCTCTTAACGCTACACCTAACGTTTTTCTTTCCCTGGCTCGCTCCGTTTTGCTTAAGTTAAGGCGAACGCTTTTCGTTAGCCTTCACGTTTCTGCTCGTAGAGGAATGCCGGTAAGGTTCGCATTGTACTGTACACTAAAATCCCTCTGGTCATTCTAAGCACATAGTGTTTGTTATGAACAAAAAACAAAATTTTTAGTTGCCGCTTCTGTAAAACTTGGGGGCCTTCTTCAACATATTCTAAAAGAAGAAAATGCAATAGAATTTTGGTTGCCTGTTATGATGTCAGCAGTGCGTGCTAAAGTTCTTGCGTTTTTCCTGCCAAAACTTTTGTTGCAACGGGTTTCAATTGCCCCTTTTATGGCATGCATGAGTCATCCCCTCGTAAATATTTCTAGTACCCTTCTCATATGAGATTATACTAATCCGACTCACTAATCGACCTTAATCCTGTGACTGGTCTTCACTAACCCACCTTAATTTATCTTCTGGGGTGGGCCTGCATACAGAATCATGGTGGTCCTTTAAATTTTTTCGGGGTGCGCCAACTCGCAAACTTTCAGGGTCCTAAAATTTTCCACCAGGCTTTCGACCTGATGCAGGTACCACCTGCCACGCTGGGCACGTTGAGATGGCATCTCAAGGTCACGTGACCTCTTTCGACCAGTCATGAATTAAATTTCTAAATTCAACGGTGGGTAGGTTGCTTACAATCCGGCGGGCCTGTTGCCGCCTGCCTCTTCGGGCAGGTTGCGATGACGCCACAAGGCCACGTGTCCTTTCTCAGCAATCAGAGAATTTCGTGACAGAGAAGCGGGGAAAATGTTTGACACGACAACCTAAATACTATCATTTTCCTTATAAAAACAAAGCGCAACACGTTCAAGATGGCATAGCCTTCACTTTACTCATGACCAAAGCTTTAGGCAGGCCCCAAAGTCAGACGTGGTAATAATTTATTGAACGCCCATTTTATCTAAAATTACTGCACAGCTTGGGCAGGCGTTTTAAGTCAACAGAATGGGCTTTCAATATTTTGACCATGGACTTCAATCAACGCATTGTGCCCTAGGATCCAAGCCTGGTGAGAGGAACGCTGCGAATGAACCTGGATCCTACGAATTCACATTCTGACCGAGACATCTGGCAGGCCTTGGAGCAATCCTACCTCGCGAAGCTGGTCTCGACAGACGCCAAAGGCCTGCTACTAGAAACAACAGATAGCGGCGGCAATCTCAGGTACTTTTAGTTTCTCCAATGACATGACTAAGGTATCTTGTACATGGCGCATTGCAGTCTTCGAAATGAGCTACACGCGGTTCTAGTTTCTGCTATCTCTTTTTTCATATTTATTTAGTTACACTTTACTTCAGGTCTCATTACGACTTACCATCACCCGGATTGTATACCTTTCTAGGCGAAAGCAGCTTCCACTGGTAACCAATCGACCTTCTTTCGCAGCGCTGACGGACAACCTATCTCCGGAAAACTAGTGCTCATATCTTGCGATCACAATTTTTCCACCCGCCACTTAATTGCTCTTGCTATGCGATCCAGTTAGTAACCATAACTGTTCAGATTATGGTTCTCTTATGTCTTCTAGACACCACGCCCTACCGAATATTTGCGAAAAATTTTAGTATTTATTTTAATTGAGTTGAGGTTCATTCGCATCAACTACGAAGTTCATAATCCAAGAGAAATAAGTAAAAAGCTGTCTCGAAGGACAACTTGATAGAGCCTCACGACACCGGTTTGACGGTTGTGACAAAAAAACACCGACTCGGTGTCTGTGAAACATAAGCTCACATTATGTCAGTGTTTGCATGCACTCTTACGAAAATAGATAGTAAATTGAAGAGCAAAAATAACTGCGTAACATAGCAGAAAATGACGCCAACCAGAATTTTCCAGGAAATCTAGGACGTAAAATTATATGTGACATCACAATCGCGCCGGACACTAACTTATTCATAGAATAACTGTGAGAGAATTAAAAAAAATACAGTTACACAGATTACATTTGACAATGTAACTTTACACAATGAAATTTGCACTATGTCTGATGTATCGCTTAAAGGGGAGGTGAAGTGGGTTTTGAGAATTCGAAGTTATTCAAGAATTCGAATCTATGAAGTTCTAGGTTGATCATGCAGAGTAGTTTTATCCTAGAATTTAATATGGCGATGCAATCACCGATTAATACCGCAGCGATGTTCAGGCTTCTCTTCACTGCGTTGTAGGAGTGCCGAAAAATTCGTGATGACGTCAATGTTGCTGAAATTTCAGATGTCCGCTGCCTTCGTCTACATGCTGCAAAGAGTATTGCGATGCCGCCGATAAGTGCTTCGTGAGCTTCATCTTCGACGGCATTCGTTTGGACCCTTGAAGAAGCAGCTTCATAGCTGGAAACTTAGCACCGCCGGACGGGACATCTTTCAATTCTCTACAGTTGCCCTTTAATCGGAAAGTGGTATGAAACTGCAGCGCTCGGAGGGTAGTCGGGGAAACAATGGCAGACGTGGGGGAAAATTTCTGCTTTTACGGTAATGTTGCTCACAAAGAGAAATTCGTTCCATATTAACTATAGACATTAAATAATTTTGGACGATGTAGAAAATATGAGTGCGATATGCAGTCTTTTGGGTTGGGAGACAAGGCGGAAAAATCGAACCAAACTGAAATATCATTGCATTCTTTTAGGTTGGGAGACAAGGCGGAAAATGCGAACCAAACTGAAATATCATCGCCTGCTTTTTATTATGCACAAAGATCACAGAAATAAGTTTGCATAGTTACTTGCTCCCGTCATGACTGTCGTGACACTAGCTACGATGAAGCCAGCTAAAGTGGAGCGAAGTAAAATTTTACGATGTTCGAAAGTGGAAACGTTACAATTTGCCCCAACCTCTGGGGCAGAATGAGACAACGCATGTGACAAACTGCGGCGTCCTTCCAAAGTTGTGCATTACGCAGTCATGCAATGAACTCACATGACATTTCCTTCATGGCTGCCTACACAATCGTTGTGAGCAGATCCGAGTAAGAAAGATTATACAGAAATAACTGAGGAGTAATTTTTTTGTGACACGCTAAAGGCTAAGCTGTTCTACATCTATGGTTTGCGTGCTGCTTCTCTCTGGGATTCTCTTAGTTGCGACTTTTGTAAGAGCGTTTCTATAATTTATTTTCACTTTATTTGCTCCTTGTCTTTGTTTCTGTTGAAGGGATAACCGAGCGTATTATATTTGTAGTACGCTAACACGAGTCTTTTCCGCGTTGGTAGGTCACTCAGAGCTCAGCTTGTTCCATTGTCTGAATTTATTCCACAAGTGACCAGCCGTGCACGCCTTAAAGAGTGGGCCACTTAGATTACAGATAAAATTAGTGGAATTCCAGCCCTTAATTCACACTACATCATTTTTCATGCTGTTCTGTGGTGGGTGTCTTTAGGAAATAGAAACGCTTTGTGGTATCGCCGCTGCTTGATACTCCAAACGATTCTTATCTTCTTTT
The DNA here is from genome assembly GCF_052857255.1 of Amblyomma americanum. Lineage (NCBI taxonomy): Eukaryota > Metazoa > Arthropoda > Arachnida > Ixodida > Ixodidae > Amblyomma > Amblyomma americanum. The sequence continues at coordinate 89,634,318 of NC_135506.1, forward strand.
CTCGCCCGTCGGCAGTAAGTGCTTTCTGTATATTTGAAAAATCCCACAGAGCGAAGAAACAAACCGAAAGCTTTAGAGGAAACAGTAAAATTATCATCGTTAGTTTGGAGCTTAAGAACGCCAACCTGTGTTTTGTACCATGTTCACCTCGATGCTAAAATTAATATGTCTGATCAACGCAAAGCACTAGAATTATTAAACTCTGGGTGGGATTAGACCAATTGCCAATCACATTAAATTTGTTAAATTAATCCAAGATGCTTAGTTTTTAAGGCGCATCATAGGTCATGGCAGTTAAATATGGACTTGAATTTATATCACTTTCGAAATTTTTGTGGCGTCAAGTCCTGAAGTGTATCGTTTTGACCCATGCAGCTTATTACCTCACTTCCCCCTACTCGACTCCAGCGATGCGGAACACAACACCGCTCCCGGCATATACTACTGCAGCCTGGTTACCTTTTCCGCGTCCGAACTTTGGCACATGCACCTCATGAGTTAACATGCATGTCATGCATGTTAACATCCTGCAATTGCCCTGGTCTCTTAAACAGTTAGGGAAAATTACTTGTGCGGGGGTGCCGTGCGCGTCCCTTTACAGTGGTAAAATGGCTTGGCGCATCGAGTAAACATGGTGCGGTAGCTCAGTGGTTTAGGCTCTACTGAGCCGGAATACACGTGTTCGAAGCCGACCGCGGCGGCCGCGTTTAGATGGAGGCGAAACGCAGATGTCAGCGAACTGTAAAGATTCCCAGGTGGTCAAAATTATTCTTCAGCCCTCCACTACGGCGCCTCTTTCTTCCTTTCTTCTTTCACTCCCTCCTTTATCCCTTCGCTTACGGTGCGATTAGGGTGTCCACCGAGATATGCACGACAGTAACTGCGTCATTTCCTTTCCTCAAAATCGATTCTCAATTCACATTGAGGAAACGATAATAGCGATAAATTCTATGACAAATAAGTTCCTTATTTTATAGCGAGAGCTTTAAAACCTTTGTTATAAGCCATTTAGTGGGACACTACACCAGCCGCAACGCGTTGCGCGTAACATTTCGCGGGCTGGTTTTGCATTTTCTCACTATGCGGTTCAAGTGTCTACCTACAAAGTGAGCCACAAAGGTGCCTTTCCTTTCCTCAAAGCCAAGAGAGAGTTTAGACAGGGAATGATATTGCCAGTCTAGACTCCGTCGTGCTTGATAAAAGGAAACACGCATAACTGGCTCACTTTGGCAATGAACGTACCTCAACCACGTCGTGAGTGAGAGGAGCATAAACTTTATTCCGTCGAGAAAAGTAGCAGGTAATGTCGAGGATAGCCCTAACAAGTGGCCATGAGCCCGTGGCGCTAGGGGACTGCTAGGGCTCTTGTCACAACGCGAATCTTTATGTGCAAGTCGGAACTGAGCGATGCGGCCTCCCATTGGTCTGGTTTCGAGAGCTGCAAACCTCGAAGAGGGGAGTTCTGAGGGCAAGCCCAGAATATGTGAGATAGAGTGGCAGCACGAACGGCGGCTGAAAGCTTGTTTCCAGCTAGCGTTCGTGTTTCTCTCGGCGCGCTTGTGTCCACGTGCAAAGGGAACTAGTTTTGCGCCTTTTTCGTTCTCAAATACTGCGGAGGGTCAAGATCACTTCTTGCATAGTGTTCAAAACTTCCAAAAAGGCTGTACTAGGAACAGACTGACTAATTTGCTTCAAGCTAGTTAACTGGGGACTGTGCCGGAAAGGATTCGAAGGGGCAGTGCATGATGCAGAACAACTGGCGCTCTGAATCCGGCATGAGTCTCTGGTCGTGCGCAGAGCTTCCCAGTTCCGTACTGCACTCCACCCGCAAGAGGTCCGGACCCCGTAGAGTATCTGTTATGGGTCCAATTGGACTTATTTTTGGAAATGTGGCGGAGAGTTTGAAGGATGCTTCACTCCCGCCACCGGTTGGTCCGGTATTGCACTACCTCCGGGATCGGCCTTGTCTATAGCGCGTCTTTACTATCCTGTCTTCCTATCCCATCTTTCAACTCTCCTACTATCTGCACGTGGTAGCGATTGTGGCTCGGTTTGAGCCAGTGGGCAGGCCTGTGCACTTTCCTTTCTTGCTTCCTGGCAACAACTTCTCTCTCTCTCTCTCCACCCGCAATCAACGCTATTTTAATGCCGGCCCAAGAGATTAGCGAGATTGGTATGATTGCCGCGGCAGAACCGGATTGGTCTATCTCGCAAATCTCTTATGCGGATATTACAAACCATTTACGCCTCAGCCGGAGGGTACATCCTGGGACCCGCCAATGGACATGACAGAACCGAGGAGTGCCAGCTTAGACGGCTCCAAACTGGATCTCCTTTAATCCCGCCATACTAAAACACGCGGACCCTACATTCACGTGCAGGTGCAAACTCTGCGGGCAGTATGCTAAACTACATAACATGGTGTGGGCCTGCCATGCAGATATAGGCGTTATAAGTCAGCCAACTAGGGAGGGTTGGGAGGCGGTCCCGTCCAGCTCGGACATGGAGGCCCAGCAGGCCGTGGTCCACACAGCACCGGCAGCGACGGCATGGCATTGGCATGGCTAGGCACTATAGCATGGTTGTTGGTGAAAGGAAATGGCACAGTATCTGCCTCACATCACGGCGGACACCTCAACCGCGCTTTAAGGGAAGGGATAAAAGTGGGAATGAGAGAAGAAATAGAGAAAGAAAGAAAGGAAAGGAAGGAAGGAAGCAAATAAAGAAAGAAAGAAAGGAGGAAAGAAAGAAAGAAGGAAAGAAAGACAGAAGTAAAGAAAGAGACAAAGAAAGAGAGAAAGAAAAAAGAAGGAAAGACAGAAGGAAGGAAACAATGAAAGAAACAAAGAAAGAGGTGGGGTGGTGCAGGGATCTGGAATAATTTCGACCACCGGGGGATGTTTAACGTGCACTGACATCGCACAGCACACGGCGCTTTTGCGTTTCGCCCCCATCGAAACGCGGCTGCCGAGGCCGGGTTCGAACCCGGGTGCCCCGGGTCAGTAGCCGAGCGCTCTAACCACTGAGTACAGTACAGTAATAAATGTTTTCTCCTTGTCCTCCTTAGTACCGGCCACAGCAGCCACGTTTCACCCTTCCCGACTTTTTTGTCACTACCCGGTTCAGGTGTCCGCCGACAAAGTGAGCCATTTATGCGCCTTTACTTTACTCAAATCGAGGGAAGGTTCTCGAGTGAAAATAATTTAGACTGGCAATGGGGCACTCTTATTTCAAAGCTGGCCCTCCAAGTATGTGATGCGTGCTGAGAACACGGTCGAACCGAGACCGCAAGCAGAAGAACACCGAGTATGAACGTGAGCGTAGAGACAGGCAATGGTGAGGCTCCAGGCCTCTCGGCGGCTGATGACAGTCAGCTTTCGCCAATTAAAGCGCTGAGCCAGTAAGCTTATGCCCACTATTTTTTTACTCAGTGAGGGAACCATTCCGGCCAATGGATTGTTCGGCAGCGCACACAGCTGTGGCCCTCTCGAGCTCTCAAAACACTCATGCACTATACGAAAGTGACGCTGGTGCCTCTGATTCTGGCTTCCTGCCTAGGTTAGCCATTATTTTTCTGGTGTTCAGCATTTTACTTCTTCTATTCTTGCTTTTAAGACCCCGGCTCCGCGCTAGTATGATTATCGCTTCTGGTAAACTATCCGCAGCTCCTCTGCCAGACAGCTCGATCTTGCTGGTCACAGATACCTGGTCGGACTCCAGTGTGCGCGACAGTGAGATACTTCCCTCAATGTACATTTAACGCCCAGAACGAGAAGGCAGGTGAAGGGGCATACTGGTCGCCACTGTGGCTCACACCTCATTCATAAGAAGGCGAGATGTCGAGCAGGCCGACCTGAAAACAATATTCTTAGATGCTACTGCATTACGCACCTGTAACTGCTCGGCTGCGCCTATTTCCCACTGTCGACACGCGCCGCCGCCAACAGACTACTAGGTGTCTAACTTAAACGTACCCATTTTTAATTGTACCGCGACGTCTTGATATTCGCTGATTTGAATGCTAACATTGCTTGGTGGACCTCTGTTGAATTAATTTTGGGCAATGACACAGACGACAATACGTACAACCTTAGTGACAAATTTTTCAACTTAGTCTACTTCTCTTCTGACATCACGAAGGTTCTCTGCTGCTTGCGTCGTGTTCTTTGGCGTGAGTAGAAGCGACCTGTGTGAGTAGTAGCGGCTGTGGAGGTGTGCTTTGCAACGCCTGTGTCTCGAAAGGGCCTCTTCGCCCGAAAAGCCTGGCGCTTACTTGAAATTTAGCGCTGTAACGGAGCCGTACTGGTTCATCTCGCACCTTGGTGCATGAAACAGGAGCTGAAGACTCCCTCTGAGACCCTGAGCTTATTTGCTTTTTCGTCACCCCTACTGAGAATAAAAACATACTCCACTCGATTATGCGCTCTTGGCGGAAAAGGGCCTCTGGGTCTGAAAAAATATCAAGGCAGCCTTCCGTAAACGCGCGCTCATTAGGAGGGTGGTCGGACTATGCTCGAGCGTGGACATTGAAGTCGGCAATCTAAGTTGCGCTTAGAAACTACGCCCGCAACATTGCCCAGAAGGCGAAGGAAGATCCAAAATAGCCCAGTAACATCCCCACACGACAGAGCAGAACTGTTTGTCCTGCACTTTTTGAGCGCCTTTAACGCCTGCTCCTCCTCGTAACCTGTCGACACTGTATATAACGGCTGGCTGCGCCACACTCTCTTAAGTCACCCCGCAACCTTAATAAGTGCTCCAGTGACCCCGACCTGCTGCATTCCCACACAGTAGTGGACTGAAGTTCTCGCGGAACCATCGAAGCCGCCCGGTCTATGCGCATGGGCTCTCGCGCTCCACTGCTTAAAACCCTGGCGCAGGTTGGCTATCCAAATCCCATAGGCGCTCTAGAGCCAGGGATGCCGACGAGGACGTCGCAGACACAGCAACCTTACCTCACGGAAGATAGCATATAATTTCTATGCGAACGGAAAGGAACACCAGAAACATCCTTAAGGTGCTCGTGTCAGAGAAAATTGAGCGTCTCCGTCTGTCATTCGCTGGGAGCAAAAAATCCACGAAAAGTTCCCATACAAGCAACCTAGGAGGCTGGGAGGGCTGCGTTCACGTTCCCTTGTGGCGTCATCACAACCTGCCTATCGGATTGTGAGCAAACTGAGCATCGTGACCGTGACCGTGACACGTGACACCTAAATTACTGACTAATATCTGTAATTTGCTCGGAAATCGCAACATGGGTCGCACAAGCCCGTACGGTGTAAGCAGCGGCCATCGCAGTTGCGAATCACTTAACCGCTGCACCACTGCGCCAGGAGCAATTTGAGGACTCCTAGGGATCTATGAAAGCTAAGTAGCGAATGACCAATTTTGCATATGTGGTCATTAAACCATTAAGCTTTCGAGTCATGCCCTTAAGGCGGAGCTTAAGTATCCCCTTTTATTTTTTTTATCGGCTCTGTGGCGTAATGGATTGGCGCCGCTTTTGGGAACACGTAAGACAGCAGTTTGAATCTCAATCATAAGATGTTTTCCCGCTTTTCGCGTCACCAGATAAAAGAAAGCACATATTTTTTTATTTCCCTGGTTCTGCGTTACATTTAGATCGCAATATCAAATTCTCTGGCGCCGAAATCACCGCTTAAACCTGCAGTTGAAAATCTACCGCCTTTATTATTTCTTTAAAAATAATAATTACAAGGCCGAAAATGATTCAGCAATGCCCAGGTTGTGCGTTACACTTTAAGTTGCTTCCTCAGACGTTTTAGAATGAGCGTCTTGCCATGTGATCGTAAGTCTAGGCGGCGTCTGCTCGAGTGCGCTTACGGGATATAGTCTAACAATACTAAACCCTGCAGGACTCGGCACTGTTAAGTCGGAAGCTTTGGCGCCTATGGCTGTGAGTACTTACGTACCTCTATATTGACTTGACAAAGGTAGTACTCACCGTTCACCCCCCCCCCCCCCCCCCCCCCCTTTGTGCATGCATGTGTGTGCGGGGTTTACGGAGAGAAGTTATACCTTCTCACTCCTGTCCTGGGGAGGTCGAGAAATAGACACACCAGCTTACAGGGAAGCGCCTTTTTGTTCTCGCCTCTCAAGATAATGCTGGAGCGCAGATTATTATTATTACTAAATGCGAATCCAAGGGCTGACATATCCGCAGGATCCTTCAAGCTTAGAGTTTTTCCCGGTATAGCGTTTTATTACGCCGTAATATTACTAGAGTGTTAACGCTCCAGTAATAATTGTACAGCACTGGCCCTTCCTTGCGAGGAAATATAGCAATACATTAGCAAGTAAAACACGCTCACATGAGTACTTCCGCAGCATGCACGCTTTGCGCCGCTGTTGGGATGCGGTTGGAAACATGGCTGTTGAGGAAAGTAAAGGTGAATACTGCGACGTTGCGTATCTTGCCATATTTATTTCTTTTATTTCAGCATCAGACGAAACACAGAGCCTGATGCAGGGACAGAGGCTAAAGGCTGGTGGTGCCTGACGAGGCCTCTGACCCTAGACGGTCCACAGCGGCACTGATTCAATACAAATCTTAGAACAAATATTAAAGTGTGCCTCCTGTAATCAAAAAGATAACAAAAAACGCTACATTTGACACTTGCACACAAACCTATTTCTCATACTTTTGCACAGAAATGACACATAACAAATCACACATTACAGGATGCTACGCAAATTACATGAATAAATCAGCACAAATAGCTGTTGTACAAAATCATACAAAAATGATATAGTTGTCAGTGAAACTGAATAATAGTGCTTGAAACGACACAAAAGCAAGATAAGAGCAATTTATAGAGTCGATTTGTATTATACAGAGTTTTATGTTTCTTTTGTGAGACGACAGTAAAAGAAAAAAAACACTGTTTAATTACGGCTATACTTAAATTGCCAAGATAACAAAAATATATCTGCTCTGCCGTCAGGATGCAGTGCTTTTTAAACAGAGGAGCGGTTCTTAACTATTGTGCATGCCACGATAAGATTCAAAGCAGCGCAGGATTTCCTTCTGCAAAGTAATAAGCTTAGTATAATTGTATTGTGTAGTAGTGCCCCAAACCAATAAGCCGTAGGTTAATTTGGAATAAAAAAGTGAATAATAAATGTTCTTTTTTAGCAACAGAGGTATGAGCGCAGATATTCGGTAAAACATGCAACTGTGCGGGAAAGCTCTACACTGGAGTTTCTTACGTGAACAGACTAGCTCAAGTCTTCCTGAAACCAAACCCCGAGAAGTTTTTGTGTCTTAACTTGTCTTAGAAAAGAGTTCTCAAATTTCACGTTAAGTTTGCGGTGTATAGGTTTGTTGGCAGGACGAAATATGACATGTTGTTGTTGAGGCGTTTAATCTTAACCTGTTCGTGCTTAACCAGTTTGAAAGATGCACAAGGTAGTCATTTACAGAAGATTCTAGTGTCACTAGGTTATGCGAAGAGAAGGCATTGGTATCGTCAGGATACATTATGGTTTGAGCAGAACTATCTATTTTGACAATGTCATTGATATAGACATTAAAAAGCAATGGGCCCAATATTGATCCTTGTGGTACTTCTTGTTTTAGCTTCGCGAGTGTTGATAATGCATCATTAATTTTCACCAACTGAAAAAGATTATTCAGATAGCTATTTAGAAGATCTAGTATAATACCTCGGAAACCGTATCTTGACAATTTGTTGAATAATAAATCGAACTGTATGGAATCAAAACCTTTCTCAATGTCTAAAAACAAAGCTAGTGTATATTTTCTGCATTCCATGTTTTCAATTATCCTGTATTTGATGTGTACGAGAGCCTGTTCTGTCTACCGATGCTTGCGAAAGCCATACTGACATTGAGTTATCACCTGATGCTTTTCAAAAAATGAAACTATTCTCTCAAGAATGACGCTTTCAAATATTTTAGATATTGCAGGGAGTACTGAAATAGGTCGGTAGTTAGATAAAGAAATTGTACCACCTTCTTTTAACATTGCAGTAACTTTGCCGATTTTTAATTGTTTAGGAAATACGCGTTCTTAGAGTGAGGTTAATTATGTGGCTGGGAACTTCACATATCAAAGGCGATATTAATTTTATTTCATTAGGACGAAGTTCATCCACCCCTGGAGATATATTATTTTTAAGCTTGCCGATTATACTTGAAATTTCACTTCGATCAGTAGGCCTTAGGAAAAGGGAGTGACTCAATATTGTGTCCACTGGAAGTTCATCCACCCCTGAAGATATATTATTTTTAAGCTTGCCGATTATACTTGAAATTTCACTTGGATCAGTAGGCCTTAGGAAAAGGGAGTGACTCAATATTGTGTCCACTGGCATAGTGTCGTCGCGGACAGTTGCACTCGTGATATTGTAGGAGCCAGCTTCCACAAAATGTGTGTTCATTGCATCAGCTAGCTGTTCACCGATGAGTGTTTTACCATCGACTGCGAAATACTATTCCTAGCTTTTGTTCTTGAAGTGAGCGAGTTCACAAGCTCCCATATTCGTCGCTGATTATTATATATGCCCTCCAAAAGGTTCTGGTAGTAGTACTTTTTGCTTTTCTTAACTCGGTCGTTGAAGCATTCCGGTACTTCTTAAACTCTGTCAATGTATTCAGATCTCGTGAACGAACAAAATCTTCGAACAACGTATTTTTTATTTTAATACTGTGATAAAGCTCAAAATTAATCCAAGGTTTCTTGTGTTTTCTATTACGACCGGACGGCTGTAATACAAGAAATGCGGCTTTGTATGAAGCGCGTACTGGAGAAAAGAATTTCTCGTATGCTCTATCTCCACAATGTATACCTCACTCCAGTCAATCAAACCGGCCAAGTGGAAAATTTTTTTTTTTTGCGTTTCAAGGTTTATGGCTCGCCTACCTTCTCTTTTATTATTCTGCTTGTCATAGGGTTTTGTAATTGAGAAAAGCAAAAAAAAAACCTGGCAGATGATCACTAAAATCATACGAAAATATACCGACAACCTGGAAAACTTGGTTTTGTGTCATTGTCTGAAAGCCATGTATCAGTAAACGTTAAAATATTGATGTTGACTGACAACGAATGCAAAAGAAAACAAACAGAAATGTCGTCTGCCTTTGGTCGAAGGATTCTACAGTTTGCATGTAATGCAGAAAAAAACTTGCCACAAGAAAACTCACGATTGAAAGCGTCGACTGTGTAGTATCTGCAGTTATGCTCTGAGGGTATCATCCTGAAAAAGGAAAGGCAATTAATTCACATTCAATTTAGTCTTCAAGAGCTGATTTTATGTAAGTCTCCTTCATGAGCAATGTGAATTATGTCGGAGTCCATCTTTACGTACAAGCACCTTGCCTCCAGTCGTCCAGGCATATTTCCATTTGGCGGCCTTTTTCCTTTTAATCGCATCCGAAAGCAGTTCCTTGTTTTTTTTTAGTCAAGTGCTCGTTCACAAAAACCGGAGTTGTTCCTTCAAGACCAAGCATTGAGCTGTCTATTTTCTTTTTCTGCACTTTGACAACAGCTCATTCCGCTGAATACGTCACACAAAATGAAGAACTATGTTCTTGACATCCGCGTTGTACGCACATAGTGACACGCGTCGATGTCAACCGTCGTGTCAATGGTTATCCCCACACTTTCGCCTATTTTGCTTATCATTGCAAGCGGGTATTTTCCATCCGGGACGCCCTCTATGTCGAGGTTCTTCAGGCGCCAGTATTGTTCGAGCTCTTCACATCTTTGTGATAATGGAGCGTTTTCGTCTTTCAGTTCAGCGTTCTGCTTGAGCAATTCCTGCGTTTCACGCCTCAAGTTCTTGATCTCATCAGTAGTATCTTTGACATCATTGCAAATATCAGTGCAGTAAGATACACCTTTCTTAAGCTTCCGCATTTCTGCCCTGAAGTCCCGCCTCAAATTCTCGAGAGCCTTTGTCATCTTACGCAAATCTTTTATATTTGTGGTGTCCTGTTCCGAAGGCACGCCTCCCATTTTAGCAGTGCTTTTTCTAGTATCTTTTCCCGCCTTTAGACATGAAAGCACATGCACAATACAGCACAGGTAACAGAAGTGGATTGTTCGGCAGCAGTGCACTACAAGGATTTACAAAATTTGTAGTATAAAATTCCGCACTCGCGAAGGCAAAGAATGGATGGCGATCAGAACCGTGCTCTGAGTGCACCGCCGCCCAACTGTGTAATGCAGTCTGTGTGGCCTATTTTATAGCGTGCGTTGTCTTCGGGGCGCCGCTGTCGAGTTAGTCACGGGACCAGGGTTCCAGCGCAGGCGCACCATCCGATGAACGCGTGGCAATCTTCGGCGAAAATGGGCCTTCATAATCTTATGCGATTTGGAGTACTGCGAAGGCAAGGAATGCATGGCGATCAGATCGGTGCTGTAAGTGCACCGCCGCCGAACTGTCAGCACCAGCCTGAAAACAGAGTCAGCAGCAGCCTGAAAACGGCCACTGCAGGATACAGACATACGCCATACCCTCCAATTAACCCTGTCCTGCGCCAGCTTATCTCCGTAAACTTCGTAATTCCAACCCCCCCAATCCCCTCTCCGTATGAAGGCGAAAGCCTTTAATGGCTCATACTTGCGGTGTCTGTCCGTCCGTCCGTCCGTGACACTCCTCAACAAGAAAAAAAATTCTTTGTGCACGATGGGATTCGAGCCCCCAACCTTCCGTTCCGTAGCTGAGCGAGCTAACGACTACGCTACTTCCTGCCAGCGCATATGTAGTTGTCTATGTCTAGGGCGCTGGAGAGTGTTTGCAGATAGGCGTGGAATCAGATGGATGCCTCCCAAATGCCCTCCAGTGTCTCCAGCATTTAAGATTCACAAACAACTGTGTACTTACTTAACATCTTAACCACACATCAGTGAAACAAGCAGCAACACCGCGCTAATGGCTTTCGCCTCACCGCACTTTAGGTGAACAAAGTGCCTCCTGAATTTTTTATAATCACATTAATTTCTTCACTGCTCCAAAGCACGAGAGTTTGATCATGGTGCAGCATGTAATGAACGACACGCGAATGTATTATTGGGGTTAAGTACCAGTCACTATACGAACCAGCTCTTGGCGTCTAGTGTCGTCGTTAAACTAATGATCTTGCTATATAAAACTAAGTGCGAGATATCTTCGCGGCTGCTCAAGAGGAGGGTCCTGAGGTTATATTCGTGAGAATAAGCGTGTTTAGGCAACACAGCGACGCGTGAGGGATTAAATTTGGATAAATACTAACGCCACCAACGCAGGCACAATTAAAGTAGCTAAGGCGCATGGGTCATTTCTGGTTTCTATAGTTACAGCGGTTCTTAGAAGAGTTATGGGAGTATTTCTTTTCTCACACGGCCACTCATGCCTGCGCCATGAATTTTTCGTGGTTACAGGTGGAGCATGAACGCCGCAATGTTTATTCTCAGTGATGTTAAGTTGCCTGTTGCAAACAAAAAAATCTACCTCTCTGGTGCAAAATAATTCCCAGTGATCCCCTTTCGCTAAGATAGCCCTTTTGACTTGATTTACCTTCTCGCCTTTATGGCTCTCATTTCGGTCTCAGTCAATTCAAAACTTGAATGCATGCATGTATGCTTGAATGCATGTATGCGGTAGGTTTGATAAAGCTGATGCTTGGAAATTTTTTAACTGACGAGATGGAGTGAAGTTTGTACAAACGGAGTGAACGGAAATGGAGAAGTTTTAAGTCTAGCATTTACACTCAGATCTATACAGACAGGCTACTCTGGCAAACATTCTAGGCAGGGCTAAACAATGGGGTATAAACGTGTTCTCCTCCATCCTGTGTTCACCCCTCGATAGTTACTGAATGAAATTGATCATCTTGCCTCGTAAGCTTGCGTACCTCATATCTATTATCATCATTTATATGCCTTTAAATGTTCCGTTAGGTAAGTGACAAGCAGGAGCTTGAGTGGGCGTAAGTGTACAAAATGGAAATAATTAGCAGAACATGGGCACAGTTACCTAGAATAAAATGAGAGATATCGTACGTATTATATTCGGACCAGAAAAAAATGCCAAAAACTTGTAGAAACACAGAATAATACGAAATCATGCAGTAATGCAGGCGTATTTCGGTGCGTTACTTGGTAACTGTGGAAGCTGGAGGAGTGAAAATTGTTGATGAAGTGTGGGTGGTCTTTGTAACTGCCTGATTCTTGAAAGATTAGTCGCAGCAACAATTTGTTCAAGCAGATTATTCTTTTCTTTTACGAATTAGGAAGAAAAATTTGCGAAAAGCATTGTTTGAGCAACGCGAACACCGTATATGCTTAAGGTGATAAACAATGAGCGAGTTGAAGGTAAGAGCCATGAAGAGGTTGTGACAAAGTACTGGAAAACTCAACAATAATTTTTGCAGGAAACGAAGGATAAAAATTTTCCTAAGGGTTGAGATATAAATTAATATCAATAACACTTAGCCGACAGGTAGGATGTGACGTGACGAAGCGTTGTGCCCCGTACTGAATGACTTGGAGTTAAGGAATGAAGTAGATTTGGCGATGGTTCGACACTACTCAGGCATCCTCTAATTTCGAACGTGCGTGTGTGTCGTTGCTTCTGGTAGGATGGTGGGGATGGACATTTCATGTGATTTTATAAGGCCAAGTTATCTGGCAGTAGTTTTGGAAAGTTTTGGGATTTGAACCCCTCAAGCTTATTTCTTTGTTATTTCGGTATACAGGTGTATGAGTCAGTTTGAGACAGAACTGGAGATACATAAACTATCGAAGCAGTTTCACTTCTAAGCGAATGTGTGCGCACTTTCGTATTTTTGATCATAGCGTGGGCCAGCGGCAGCTGGTCTGCCTCGCCCGAGCCCTGCTGCGGGGTACGCGGATCCTGATGCTGGACGAGGCCACGTCACAGATGGACGGTGACACAGATCGTCTCATCCAGGCGGCGCTGAGAACCGCCTTCGCGCAGTGCACGCTGTTCACCATCGCCCACCGCATTCACACAGTCCTCGACTACGACCGGTAAGCTGGGAAAAAGGGCCGGCATCCTCTTACAGGGAGCAGCAGCTGATCAGAAGTTTCCGTGTTTTGGATGTAGGTGCAACTATAAAAAAAAGGCGATCAATCATAAAGGATTCTCACGAGCAAAACTCTAACAAGCGGCTCTGACAAGCACTGTAGCGCTCTAGGATAGAAACTAATTTCAAACACCGAGGTACGCACCAGAGCCTCATTACATAAGTGCGTTTGCCTTTGACACAGGTCAAACAGGGTAGGTCGCTGCTAAAATAAAACCCATCGCATTGCGCTCAGAACCAGACAACCTGAGTGACAGCGAATAAAGCGGGTGATGTAAGTCTGATTTTGATACCGTTCGCCGTAGCCAGCCTACAGGTACATAAAAATTAAGTGTAAAATATGAGTGTTTATACATATTCGGCCTGGAAAAAGTCCATGCTATATTTAAAGTAGCAGGTCTGTTGAATTTCCTCATCGGAACCTGAAAATAAGTGGTATATATATATATATATATATATATATATATATATATATATATATATATATATATATATATATATATATATATATATATATATATATATATATATATATATATATATATATATATAAGACTGCTATAGAATAGGGAGGAGTAAATTATAAGTGGCACGGAGTTAATAAAGCGCGAAAGGTCTGTTCATATGCTGTATTAGCACAGAGGCTGCACACGGCCGTTGAAATTAGTCTGTCAAGCGTTAAATGCATATACATTACTTAGTTTGCTTTTCCCATAATCGGGTTCCTATTAATAACTGCGCATCCATCATACTGAATTGCAGGATACTCGTGATGGAAGACGGCAAGGTCCGAGAATTCGACACCGTACAGACGCTACTCTCTGACTCGTCATCTATGTTTTACAGCATGGCCATTGAAGCGGGGATCCATGGCGGAAGAAACAAATTTGAGCCCCTCGTCACCGCCTTGTAGAATGCTTACCAAATCGCATTATTGTCGTATACATGACAAACTACTTATCTAGTAAGCAGCGTGGTGCCGGCAACAGACTAATATGAACGCACAAAATGCATATCCTTGAAGTAAGGTTGTCCATGAGCCGCGTGGGGAATCAGGAGTAAATTGCGACATCCGAGTTCTGTTTAAGCTACTTCATTATTGCTATTTTTTAAATTGCTTAAATACCAGTAATTTGTCTTTACTAGGTTACGCATTTGATTTTTGGTTCACTGTCATACTGAAATGGTGCTGCAAATTGCTTAGTGTAAGATATTTACTCTTGAGCTAGATTGAACTGATTCGTCGGTTTTAAAAGCTCGCAGTCTGAGTAAAACTTTCGAAATAAAACCAATAAAATTTTGTAAGCTTGTTGTAATTATTCCGGAAGCGCTTACTATTATATTTAGGGTGTCCCAGCTAAATTTAGCCAAGGTTTAAAGATATGCCGGTGCACTCTAAGACGACGCAACCATATGCATGTTGCTGCCTATTCTATAGAGCAACTCACACCATTTTTTGTATTGTGCGTAATTGCATTATTAATAGAGATTAAGTTTGTTTGCATGCAATTCAGCATGCCTAAACTGTTAGTTCAAAATTTTAGTTTCCATTGCACCTGTTTTCTGCTATGTAATTGCTATCTGCCATAGGTTTATCCTGCTTCAAATATGCAGTAAATTACAGGAGGTCCCCCTGACAGTTTTCACTTGGAACCTCCTTCTGTAATAATCAATTTATGTACATCTTACCTATGCATCTTTTTCAATAAAACCGTTTCAAAACCGTTTCAATGAAGATAGGCGAAAACGTTCAATGAGAAAGTTTTAGAACAGTCTTCGAAACGTGCAACTGAACTGTTTCGAACTTTCAATCTATCACTTATCGGCTTTCTCTTTCTCACTCACTGCAAATTCTCGTGAAATACAAGAAATACCACGTGACACATCCACTAAAGCGCCGCGATTGCGGTGCTCTGAAAGGTTCCACATAGCAGCGAACAGATCGTTTAGCCTGGTGTACTGCTGCTTAAAAAGGCGACAGGGCTGCGACGAAGGCGCTGTCTGGGCGATCTACGCGACCTCAAGCTATAAGGACTGTGTCCGCTTGTCGCTATCAAGCGCCACAAGGGAAGCATACCACTTGCCTATATCGCACAGCCACGTGATGCGTCGCTGCCCTGTCACCTTTGAAGTGGGAAAATAAAACAGATGATTCCAGGCTTTACAAGGGCTGATTGTGTGAAATTGGAAGCGTGTGTAGCGCTTTAAAAAGGTCGCTTCTTGCCGCAACGTAAATGTGCTCGTTTCTAGGAAGCATTCCCACTTGCATAATTTAGCGGTTGGCATGAGCTTGGGGGTCGTCGGAGTATTGAGATAAAAAGAGATCAAGGCAACGAGAAACGAAGCCAAGAAAGAGAGACACGGAATGGACGCTACATGCACCAAGAAAAAACAACTTGGGTGGAACTAGTAATGAAGTAATGTCAGAACAGGCAACAGAGGGTTTGTAGGGCAATTTCAGCTGTCGCCACGAGTTCCAGATTGTAGTAAACCCAAGCCAAAGTTTCTGCTGCGGCGAAGGAACACCAGGAGCACCTTCGCAAACAGCCTGGCTCTGGGTAGACATAGTAGTCTTGTAGCACGCATAGCTGCGCCTCCAGCATACAGTCTACCCTAGCCTTCGCGACGGTCATGGGCGCTCGCCTACTGAGGAGGGTTGGCCGTTTTAAAGTTTTTGTTCGAAGTTCACTTGGCCGTCGTCGTGGAGAGCTCACAGAAGGGAAGCGCAATGAAAGCAGTGCACAAGGTGCAATGAATGCGCTCACTGTGTACTTCTAACAAAGAATGTACTTGGGCAAAGAACACAGGACACAGCAAAGTAACACATACGACAAGTACAGAGCGCAATTTCCAACTAAGGCAACTTGAATATACACCAGTGTTGGCCAACAGAAAGAGTACAAAACCAAAAGAAGAAAGATATGCCACGTGCGCAGTTCATACCAGCATACCGCCGCCAAGGGTACAATCAGATATTCTGTCCAACTGATAGGATACGCCAAACATAACAAGCAAAGCATAATACCAAAAAAGAGACTGAAGATTCAAGAGGTGAGCAATGAAAGCGGGGGATAAGACATATCTTAGCAAATCAGTGTCAGAAATGCCATAACGAAAGCAGAGTCAAACATGATAGTGATACCTGTCAATGGGTAAACTATCCTCGTTGCAAAAGCAGTGTCTATAAAGCGAGGGTGAAACGCTAAAACACCAAGTCACAGAAATGGTGTTTGGTTTATGGGGGTTTAACGTCCCAAAGCAACTCAGGCTATGAGAGACGCTGTAGTGAAGGTTTCCGGAAATTTCGACCACGTGGGGTTCTTGAACGTGCACTGACATCGCACAGTACACAGGCCTCTAGAATTTCGCCCCCATCGAAATTCGACCGCCGCGGCCGGGATCGAACCCGCGTCCTTCAGGCCAGCAGCCGTGCGCCGTAACCACTCAGCCACCGCGGCGGCATTAAGCCACAGAAATAGCAGCACCGAGTTTAACCGACGCAAAGCAGCCTAGAGGACAACGAATTTACACATCTCCATCTAAGAATGTTATCTCTTTGTCGAGCAGAACAACATAAGCAGTACTAACGCATTCGTCACCGGTGTTAGCAATATGAAAAACCTCAATTATTTCTCTCCGAAGTTTAGTCTTAAAATGGACCAGAATCGTGGTATTGGTAACGATGGGCTTGCATTCATGATCCACAGTATGCTGTGGTAGGCGGCGTCTTTCATTGTTTTTTATTGTCCTCTCGTGCTCCCGCAGTCGCTCGTTGCCGCACTTTTCCGTTTGTTCGATATTTACGCAATCACAGGTTAACGGAATTCGATACACGACGTTGGTGGCGCATTGGACGTAATGATCATCGTGCTTCTTTTCACATGACTCTCGCTTCTTGGAGAGGACAGCACAAATACTAGAAAGCTTACTGGGGGCGGAAAAAAGAACCGTTACGTCATATCTATGGCCTGTCTTCTTCAAGTTGTGGGAAATTCTATGGACATAGGGTATGACTTTTATGCTCTGTCTAGGGATTGGGGGGCTCGAAATCTTCTTGTTGCCTTTTTTTACCTTCTGTAGAAGGCTGACTGTGACACTGCTGATGACGTCAATGGGGTATCCTGCTTTCTCGAGACGGGCAATTTGGTTTCCAAAACTGTCTTCCATGAAGTGCGGGCAGCTTTTGTTGCGCGCTGCTTGAAGAAGTTTTCCGACAAACCCACGTTTTATCAATTTAGAATGGCCGTTTTCATAAGCAAGCAGACTTTTTATCGTACGTGGGTTGTACTTGTAGCACAGATTGAAATCTGGTTGACCGAAGTTGATCTCCAGATCTAAAAAACTTGATACAGTTGCCTTGAGGGAATTCCCAGGTGAACTTCAAGCCTCTAGACTCAGTGTTGAATAGCTTAACAATCTCTGGCACCAAACCTTCAATACTGCCTTCTTACGGTGCGTTCGGTATGACCAGGTAATCAATCGTCCACGTACCTCATTATTTTTTTTGAGTACGGCCGTCCCTGTCAGGTTTCTCTTGATACGGTTGTTCATGGCAGATAGGTATATGTCACAGAACACCGATGCGACTGCATAGCCTATGCAAATGCCATCTTTCTGCGCATAAAATTTATCTTCGAACAATATGGCTGTCGATTGCAAGGTGATGTTATTGTCCGTACTGATTCTAGTGGAATTTTGAAAACTTCTCATCTGTGCTGGAAATCTTCCGAACCGTTTCTAGAAGGTTTTCATGTTGAACGGAGTAATATTGATTATCGACGTCTAAGGAAAACGCTGAGGTGGTAGAGTGAAGGTCTTGAAAAGCAGTGATGGTCTCTGTGGAACGTTTTACTAGAAAAGGACCCTCGAGGGTCAGGCGCTTGAGTTGTTGCTGTAGAGACTTGCTGACTGTAGCCTGTCAGGTCCCTCTTTCGGAAGCAATGCTCCTTAGGGGTCAATAAGGTTTATGGGTTTTACCCAAAACGAATGCTTCCAGGAAGTTTTTCTTTGAGTTTTCTACTTCTCTTTTCATTCTGTCGAGGGCGAGTGCCTGTAGCACCTGCACAGCAGTGGATTTCTGTTTCTTCAGTTGGAACTTTATTTGCTTAAAATTCTTACTTAATGCTGCTTGTGCTTTGTCTTTGAAAAGCGATTCAGGCATCACGGCAAATCCCCATTCCTTGTCAGCCTGGAGTACGGTGGCGCCGCTACACTGAATCGCCTTTGCCATCTTCAAAATGGTAGGCCTTCTTCTTGGACCGGCATCAGCATTGCGCACGAGGCAGTCGACGCCATCACCAATCACTCTCACTTGGTTGGTTACAGATGCCCCGGTGGCTACGTACCTCACAAGTTCTAGAAGTTGTGGTCGGTTTGTATGTGGTCCTTAGTTGAATTTGGGGCCTTTTTGCAGAGTTCTTCTGACGCTGTCGGGTAGTGGCACGAAACGGTGACTGTGCCTGCCGCTTCTCGCTGACTTTTTTCATTACTAGGTAGGTTGGAAACTGCATGGCGCCACTGGAACTCTGTAGAATCAGCGGCTAACTTCTTGTACTCGGCGAGGCGACGAGCTTGCCCTGATGGTTCAGTGGTCGCCTTAACAAGTACCTTCAGACGATCTTCCAGCAACATAGCCTGATTCCAGTATTCCGATTTGATAATCTTTCAGATGCGTCTCATATGACCCTATGACGGCTCCGTCAGTCCAAATACGCGTCGCACCTACGGAGGCGTCTGCTTTTTTTCGATGCAAAAGGTTAGATACCTTGCTTGGCAGACGGTGCTGGCGATTAAATTGACGCACGTGATTGCTGGGTCAAGAATCTTCGGAGCAGACAGAAAAAAGCCCAGTGTAGGAGAAATATGTTGACTAACACTTGTCTCGGCGAGTTGGTTCATTTCTAACAAAGAATGTACTTGCGCAAAGTACACATGACACAGCAAAGTAACACATACGACAAGTACAGAGCGAAACTTCGAACTAGTTTATTAAGAGCAGGCAACTTTAATATATACCAGTGTTGGCCAACAGAAAGATTACAACACCAAAAGAAGAAAGATATGCCACGTGCGGAGTTCATACAAGCATACCGCCGCCAAGGGTACAATCAGATATTCTGTCCAACTGATATGATACGCCAAACATAACAAGCAAAACATAATACCAAGAAAGAAACAGAATATTCATGAGGTGAGCAACGAAAGCGGGGGATACGACGTATCTTAGCAAAGCAGAGTAAAAAATGCCATAACAAAAGCAGAGTCAAACCCGATAGTGATACCTGCCAACGGGTAAACTATCCTCGCTGCAAAAGCAGTGTCTATAAAGCGAGTGTGAAACGCTAAAACACTAAGCCACACAAATAACAGCACCGAGTTTTACCGACGTACAGCAGCCTAGAGAACATCGAATTTACACATGTTCATCTAAGAATGTTATCTCTTTGTCGAGCAGAACAACTGAAGCAGTACTAACGCATTCGTCACCGGTGTTAGCAACACAACACGGCATAGCAACACAACACAGCGCAACACAGATGCATTGCAGCACTGGGGTAGTCTCGGTGTAGCAAAGGAGTAATGAATGCGCTCACTGTGTACGCATAGCAACACAACTCGGCGCAACACAGATTTATAGCTGCACTGGGGTAGTCTCGGCGCAGCACGAATTACACCACACACTGTCTGCTTACGCAAAGTATGTCATGTGGGATAAGCATGATGCACCTGCCAGTTTAGAAATAAATCTTGCAGGAATGTTGCCAAGACATAGCGCGTATTAAACCACAATTAGTTTGCTCACGCGTAGTATGTCACGTGGACTCACCCTGTAGCAGCTGCCAATTTAGACAGAATTGCTGCAGCGGGATAGCCGAACACAGTAGGGATTATAACAAACATTTTCCGCTTGTGCCTATCGCAGTGGCTACAGTGACTTGTTAAAGTGTAAGCATTTCACTCTGTACGCTTTTCTGACATTTTGTTCCCGGAAGTGAGCCGAATATGTTTTAGTTCGTGTGCCTTTAGATGATTTCAGAAGCTTAAGCATTCCCTCTTATTCAGTTGCCATGGTCCTGTACATCACTTAAGAAATGATGGCGATCGGGTGGCATATACACGAAATACATGATTATACTGGGCTGATGTAGGGACACTTAAGGACGAGTGGTGCCTGTCTAAGATCAGCCAGCTGAATTTGCCTTATCTAGATTTTATCTCGAGCGCGAAGTCGAAGTCTTTTCCTTAGCTCATTCGTATCCTTGTCAAGTGGCTGAAACGCAGATTACTAGACCTTGAAACTGCCCGCAGATATGCGCATTAAAAATAAACCTCTTTCTTGCGCTATATAAAACGTGCTGCTCTGTTTTCGTCACCACGCTGTTGCACTTAACTTCGTTTGTTCAGGAGACGGCGCAATTAGAAAACTTTTAAGGAGAGCCCCTTTTTAACAGCGCAGGGCTTCTCCAGCTGCCACATGTGCATGAAACTAAATATAAGCTCCTAAACTTACTCCTATTACCTACTCTTAACGCTTGAGCTTCGTCGTTCTTCTTTTGTGCTTGTTTTCTTAGGCGTTGCTATTTCCTGTCTCACGTGCTATAAGGAGGCTGAGAAAAAAAAATGAAATACATCACTGAATGGAAAGAATTGCTCAATTGGAGTGGGTATTTGAATTATTGCACCAAATAAGTCTGGTTCAGTTTTCAGTGGTCCGGGATTCTTTTATGACTAGCAGGTCAAAGCCCGGTAGCAGTGGATCATCGCAGGCCAGCTTAGCGAATTTTAACTAAGCACCAGGAGCCCAGCGCATGGCAGACACGTTCCTTACACTCCAGCGGAACAGATATTCGAGGTAGAAACTTTCGTTTTACAAATGAAATGAAACGAAACAGCAAAACTAATCAAGAAAAGCGGGATCGCGAATTGGGATCTTTAAGTTTCTTACAACACGCGATCATTCGCAACGTGGATGTTGGTGATAAGCAGAACACAATGGTTCTCCTTTTTTTTTTTGCTCCCGAGCCACCATAACAGTGGTTTGACGCACATGGATCTTTTGTGCTAAGAAATACCACAACACTCAGCATCCTGAAGAAAATTGGGGCTTTGTGAAAACTCAGATCTGATGAAAATAATGATCCCTGAGCACGAGAGTTCACTCATTAGATGTGATGACTTGCAAATTTATATTCAAGATACGAGTCATTAGGTGAACCATTTTAGCACACTGATCTTTTGATTAATTGTAGCGTTTGTTAGTTGACGTCAATAATTAGTTGCTGCGGCGGTGTGCTAACGAAATAAATGCAGGAAATAATTATTCGGCATAAAACTAACAGAAGTGAACAACGCCCATATCACTACCTACCCGCGTGTTGCACGTTTTATTTAGGATTGATATCAAAAACAATGTGCTGGAATGTGTACTTAGGTTAAGCTTTTGCAGGACATAAAAAAACCTTAATATTACAGAGAAGAGGAATATTTTAACTTCATTATTCGAAAGTTACAAGCTTGATTAGAAATTTTTATGCATAAGAAAAACAAAATGGCACAAGAGATGAAAACAAGAAAAAGGCTGCCAAATTGGTCGAAGGGAGGGAAATTATGTGGGCGAAAAAAATTACTGAAACAAATCTTTACACATGAGGATGAGCGAGGTGAGTTTAATGGAAGCCAGCGCGCCTGTTCAAGAACTGCTGGACAGTGTCGAGGCACTGTCAAAAAAAAGCACTCGAAATCCTTAAGCCCTGCAACGCAACAACAACAAAAAAAGCGGGCGCTGCACGCTAATTTGAGCGAATCGTCCGAGCCTACAACAAGCTACGAGGTTTCTTATTTATCATTTCGATTAGGAGCTTGCTACTATGGGTGGAGGAAACCTTACTGGTTTCGTGGCGAATATTTTTGGTTGTCGGTGGCGAGGCAGGTCGGTGGCAAAGGCGTGGCCCAGTGATTTGGCCGCTAGTCTGAGCTGTCGGAGGTAGTTGGTTCGAAACTCTTCTTCGTGCACCAACCGGTAAAAATGAGTTCAAGCGCTGGCAGCCCTGGCGCCCGAATTTGTTCAGGAGTGTGCGCTTAGGAGGGACTCCGTAAACCCCGCTGCGTCCCTCAGGGGCCAACACCAGTTTCGAACGACCCTGCAAGCGGCTAAAGGCGGTTCTTTGCGCGAGACGCACATGTTTCCTCACAGTTGTGGTACTGCGGAAGCAGCACTCATAAAACCGGTAACTAAATAGAGGGAGAGATATAGGCAGGATCATGGTAAAATGAAATGCGGTGCAATTTACTAGAAGCAGTCTGTAACCTTGAAAGCTCATTAGGAAAAGAAGAGAGGAAGGGAGGACAAAGGGCCGTTAACAATTTCACGGTCCTCATATATCGTTCTTTTCTCTTTTGTTTTACGCGGTCCTCATGACACGCAGGTGCAAGAAACTTTTTAAATATTTGCTCTCTTCTCTCTTCTGCGATTTCAAATATTAATCCTTTCTCCCATTTTCGTGCGCACACGTAGGAAAAAGGAAGGCTTCGAAATCGTTAACTGTGGCAGTTTTAGGAAACAAATGTGAAGTAAAAATACACAGAACACTCCCTGGAAACCTCTGGCAATTAGCAGCGCTTCCTGCGGCACTTTCAAAAACAACAGTGAGATCTATCATTCATTTTAAAATGGGTATTGATTCGAAGCTATAAGTTTTCCTCAAACATTTTAAGATAAGCTACGGTGAGAAATTTTGCCAATGCTTCATATTTTTAACATCCTCGTTCGGTCGGCCATGTGATGCACATTATTAAAATAGGTTCTCCGTACGCTTAGCAGTATGTTTTCTATTATCTAAAGTATTAAAACTGTGAGAACAACCAAATCCTTTAAGCCATATTTATTCACTTTTCGTAACCCACCCATTTTGGAATTAAGTTGGTTTCCCCACGATGCACTTTGACTTGTGATATCAGGGCACTCAAATCAGTTAGACAAAATGTCGATTACCCTTTTGTCAGGTTCACGTAGTGTCATCACGGGCACGACGTCGATATGTATCACGTCAAGAATGATTGTCTGTTTTGTCACTATGGGGGCAAAGGATTTTGCTCAGGAACTTGCTTAATAGAGGAAATAAGATCCAATATTCTTTCCACCCGATATGAATTCTGTAGACAAGACGGCGGCAAATTCCAGTTATCTGGCTGACACATTGCTTACAGTTCTTTAGAAGTTATGAATTGTTCGCTTCCTGAAATACTGCAGTGCACAGATTAATTACACAGCAAACTGTATCTTGCAGCCCTAACGTATCTCAACTCGGATTTTCTCTGAATCAAGAGATAGCAAGTGATGACACGTGAAGGTCATATTTGCTAGAAACTTGCTGCCACCATTACAAGAAGTACTCATTCTTCTCTGCAAAATATGAAACTCACTGCGTGCATTAAAGTACACTGATGTTTTACCACTTGCTTTCTTAGTTAGAGGAACTCGCAAAGTTTGAGTGGCCGCGGCTAGCAAATGGAGGCACTTTTTATGCCTGGTAACGCTGCTTGGGGCTGCACTCATACCCTTAATTTTTGGGTTCTATTTTATATGGCTATAAGAGATATTTTTCTTCTCAGATTCGAATACGAAACGGCTTGTTAAGAAGTTAGTTCATTAGGTTAAAATTTTTCGCATCATTTCTTTCCAGTAATTTTGACGAAATAATTAAATTTGCTTCGACAACTTGTTCTTGAGCGGGATATAAGATAGTCTTTTTTAGTAAATATTTCATAAACTGTATCGAAAAGGCAGGTGTCATTGAAAACTGTTTATTGCTATGTTTATTGCCTGGTATTTTAACGTTGTTGTTTTTTATTATTTCTGTATAATCCTTTTCCTTGATAACCCCCCCCCCCCCACACACACACTCACTCCTCTTCGGGGCCTGTGAGGAATCAATAAATAAATAAATAAATAAATCAATCAATCTTTATTTTTCGGTGCCCAGGAACAACCCAAAGGTCTTGGTGCAGGTACACAATTCACACGCACAAAATGTGAATTTATTTAACCACAAAGGAAGACACTCAGGGAAGGTAATGCTAATAATAATAATAATAATAATAATAATAATAATAATAATAATAATAATAATAATAAGTTAATCATTTTGTCGATCAACTTATGGTCATCGGCAAGATCATCCGCGTCCGTGCGTGACCTGCTTCGCTGTGTTTATACAGTGCGGAGGTATTAATTTTCTATGACGCAACCATTTAAAACACAACAAACCTTTCGAGAAAAATCTAGTTAGCGTGGATAACACATGATACCATGGTTTTAATAAGATGCATGGTCAGTGTAGCCAAGTTTATACGTTGGGTACAAGAATCTACTTTTCGACCTTGTATTGAAATTTAGCCGCATTGAATAGCAAGCTCTAGGAGAGGTTTTAAACCGTCAATTGACTCAAAACAGTACTCTAAAATAACTGCAAAATACTCTCGAATTTTAGCACGGTGTGTTCAGTCTCTAGAATACGTGTTTCCAAGTAGAAATCGGGTTTATTGTTAGGAATTTTGTTAGGGCAAAAGAATCGGCAGAAGCAGCAGCTTACCCAAAACGAAGGGTGCTGCTTATGCAGTCACCGCGTCAAAAGAAGGTTTGTAGAGACACATCTGCTTAGTTCTATGCTGCTTATCGAAGTCCATATCAACGCTTCTTAAGGAGTGAACGAGCCTTGAAACTGGTTGCCCCCGGGAAACAATTACTGGCGGGAACGCTTCACCAAATTGCGTGCTTCCCTGAGGCATGATCTAGGGCAGTTATACATGGCGCTTTTTCAGTACGTGCCTCGTTCATATCTATGTTTTTGAAACAAAAAACGCAAATCTGTCTCGAAAAACAGTACTTACATCAAGGTGCCCTCCATACTAATCACAAAGAACGAAAATGGCTAGACGTTTTGGTCACTGCTGATGTTCACTCCGACTTTAAAAGATTACCCCCCTGAAATTTCCTCTTCATCTTGTAAATAAATAATGAATTATCGTGTGGTGTTTAACTTCCCAAGGAGACGCATAAGCTATGGTAAGCTGCTGGAAGGCTCTTGATAAACTTAAACCACCTGGTCTTTGTTTATCGTCTACAAACATCGCACAGCACACGAGAGAGTTCTTGTGCTTTTGATACCATTGAAATTCGGCCACCGCGACCGGATTTAATCTCGCAAACATCGAATCAGCCGCAGGACTTCAAAAGAATTGAGCCACCGAGGCGGGTCCTGTTAATATTATTGATGCTTTCTCTCTTTAAAAGTATAATTCTGTCGAGCGTATTTGCTCAAATAACAATTTTTTTCGGTCTAAATGCTCAGTACTTTTGCGGCTGTGTCGGGTTCTGTGCAGTGGAGTACAACGTGCTAAACATAATAACTAACCCTGACTAAAGTATTCATCGCAATAGAAAAAGCACCTCAATTAATAACAGTGTGGCTTTTATACAACGGTGGGTTCATCATTGGCGCCATGCCCTCATAATCATGAGCTGAGTACCTGGCTTATAATTCGAAGTCTGGGCAAAGCCCCCTTTCAATGACTTCGAATAGCATTACCTTGAAAGAACTGAAACTGACATCTCTGAAGATCCCGTACATTGAAAAACAGTAAGGCTAGAGCCCTAGCATGGAACTGAATATTGAATAAGAAAGACAACAATGAACGCTTGGTAAAAGGAAAGCATTTTTAATCTGGACTTTCAGTTTTCGTCTGTCCTTCCCGCTTCAGCGCCATTACTTCACAGTTTTTCGGGCCCTCAATTCAGGCATACGGTGGCCCATCTACGAACGAAGGACGGAAGAACCTCAAAACCCGGACAGAAACGGGGAGATAGTGAACATTGTGTTTTGTAGACCTGGAGAAATCATGCACGCAAGGCATAAACAAATACACGAGCGCCCAACACCCGAAATTCTCAACCTTTGAGTCACAACACGACTCGCGCTATTACGCGAAGCAGTAGAAAAAAGTATTAAGGACGTAAATGTTGTTGCAGAGCGAAAACATGTCGTTCTGTTTTAAACGCGAGAGCAGCACACTGAAAAAAAAGAAAACCTTTTTGTGAAACTCTGATGCATTGATACGGCCCGCAATGGGGTTTCAACGAACAGCACCCTGGACAATCAGTTTTATTAACCAGGGTTCCATACGAAATTAAAACCACCGCAGTTTGAGAACCACAGACCATGACGCGCCAGATGTGACAATTGGGCCCACACATCTAAATTGTGTGAATTATAAATTGACCTTCCGACTGCCGCGCGTCTCGGAGCACGTGCGCATTTGCAAGAATAATCTATATCACAAGGACAAACTGCAAGCATAACTGAGGCCGCTCAGCAAAGCTGCGGCACTTTGTTTGCGTTCCATTGAAGCTTGTATCTTCTAAAATTAAAACAGCTTCGAAAGTGCCATTAAAAGAGAGTCTTCTCAGATTGAGGTCGCTAAAAATACTAGGCGTGGAAAAATACAACAGCCTTTCTTCAAAGATCTCAATTTAACTATGTAATTGCTAAGGTGGAGGAAGAAGAAGAAAGGCAGAGAAGTTAACCGGAAGAATAATACGTTTGCTACCCTACACGGCGGAAAAAGGGTGAGGGGATAAGAATGAAAGACAAAGAAGAGTCACAATAAAAATTCAGCGTTCGTAAAAGTCACAGCCTATCGTGCAGGCCAGAAGTTCGCAAGTAGCTGCGCAATGCATTGGATGCCTTCACCGCCGACTATCACCGCGGCCTGTGACCGAGAATCTTCATTTTTCTCAGCGGGCGTTATTGTTAATATGCGGCATAAATGACGAGCTGGAGAATGGATGAGATGTAAAAGATATGGACGTACCTATGCCGCCAAGATGAAGATTGTGACCTGTACAGATCGTCCACACTAATGCTTTGAATCTTGACTTCATAACGTACCTGTTAACAATGAATCTCCTTGCATATTACCAGTATTTGAGGTATGGCACACTATGGAGCTTGGGCAACATGAAGTTTCCTAAAAATATTTATCTTCATAAGTGCCACAAAGTTGTTTTTTTTTCCGGAATGGTGTTCAAATTAGTCTACTAGAAACAGCCTCCAAATGGGCCTATGTATAATTTAGTCTCTTGATGGAAAAATCATCTGAATTCACAAGTAAAAGACAACCTTGAGTTAAAAGTCATTTGTAATAGTAAACGTGTCTGAAACAGTTATCAATAAACAATATATGACAGTTTTCGCATGTCAAACTGATATGCAGTGAAGGTAATTCACGAGAAACTTCGCATTAATGAGGAATTTATTTTCGAGCATCTTAAATGGTGGTACGTCCAGTTTAAGAAAAATTTAATGTGCTTTCTTTCATAGATGCTGGGCAGTGGTCATAGTGGTAAAAACAGAGCGACGAAATTGATCACTGCAAACGAAGCTGCCTACAACCCTCCCGCGATTCCGACGGCGAGATACCGCCCCCTTTAATGTGCGAAAGAAATACCTCTAACATTTTTGCAGGGCAATTTTCAATTCCCCACGCTACCCTCCAGCCGGTGAAGTTTAAAACTGTAAGAAAAGAATTT
This sequence comes from Amblyomma americanum, assembly GCF_052857255.1. NCBI lineage: Eukaryota > Metazoa > Arthropoda > Arachnida > Ixodida > Ixodidae > Amblyomma > Amblyomma americanum. The sequence goes on from NC_135506.1 coordinate 89,661,979, forward strand.
GTGTTTTCGGTCTGCCCAGATTTCATTTGTTTTGTCCATTTCGAGGTAGTGTGGGGCTTATGCACGTTTCCCCTGATAGACAAATTTTCAGTTCACCTCAAGTGCAACACTGGCCGCAAGCAACACCGATGATCCCATTTAAAAGTGCAATATTGCATCTCGCATCTATGCAGAATGTGTTTACCCAAATAACTTTTCCCTAGTCGGATTGGGCTTGTACAAGGCATGTAATGCGAAGGCGAAATAACCACTGGTCCTAAAGGGTAGCCGGTTGGATTCCAAGGGATGGGAAGCATAGCAGAGGGATGCAGAAAGTTAGGCGGGCTGATGGGATTAAGAAATTTGCGGGATAGGGTGGCAGCAGCTGGCATAGGTCAGGGTTAATTGGAGAGACATGATAGAGGCCTTTCTCCTGCAGTGGGCGTTGTCGGGCAGATGAAGATATGATGGTGAACTTCTTTAAGTCCTCCTAACTCAACAACCCAGATTCCAGGCTTTAAATTTTCAGGTTCTATACTTAAGTTTACAATTTCAGTCAATGGGAACGGTTATGAAAACTTTCATTTGCGCAATTTTGTGACACAGCTAACGGAATGTGACCGTCAGTAATGCCACTATTGTAATAACTCATGTAATTGGGAAAACACTATTTAAGCTATTAGAAGAACAAACGTGGCACGTGTCTGCAGTTTGTTAGCTGTCGGCGGGTTATGAAGAGGAGGTTTAAGTTAATTAATCGCCGAAGAAAGATGAAATATGCAAATTTAGCAGCAGAGAATCAAAAAGGCTCAAAACTTCATGCACCTAACATTTCCCGCACTTCAAAAGTGCAAAGGTGGGTTTGTCATTTTGCAGAGTGGGAAATTAACGAAGGTCCTGAAAAAATCCATAGAAAATTGCTCTCTTAACCTGGCCGCAGCGGTGGCCAAGTGGTTGAGCATCCGCCTCGATGCGGGAGATGCGGGGTTCGATCCCCAGTGCCGCCAGGTACCCACCGGTGATAAAATGGGTACAAGCTTTCCCCTGGTCTGGTGCTCGCCTTATTTAGGGTGAAATGCTTGGGAATAGGTCTTTGACCCCATCATAAGAAGTCGAAAATACCTTGTGCCGTAGCGCTCTTTGGCCATAGATGCCCTTGCGCCATAAAAATTCATATTCATCATCATCATCATCAGCTCCCCCAACCCGTGGTGCAAAAATAAATCGTCACTTCACGGTGCCTTACAGCAAAAGTATCACCATCTGTAGCAACGTTTTGAACGTGCGCATTTGCACCACTCTGTTTAAGCTGACTGAAAATAACTAATTTCCTGACCATCTACAGGGGCCATATAAAGTGGTTATCCTCCCTACCAATCTCTAACGGAAAAATATGGTAAGGTTAGTTGTATTTTGAAAGATAACAAAGCAGTAAATGGTTACCACCTTTTTGTTGTCAAACAGACAGACGTTCGGTCAGCAGTTCACTTTAGTCCCGCGAACAATTTTTTCGAAGAAAAAATTTCTTTTCAGTTCTGTACGATTAGGGCCAGCCAACTTGCAACACAGAGGTGATGCACTGTCCTGCGAAAATAAGGGATAACCAAAAAGCAGGACAATACTTAGCACCTTTAAAAAATGTAAAACTCTTGCTGTGAGGCTGTGCTTGCGTGAGTGCAAGTAGATAATAATACTAAATGTTTTTCTCCGTACATAGCTTCAAGTCGACAAATTACCGTACTAAGAGCAGTGCCTCGGAGCATAAAAGAGCGGTCATGACTGAATTTCTGCAGCGGTGTGTCACCGACCACATTGTGAGAATCTTAGCCTTCTTGAAGGGTTTCTTTTGCGATTTTGTGCAAGCATATTTCTAAACCCCGACGGCCGTTATTTCTCGTCTGTGACCAGACAGTTTAACCTGTCATAGAAAAGAAGAACGGGCTAGTTTTTCCTTCATTTCTGAAACACTTTTCGCAAAAGTAACGGCAGCGCTTCCTACAGCAAAACTTTAAAAAGAGGATCCTACAGAGCTCGACTTCTCAAAGGATCATAAATTAACTGAAATAGATGTCTCATTCGACCTTTTGCTCTTTATGAGGTGTTATATAGTTGCACAATTTATAACACAGCCATGCACGTAGAGCAAGCTTAATAAGTAAGAGCTGATACCTTGTAATAGGATCATGACCGTTACAAGCAACCCTTAGAGCACGAAACAATAAAACATATTGCGCCAACGAGGCGATTTCTGGAGGACAAAGCTTGAACTATACGTGAAGACAGCCCTACAGTGTGTTACTCGCATTCCCAATAATATTTTGCAGGCTGTTCAAGTGTAGTTTTTTTGAAAGCTTCATTAGAAACTTTGTAACTAGAGACATAAATGCAGTTGTGATTACCACCAAGTCGCGCTTTTTTATTTTTCACCTTTAACGCATACACGGCCGTAAATACAAAAAAACTAGTAAAGCAGGGCAAAAAAGTCCACCGGAAGTAAGGTGAATCTGTTTGGTAATATATTTACTTATGTAAGATGTATATTGTCATGTACGTGTATCGATATGTTAGATGCAATACAAAATGTTTCCGTAAAGAGATAAATAGTACTATGTACATGGAGAGAGACCATACCATTCGCAATACCCCTCCTCTAAGGTCAAGACATGCTGAAAGAAACATTAGGCGGTGGGGAAAGAAAACAAATCGAAATCAAGTCAACCGCACCCGGTGCTAACTGGTTTCAATCTTGTTTAGTATGAAAAATAGTGTGCATAAAAACAAATGATGACTGCTACCGAGGGCTAGCAAAGATTTCATCAGACAGCGGCATTGCTCGGAATTCAAAAAGTTCAGTACTGTACGTCAGTCTGTAATCTTTTTCAGAGATGAGAAAAACGCTGAGAGCAGCGCGCTGAACCAGATCAACAAACAAGTCAATTGTAGGTTGGTGTTTTGCCATCACCACCTTTTGATCGCTGTTCTGAGGAGGGCTGCACATCGTCAACAAGTCTGCGATGGGCGAACACGCCATTTAGACACTCCTGGACAGTATTCTAGGCTAGCCCTGCAATAGCAATAGTTTTTTACGACAGCTCGTGGTCAAGAGTTGCCCACTGTTTTTCGCAGCACGCACGCTTGTAGTCATACCTCAACCTGGACCAAAAGTGCTGATAAATGCCGGCTGGTGAAGGCGAAAAGGCACTCTGCTTTGGAGACGGCGGACGCCCGAACAACAAACATGATCGCAGCCAATGTGCCTTGTGGCAGAGTATTCATCAGGACACGACCATTTTTCTGGCTCCAGTCGCCTTAAAGAAGGAGGTCTCCTCCGTGGCCGTCTTCGCAGTGCTGCTCCGGATTGGCTCGTGGTCTGCACCGACTACTATGTGCTGTCCACGACTGTTTTCATGACTTCGGTAGTTCTGGAACCTTTGGCGCGCTGGGCACTTGAGAAGGTCTCCAGAATGTACTGAACGATTCAACCTTCGGCTTGGACACCGGCATGTGGTCGATGCCTAGGATTCTTATGCGTGCTGTCTCGCCGTCGGCATAGACGAACAGCATGTGCGCCTCTGGGTTTCTAGCAAATTTGAGCGCGTTCGAACTGCGCGAGACGACGTCGATGTATTTCAGGGGGTCAGACGCATTAGGCTACAGCTCTTCACAATTTCCTGCTCCTGGCTAGCGTAGAGGTCCGGAACGAGAGGCGTCTTCTTCTTTGGCGATTGCCTGTGCAGAAGGAATATCAGCATCACTTTGGAATAAGGTTTAAAAAAGAACGCTTCAACTTTAATCAGAGAACTTTTCATAACTGACGCATGCAAATCGATGCTGACAAAAATCATATGAATACCCTCTGGTTCACACCTGAATAATCCAGGCATGTCCTTAAAAATGCTCAGGAATTGTTTGAGCAACTTGGCAAATAGCGCTTCTCACAAAATGCCGACAAAAACAGTCATGAGGTCGCTGTTTTCAAAAGTGGCTTGAGTTTGTTGGTTTGTTGTAACCCAAAAATACAAGACGCTGACCGTTAAAGGATTTGATCTTAACTAAGGCATTCTTCTCAGCAGTCAGCGGTGTATAGATCAAAGCCTCTCTTCTTAGAGTGAAGTTTAATCTGCAGTCAAGTTAAAATCAGGGTTCAGAGACGAGGACGCTCTCTCTCCCTTATCCTCGAGATTTTGAAGAAAACTGGCCAACATTCGGCCTTATGTGCAAATGTTCTTTCTCGGTGAGTAATCTGCACTAAATTAAGGGCGCCGACAAGACTCAGGAGACACCGAATGCATTTAATCAAAGCGCAGAATGATATATCTCAAGTATATTTCACTGCCTGCGAATGTCATTTTGTTAGGTCCAATCTGTGTTTCCTATTTAGCGCAACTAACCGCAGCGGTGGCATAGTGGTTAAGCATCGGCCTCGCATGCGGCATGTGCAGGGTTCGATCTCCCGTGCCGCCGGGTACCCACCGGTGATACAATGGGTACAAGCTTCCCCTGGTCTGGTGCTCGGCTTATTCAGTGTGAAATGCTAGGGAAATGGGTCTCTGACCACACCTTGAGCAAATGAAAATACCTTGTGTCATGGCGCTCTTTGGCCGCAGATGCCCTTGCGCCATAGATATCCACCAACATCTTCATAATTTACCGCAACTCTCTTCGTCAAATGCATTGTGAACTTTTACCGATGATAATAACATTCGAAGGTATGCCGATGTGCTTTGCCGATGTGCTTTCGCCGCTCCGTTTTGCTGGCCTTTCCTTCTTCATCTTCGTACCACTTGATACGGCGCATGCGCACAGCTGTGGGAGCTCGATTTCGCCGATGCGCCGCGCAGCCGGCAGCAGCAGCTGCTCCGCGCCACGTGGCTGATCACGTGACCAAACAGGTAACGAATCACATGATCAGCCACGGCGTAGCGCCGCCGGCATTTGCTCCGCACCACGTGACCACCCACATAACTGCATGGCGGCGCAGCCACAGGGTGGCGGCGCCGATACGCTGAAGGCTCGAAATTCTACCGTAATATAGCTAGTGCTACAAAAAAAAATTGCCCTGCTAAACTAGTGGTCTTGTTTTCGATCCTCACTGGCGGCTCGAGGCTGCTGGCGTCTGTTTTTGTAGCGATAGCTCCACAAGATTTTTTGATAGAGATAGGACACATATATACGAGATTTTTCGGTAGGGGCGACCAGATTTTTCTCTATTGATTGCACCCAGGTGTAGCCGATTCTCCGTTGTTCTAGGGGCCGAATTACGGATCGCTTTCAATCGAAAACAGTCTGAAAAAATTGCCGGTGGTTTAACTCTAGTTAAGCCTGGAGTGGCCCGAGAGCTACAACTGGCCGTGTGGAACGTGCTCAGTTGAATTGCAAAGTCAGCCCCCCCCCCCCCCCCCCTTTTCGCAGCTCCGTTTCTCTGGGCGTTCCTTGATCATCTTCGTCCCACTTGACACGGCGCATGCGCGCAGCTGTGGCAGCTCGGTTTTGCCGGTAGCAGCAACTGCTCTGAATCACGTGACCAGCCACGTGGCTGGTAACGCGACCAACAACGTTACCAGCCACAGCGCCGCGCCGCCGGCAGCTGCTCCGCACCACGTGACTAACCACGTGGCAGCGTGACTAACCACGTGGCAGCGTGGCTGTGCCACCACAGGGTGGTGGCGTAGCCACGCTGAAGGCTCGAAATGCTACCATAATGCAGCTATCGGGATTTAACGCTCTCAACGCCCTCTCTCCTATTGGTCCGCTGTGAGTAGCGGCCATATTTATTTTTTTCTTCACCGGCTGACGTCGTAAACGTCCCAGAAGTGTTGACGTTGCTCGCCTAATTATGGGATCAGATTAAGACGATTTTTTGTGAGCGAAAAAGTGGTCTGCAAAGTGTTTGAGATCGAAAATGACGGCTGTTCACATCGCCGTATACGCGAATGGGCGCTCGAGCAACGGCGTAGGAGGGTGTATGAACACAATTTTGACGTGTGGGACAAGTTGTTTCGGGGCTTCGTCTTAGGAAGGAGACTGCACCTTGGCTGTGCGACGAACTCGCCATTGAACTGGGAGACATGCGGGTGAGTGCGCTGTCATTGGAGCGGCAGGTGCTACCGGTGGATTTCAAGGCGCCGTTGGAAATGAAGCAAACGTCGGCGCAGACCAACCGACTGCGAACAAGTGTTTGCGGCGGGTGGCGGAGGCCATTGCCAACGTTGGATCGCAGGTGTGCTTTCACTTTCCGGGGAGCCCTGAAGGGCAGGCTGCGGCGATGACGGGCTTCCTATGACTAAATTTTCGCCGCGGCAGCATCTCCGGCGTCGTCGGGTGTGTCCATTGCACACTCATCGCCATCAAAGAGCCGCGGAGCAGTGCTGCGAACAAGCCGCAAGGGGTTGTCCGCTGCGAACATGATAGAGAGTATACCTTGGCCACTCTTTCTGACCGCATTTCGGCTACGACTACGGGCCTCACAAACGAGAATAAGATCGTGCTGTGCGCGTCTTTTCTCAGTTTTGTGGCGTGAACATGTGCATTCTGGCCGTGGACCCGCGCTGTCACGAATCTTTCCACGACGCGTTCGTCCGATGGCTCACCGAGGCGGAGAAAGGCCAGGGGCCATGTTCCGAGTTTCTGTCATCATAAAAAGCGGCATAACTTGCCGCAGCCGCCGAACATGATGGGTCAATATGCCGGAAGCGGATGTCGGTTCGGTTGCGACTGTGAGCGCCGGCAAAATGTCGCTGCTTAGTGGTTGCCTCAGGGAAACATTCAGTGGCGTTTTTGCTCTTTGCCGATAAATGAAACAAGACCCATGCGAGAGAAGAAACATTCAGCCGCAAGTTTTAGTCGCCCATCGGATACCACAGTGAAGGGGTAATATGAAAGCTGCTTTGTTTTCCCAATGGACTTCAACAAATGGAAACAATAGTTCATACACTCTTTTTATGCACTGTAAAGGGCGGGGGTGTATTTAAATGAGAAAATATTATGCGCAATACGCATGCCTTTTCAGTGAGAGAAGGCGGCCGCTACAGCTAGCCGTCGATCACTTAAGTTAAGTAAAAGGCAGCTAGCTTGTTCGCATAACACGGCGCTTTACATTTATCTTGAGGTTACAAGAGAATGAATAGGAGAATTTCTGGCATGCACTCACTTGCTGCAGAATGTGTGCTCGGTGCCGTGCTGAACGAAGACGCCGTGAAGTTTTTTCATTCCTTGCAAGAACCGCGAGATACCGCTGTTAGATGTTAATTTTTTTCGCAGCAAATAAATAAAAGGGATGAAAAAAATATCTTGCTCTGTTTCTCTTCAGAGATGCGTTAGAATAATTCGCAGACGAACGTTTCATAGGCTCGCCATGGTACGAAGCGCAGGCATGCCCACACTGACGCCTGAAAACTAACTTGCAAGCTAACTCGCGAGCTCAAGGAAACGCCACACCACCGCGGCTATCGAGAACAGTAAGGGGCGTCGAAAAACACCTCTGGCATGTCAAACGGGTCGGCAGAGCAACGCGTCGCTGGCGACTGACCATCTGTGCACATGAGCGGTTTCACGCTGGCAGACATTACACATGATCATGATGCAGGACGCTTAAAAAACTAATAGAGGAGAGAGAAAAATGCTCCTTTTGCTAGCGCGTAATATGAGTGACAAGTGTAACTGTTTTCAAGCTAGTTTTCCTCTAGGTATTTAATATCCTAGTCATTTTCAACTGGTTATTCGCTTTCCTACTGGAGCTGCCTGTGTACAGGATGCATCAGATAAGATGGGTGATAATTAAATAAAACCTAAGTGTTTTTATGAGCTGAGAGGAACTGCATGTTGCTAGAAGCTATATAAAATATTTGAAGCATTTCAAACACTGCCCACAACAAATCCAGCGGTACCATCATCACTCCGCCTGCTACGAGAAATACCATAACATAGTACACGTCAGTGTCCTGTCCTACCTAACACACTGCCCTGGATAATATGCAAACTTGAACATCGACTCTACACATTCGTTGTGGAGAATTCAAGGGCTTTGTAGCAGCGAACGTGAACAAACTTGCTCAACTTTCTTCCCTGTTGCAATTAGCCTCTACACAAGCCGTACAAACAGCCTTCGTCTTGCCTGGTTGACCCCGGATACATTAGAATATCAGCAAATGACGTTACTAGAACAATCGCGCACCCTCCTCGGTGAAAATAGAAAAGTTATCAAATCAATGGCTTCCTTTCTGTCTGAACAAACTAGATGGACAATAAACATTGCAATTTATGCATCTTGCACAGGCAAAAAAAAAACCACCGCAATAACTGAACACCAACCGAACGCGGCAACAAAACACCAACAGAATATCAACTGCTTAGCCCGATGTGGGCGGAATCAGCTGGCTTCGAGGCAGAAGAGCGATTGTTGCCACAGAGGCAGGTCGTGTCGGCTCTCATTTACCGCACCGAGATTGCACCTGTCTGCTGCCCGCTGTCGGCAGTTGCTTCTCTGTGATGTCTCACGCTCGCCTGGGATATTCAGAATAAAAATAAGCAAAACCACACGTCACCCGGTCATCGATAGTAGGCGCCGTCCGAGAGCACAGACGAAAGTTGTCATCGTCGAATTTCGAGCAGAGCGCTTCTTGTAAGTGGATCTCGGCAGACCGGTAGCATTCACCGCCTTCAATCAGATTTTTCTGCGCACTTAAGACACCCGCAAAATAACTTGATTTTAGACGACACGCAAAAAAACGGGAACTAGTCATGCACTACGCCGTTTTCTTGCAGGCCGCCATGTTCAAGCTAACACTGCCAGCGCACCCTCATGCAAGAGAAGTTACCCTACAGCAAGTTTAATTGCAAAACTTAAAACGCTTCTAATTTTCCTTCGTGTTGTTGAGTTTTCAGCCCATTTTGTTGCCAAAATAAAGCATTTTTTTATTCATTGCATTTGTTTTTTTAGGCTTGCATGTTCACGCTTTACCGCTGACAGCGCTCTTTGGCGGGAACAAAAGTGAACAGCAAACTTAATTGCAAAAGTGAGGACCCTTCTTGCTTTGCTGGGCGTTGTTGAGTTTAAAATACAGTTTCTTAGCAAAATAAAAGATTTCTCATTTTTTTGACTGCGTCTTTACGGAAAAACGATAGCCTATGGTCCCTTAATTGTTGTGCAAATAATTTGTTTCGGGGCGGAGCCCTGCTACTAGCCACCGCAACCTTGGAGCTAATTGGCTGATTCCGCGGTCGGCGTCTCGCGGTGTCGTCATTTTGACGTAACGCTCTCATACTTGAGAGCGTTTCTGAGAGCGATCCGTAATACGGCCCCAGGATGTTGCAGTAATTTTGCATGCATTATCCCAAAAGTTCACTACAAGCTTTAAATTGGGCGCGGCCGCGAGCAGCGGGGATTCTGTTGAACGACCACCGAGCACGCTTGTTGCTGTGCCGCCGCCGAGTGATTCAGCCCATTGTGGGCGCAAGTCAGCCCAAGTAAAGATGGTTTATGTTTTATGAGCTTTAACGTCCCAAAGCGACTCAAGCTATGAGGAATGCCGAAGTGAAGGGCTCCGAATATTTCCACCACCTAGGATCTTTAACGTGCGATTACATCGCCCAGTATACGGGCGTCTAGAATTTCGTGTCTATAGAAATTAGACCGCCGCGGCCGAGATCGCACCAGCGTATTTCTGATCAGCAGCCGAGCGCCATATCCCCTGGGCCACCGCGGCGACCAAAATAAAAAGTTTTGTATGAACACATGTTACAGTCACCACTTCGTGACAATATTCAGGCAAGCATCATTCCTTAAATTTCGCAGCCCACTTGATGGCACCACCCTTGTTCTCGGCCTCGAACTGGAAGCTACTTCTGACAGCAAAATGCAAGTTGTTCTTAAGTAGCACGGACGCGGTAACGGTCTCACTGACGTTGCATGTGTCAACCGCTACGTCAGGGCGTATAAAATACCCACTTTCCTTGAGCAAATCTCTGCATGCTGTGGTGTGCACCGCCACATCTACACTGATGGTTCCGTCACCTTCGAATGATCAGCAGTTGACGTCAGTATGCCATTTACGCGCACCTCAATTTCGTCGAGATTCCGTTACCGCACGTGCACTACTGCTACTGAGGTGGCTTCTGAGCAAGCAGTTTTTACTGATATTATACAGCGTCCCGAAATGCGTGGGTTGTATTCGGTGACTGTCGCGGTGCACTACAATCGCTAAATCATCGAGCATTCAGGAGCAGCTCGTCGTCGACTTGAACAGTCGCACACCAAGGCCTGCGAGCTACGTCACGTGTTGAGCTTCGGTGGTTTCCCTTCATCGCGGCCTTGCAGGAAACAATCACTCTGGCGGCGCCGGAAAGAGGAGAATGGCGACATATCCGTGTTGCTACCCATTCCATTTTCCCGTAGTGATGACACCAGACTTGTGGCTCCTGAATTCTGGCGGATGCAACGCTGTCTGTGCGGTGATCCGCAGCGTCATTGCTGACCGCTACTTCACACCGACCCCCATTGTGACTGAAAAGACTAAAAAAATGAAATTCTTTTAAGAGGGGAAAGAAATGGCGCAGTATCTGTCTCACATGTCGACGGACACCTTAACCGCGCCGTAAGGGAAGGGATTAAGGAAGCGAACCAAACTAAGGAAGAGGTGCCGCAGTGGAGGACCCCGGAATAATTTCGACCACTTGGGGATCTTTAACGTGCACTGACATCGCACTGCACACGGGCGCCTTAGCGTTTCGCCTCTATCAAAATGCTGCTGCCGTGGTCGGGTTCGAACGCTAGTAGTCCGGATCAGTAGCCGAGCGCTCTAGCCCCTGAGCCACCGCGGCGGGTGTGTGCAACTGCAAAAATGGCTAGTGATATAGCTCTGGATAACCCTGTTCGAAAGCAAAAAGCTGCACCTCCCTGGCTATGTTAGTGGTCGAGCGACTGGCGTTTTCCATATATAGCCATGCTGAAACACATACAGTAGTAGGCATTTTTTATTTGCTCAATATCTTGCTTTCTTCGAAACGACATTAAAGGTGCTCACAAAAGACACTATATATTTAATATAGCTTCGGTGATATTTACAACAGCATTATTGTTTGTTGTATGCGGATATATGAAACCAAATCCGGTTCCAAACAACATGCAAACCCTGGAGATAAATTCAGAAACTGTAAATTGGAAATTAGTTGTTGGGGAAAGGAAATTGGCGCAGTATCTGTCTCATATGTCAATTCAGAAAGCCAAATTTAAAAAGGAACTGCCTTTTTGGGGAAAGGAAATGCCGCAATTTGAGACGCGTCATTTACTTTTCCTAAAACAAAGTTTCATTTTACTTCGCTTAAGGCGCGGTTGGGGTGTCCACCGACATATGCGAGACCGGTGGCATTTTCTTTCTGTTAAAACCAACGTTCAATTCGCTTCCGTTCTTTTACTGCGCCGTTCGGGTGTCGATCTCCACGGCAGGCTTCCCATCGATCACACCTAGACTTCCCCTGAACGCATCAAAGTGCTCCGGCGTTTTATGCAGAACCTATTTTCATGACCTGCGCATGCGATGCCGGCAGATGCTTTTCAACTTGACCGGCGGTCAAGGTCAAAGTCGAGATAGTTGGGATAAGAGCCGCTGGTGTCGCTGCAGTAGCTGACGTCATGCGTCGAACCTGGCTACCACCATTTATGCTCATGGTGTAACCTCTATCTACGTTAAACGTGAAAATTGCAGCCGCCGTGACCTCTATCTACATTCAATGTCAAACTTGCGGCCACTCTGACGCCTCGAAAAGCTGGCGTAGTGAAGCTTTTCGCTTTAAAAAAATAAATGTGGATTTAGGAGGGTAGATGTGTAGGCCAGTTGGTGAGACATGAAGGAGCTAGACACCGCAGCGGACACGGGACAGAGAAAGAAGACGACACAAAGCGGTACCAGACGTCTTGGTGAAATTATTTCGCAAACTTTCGACGCTTTCTAAAAGGCAGGGTGTCCTCTCCTCAGCCAGAGCCTTGTTGGCCACTCTGTGCACGGACGCTAGAAGGTCATACTTGTCCACCGATGGTTCCAAGCTGTACTTGGGGCCATGCTGTAAAACGGCCTCCACTTCTGCAGGAACATTCACGTTGCCGAGGAAGGTAACTGGAACAACGCCCACTTCTTTCCCCTTGCCTTTCCTTGGGAGCTGGTGGCGCAAGCGGTTCAAAAGGAAATCTGTCGACTGCTGCGTTGTGCGCCGAAAGACCTGCCATCGCCTCCAACCAGACGATCCAAGACCAAAGCTTTCAAAGCACACATTTCGAAGCAAATCGTTGAAGAATCCCACTTGCCTCTAGCATTCTGTTCTTAGGATTTTCGAAACCCTTTTCCAATGTCCTACAGATGGTCCAAGCGCCCCGAACATTGACGAGACGTCAAGGGGGCAAGTATTATTTCGCAGGCAATAGGCATGGGCCCTAGCTCTGCACGTCGAAGAAGCGATGATTGAAGAACACAGTGCACACTGATCCTCGGGGGCCAAGGAACTCATATAAGAGCGTACGTCTGGGGACAGTTTACTTAGGAGGGTAGATGTGTAGGCCAGTTGGTGAGACATGAAGGAGCTAAACACCGCAGCGGACACGGGACAGAGAAAGAAGACGACACAGTGGAGGCCGTATTACAGAATGGCCCCAAGTACAGCTTGGAACCATCGGTGGACAAGTATGACATTCTAGCGTCCGTGCACAGAGTGGCCAACAAGTCTCTGGCTGAGGAGAGGACACCCTGCCTTTTAGAAAGCGTCGAAAGTTTGCGAAAGAATTTCACCAAGAAGTCTGGTACCGCCCTGTGTCGTCTTCTTTCTCTGTCCCGTGTCCGCTGCGGTGTCTAGCTCCTAAATGTGGATTAGCCAGCTAATTCAGGATATACAAAGCGAAAGGAGAGATTGATATCTTCATTGACTCACGGAGCCGGCTGTGCGCCTTTCCTTTCGTGAAAATGGACGGTCTTTGCACAGTTGTCCACGCCAATGAACTCTATGAACGCCGTCGGCTCATTTGTTTTGTTTGATTTTTGAGGAAAGCAAATGGCACAGTAATCGTCTTACATATCTCAGTGGACACCCGAACCACGCCATAAAGGAAAGAATAAAGGAGGGATGGAAAGAGGGAAGAGAAAACTGAAAATTGAAAGTTGGATTTTGAGGACACCCGCCGCGGAGGCTCAGTGGTTAGCGTGCTCGGCAACTGGTCCGGAGTTCCCTGGTTAGAACCCGACCTCGGCGGCTGCGTTTTTATGCAGGCAAAACGCTAAGGCGCCCGTGTGTTGTGCGATGTCAGTGCATGTTAAAGATCCCCATGTAGTCGAAATTATTCCGGACCCCTCCACAACGGCACCTCTTTCTCTCTTTCTTCTTTCACTCTCTCCTCTATCCCTTCACTTACGGCGCGGTTCAGGTGTCCAACGATATATGAGACAGATACTGCGCCATTTCCTTTCCCCAAAAAGCAATTAAAAAACCAGTAAATATCATTATTATTATTTTGAGAAAAAGCGCAGTGCTGCGCCTCGGGGGAACACCTAGGGCTCGGTGCGAACAGTGGCGCATGCGCAGTACTGACCAGGAAGCGTGAGAGAGAAAATTATCAGTGGCTCGGCTATGCCAGGATGTATGTAGGACAAGCTAAGGCATAGCATGCTACCTTGGTTTACCTTGATTGCAAGTCCAGGTTAGTCTGGTTGTCTAGCTATGTTGTTGCCGCATTAAAGACGACACAACTGTGGTTGCGGCACACGCGAGCTGTCCTTTTCAATTCTCCGACATGTTATCAGGCATGCGACGCAGGTGGCGAAGCGAGTGGAGGCGAGCGCAACGACAGAGAACGTGGTGTGACGTCATACCAAACGGCGGCGGCGGCGAGCCGCGTGGTGTGACGTCAGCGCAAAGCACAGTAACCGTCTCACAAATCTTGGTGAACACCCGAACAGCGCCGTAAAGAAAGGGATAAAGGAGGGAGGGAAAGAAGAAAGAGAAAACTGAACATTGAAAGTTGCATTTGAGGAAAATCGCGGCGCTCCGCAGTGGCGGAACACCCGTGGCTCGGTGCTACTACATTATTTCCGCTCAATTTAATCCAAACGCCAGAATAGTTAATCTGAGTGTGCCATTCAATTTAATCAAGGTGCCACCGAAATTAATCGAAGCGCCCAAGCATTTCATCCAAACGCCAGCGAATTTAATCCTCATGCATTCTCACACTAGTCCGCTCAATCTTAAAACGCGGCCTATAAATCCCAGACGCGTTTTCGATGAGTTGTTACTGACGAAGCATTAGACACTCAATGAGCAAGTAATAATAACTTTTCTAATCATAACAAACAAGGGCCGGGTATTTATACCACCCACCACATCAACCGATGTACAGGTTGAGCGCAAAGCATTTATTGGTTATGTTGGCCCTTATTTGTTATGATTAAAAAAAGTTAGTTTTACTTGCTCATTGGGTGTCAAATGCTTCGTCAGTAACAACTCATCGATAACGCGTCTGGAATTTGTAGACCGCGTTTTAAGTTTGAGCGCTGTAGTGTGAGAATGCATGAGGATTAAATTCGATGGCGTTTGGATTAAATGCTTTGGCACTTGGATTATTTTCAGTGGAACCTGAATTAAACTGAGTGGCACTCAGGTTAAATATTCTGGCGTTTCGATTAAACTGAGCGGGAAATACTGTAGTGGCGCAAGCGCAGTTGTGACCAAGGAGCGAGAGAGAGAAATACGCCGTGTGTCGTCACTGCTCCTCGCGCATGCACAGCATGGTTCTTTACGAATCACGTGAAACGGCTCATCCTGCGGTCAATAAAGCTTTAGCTTTAAATGTTTCCGTTAAGATCCTGCCTACCCGCCGCGGTGGCTCAGTGGTTAGGGCGCTCGACTACTGATCCGGAGTTCCCGGGTTCGAACCCGACCGCGGCGGCTGCGTCTTTATGGAGGAAAAATGCTAAGGCGCCCGTGTGCTGTGCGATGTCAGTGCACGTTAAAGATCCCCAGGTGGTCGAAATTATTCCGGAGCCCTCCACTACGGCATTTCCTTCTTCCTTTCTTCTTTCACTCCCTCCTTTATCCCTTCCCTTACGGCGCGGTTCAGGTGTCCAACGATGTATGAGACAGATACTGCGCCATTTCCTTTCCCCCAGAACCAATTAAAAAAAAAGATCCTGCCTCTTCTAAGATTTTGAATGGCAGTTTTACTGTACCCGCTGGGGTGGCTCAGTGGTTAATGCGCTTGCCTACTGGGCAGGAGTACCCGGGTTCGAACGGAAACAAAGTCGGCAGCGTTTCGATGGAGGCGAAACGCGAAGGTGCCCGTGCGCTGTGCTTTGTCAGCGCATGTTAAAGATCCCCAGGTGGGTGAAATTATTACAGAGCCTCCCCCCCCCCCTGCGACACCTCTTTATTCCTTTCTTTCAGAAAGTTCCTGCTCTCTACGTTCCCTTACGGGCACGGTTCGGGTGTCCACTGAGATATATAACAGTTACTGTGCAATTTTCTTTTCTCAAAAAACAATTTGCAGTTTTACTTTCGCTAACTATGATATTTTGCGACGATTCTAAGCACCTAACACCCGCACTTGCCGCCTCCCCCAGAAAAAAGGCAGCCCTCGAGCGGGCCCGAGTTTTCTATTTCCGGGTAGCCGCCCCCCCCTCCCCTTGAGTACTGGGGAAAAGAGGAGCACCTGCAAAATTACACGAAATTGTTGACCATTACATATTCGGACGTAGGCTAGTACCCCTAACAGAAAATATTAAATAATAGAGACTCTGTCGCGTGGAGCTGGCTACAAACCAATATATTTATCACCCCGGTATGAGCTTCCCACGTGTACCCCGAGCTGAGGTCGCATGATCGATGCGCACACTGTTGGGCGAGAGGGACTCTTGACAACATAATCTAGTTCCCGTAGCGGGCAGAAATATGGATAGTAGAGAAGACGTAGAGCTGGAGCGCACCACCATTCGTCTGGCAGAACAGGCGCTGCCTCTCAGTTAAGGACTGCCAGCCAGCCTTTAACCGCGGACGCACAATGTAGAAAGTTGTCCAATGAAGTTAGAAAAAGCTTATTTCATACTGAAATCGGCATTGATTCCATTTCACATTGAAATTACATCGACATTCCTTTAAACCCTCCGACGACATACAGTTACAACCCAGCGTTATAAGGTGCACACTTTGGAGCTGTTATGAAATACGACGCACAGCCTTGCACAAGCGGGACAATTTCTTGCGCAAAGACCGTGGGCTTCTTAGCTGATGCACAGGTGCGCGGCTAAATGCATTGAATCAGCGTAACATCTAAAACAAAACTACTAGCCGCAGCTCGAGTCAGCCGTGAATCAGCAGCCAAATCGGCAACGAGCACATACACGGGCGTCTATGGGGATGGTTTGACAGTCGACGGCATTTACCATGGGGCCGGACACGCGCTACTCTCAACATGCGGGCCGCGCGCATGTTGTCGTGGTCCGTAAAAAAAGATGACGCATATTTTGCGCCTTCAGTGTTCCATCTTGAAGCCATGTGACAAGCACGTAGCGGTGCGTTGTCGCAGGGTGACCCTTGCAAGATTGGTTCTCAGTCGAGACGGAGGGATCGAAACCAAAGTAGGCAAATTAGTCTGGAAACCTAGAATGTCTTTGCAGTCACCCCCTCTCCTAAAAAATGCACCCAGAATATAACGCAGGAAGAAGTGCCGTATGAGCCGAAGCTCTACAGCGAACGTTCAAAATTATGGAAGCAAAGGAATTCGCCTATGTCCATGCGGCGAGTGGCAGAAAGGGAGCGGCGGCAGCCTCGGTGGTCGATGGCCGAGGGGCGCCGGTAACTGCGGCAGCCATACGAGGCCGCAACATAGAGAATGCGGAGGAAGTATCGATAACACTCGCTTGAGTATGAACTGCAGCGAACTTCACAATTAGCAACAGCAAAACTGAAAATTAGGAAATTGGTTGTATCGTTATGCACACAGTGTATTTATCACCTCGCCCTGTTTCTCTTCTGACTGAACCCTCACCTCTTTCATTTCACTTCTTCAAACTGCCTGCAACCCTTCATTTCTGCTGCAGCAGCTCAGGTGCCACCGCCGTAATGATGGCAGATTCCGGGGTTAGCAAAAATCTTTTACCTTTGTTTTTGTTTTTATTTTACATCAAATGCTTGCATACATACAAAACTGGATTTTGGGGAGAGAAAATGGCGCAATATCTGTCTAACACATTGGCGGACACCTGAACCGCGCCGTAACCGAACGGATAAAGGAGACTAAGAAAGGAAAAAAAAGGTGCCATAGTGGAGGGCTCCAGAATTACTTTCGACCCCCTTGGGATCATTAACGTGCACTGACATCGCACAGCACACCGGTGCCTTAGTGTTTTGCATCCATCGAAACGCGGCCGCCACGGCGTGTACAGCAAAACTGCCATCCAGAATTTTGGAACTGAGAGGATATCGCCGGATGCAGCCAAGATCCTCACCCAATGAACGCCGAGTAAGAACGTTCAGTTATTTTTGACACCCGAGCACGCTGCCGCTCCTAGTAATGCGGCGGCTCACGAGCTAGCCCGAGCTGTCTACTTCCTGGAAGCCGTCGAGCCCCCCGCACACTTGGCATACGACGAGCATCTGCAAAAGTACGAGCAAATCATCGACCGTTATAAATTGGGACCTAGACTGGTACCGCCGCCAGATGTTGGGCTAAATAAGAGAGAAGCTGTCGCGCGGAGGAAGCTCCAAATGCATTCATGAACCCGGTCTGGGCGTTTCGCGTGTTACCAGAGCTTAGGGAGAACGATCAGTGCAAACACTATGGTGCGAGAGGGACCCTCGGCCACATAATTTGGGCGTGCCCATAATCCACAGAGGGGAAGGGGTGAGAAACTATAGTAAGTAGAGAAGCCTGGCAGCCCAAAGTGCGAAGCACAGACCCTACCATCCAGCGACTCACCATCCATCTGGCGGAAGAGTCCGCAACAGTCCAAGGACTGCCTGCCAGCCTCTAATCGGCGGGCGCACTACTCCCTGTCTACCAGGCCTGCGTGCAGGGGGCGGGGAGGGAGGCGCTTTTTTTCTGATGGAAGAAAATAAAAAAAAATAACGTGGATTAAAAATAATAATAATAATAATCATTTGTTTTTGGGGAAAGGAAATGGTGCAGTATCTGTCTCATATATCGTTGGACACCTGAACCGCGCCGTAAGGGATGGGATAAAGGAGGGGATGAAAGAAGAAAGGAAGAAGAGGTGCCGTAGTGGAGGGCTCCGGAATAATTTCGACCACCTGGGGATCTTTAACGTGCACTGACATCGCACAGCACACGGGTGCTTTAGCGTTTTTCCTCCATAAAGACGCAGCCGCCGCGGTCGGGTTCGATCCCGGGAACTCCGGATCAGTAGTCGAGCGCCCTAACCACTGAGCCACCACCGCGGGTTGGATTAGCCCCGCAAATACAAGATATACGAATCGGAAGCAAGATTGAGGTCTCCACTGAACCACGGAGCCGGTTGTGTGCCTTTCCTTTCCTGAAAATGAATGATCTTTGGAAAGTTGCCAACGCCAATGAACTCTATGAACGCCATCGGTCACTTGTTTTGTTTGGTTTTTGAAGAAAGGAAATGGCAGAGTAACTGTCTCACATATCTCGGTGGACAACCGAACCGCGCCGTATAGGAAGGAATAAAGGAAGGAGGGAAAGAGGAAAGAGGAAACTGAAAATTGATAGTTGGATTTTGAGGAAAGGCGCGGTGCTGCGCAGCGGCGGAACAGCTGTGGCTCGGTTCTACTAGTGGCGCATGCGCCGCTGAGACTAGGGAGTGAGAGACAGAAATGCGCCGTGTGTCGTCACTGCTCCTCGCGCATGCGCAGCACGTCTCTCCAGGAATCACGCGAAACTCCTCAACTGGCGGCTTTCACTTTAAAACCTGCTTTGATTGCGTTCCGGACACTCAATAGACAGCGCGACAACCCTTCCACCCTTGCAGTTTCAATTTAATGAGTGATCGCGATAGATCAGTCAGCAAATGAACGCTGCAGCTTATTGCTGCAGCGCCGCGTGTATGCCAGAAAGTTGTCAGCGCTAATGTACGCAGCCCAAATCTCCCGCTCCTCAAAGTCACATACATCAAAGCGGGAATGAAGCGACCACTGACCCAGGGAGCCAGTTATGCGCCCTTCCTCTCAAGACCAATGGGCTCCGACCCGGCGACTCAGCTACACTTCGTCCGACTGGCCGAGGGCGCCACCGAGAGTTAATACCTATCGGCCGTCGTCTAGGCGGGTAGACCTCTGGCTACCTTTCTGTTGGAACATAAAAGTTATCCTCGAAATCATCGCCAGCTAGAACGTTAGCTCCAAGGCCAATGAACACAGTATACTCTGGATTAGCTGGGCTAACCCACATTCATTTTTTTAATCGTCACAAACAGACGCCAGTCAGACACATGTGAAAAAATTCGGCTAACACGCTTTAGAATGCTGGCGTTTAGAAAAGCAACAGCATTACTCAACGTGGGTAGACTGACATGAACCCGCATACACACACCACCTGCACACTCACAGATGTGCAAAAACACCGCCTGGATGCGGTACGACAGCGGTCGTATCCCTATTTTACACAACTAAGTTTCAGAAAGGAAATGGCGCAGTAACTGTCTCACCTCATCACAACTGCGCCACAATTGTCTCACCAAAACAGCGCCGTAAGAGAGGAGGTACGACCGCGGCGGCCACGTTTCTATGGAGGCGAAACGCAAAAAAAAATTAGCTGTGGTTCTACTTCTGCTGAACCTAGTTAGAGAGCGAAAGGTGCGGTGTATCGGGTAAGTAGAGGCGGCTTGGCCTCTAACGTTGAGTGGGTTCCGCACACTGGAGAGGCAACGCGCCCACCCTGCCAAGTGGCGGTTAAATTAATGATTGATCGCGAGAGGGTGGTCACCCAATGAACGCTGCCGCTTATTGCTGCAGTGGCGCGTGTCTGCCACAACGCTGTCATCGCTAATGCATGCAGCCCACATCTCTCTCCTTGCCGCCACGCACTTCAAATTCCATGCAATAGCTAATTATATTCTTAAACTCCTTCCACAGTGCATTAACGTCATTTTCTCTGTCAAAACGATAGCGTGACATTTCTAAGATCCCGGGTTCGAAACCGATCGCAGCGGCTGCTTTTTTTATGGAGGCAAAACGCTAAAGCGTTCGTATGCTGTGCGACGTCAGTGCACGTTAAAGATTCTCAGGTGGTCGAAATTATTATGCAGACCTCCCCTACAGCACCTCTTTCTTTCCTTCTTTCCTTCTTTCTTTCTTTCTTTCTTTCACTCCCACCTTTATCCCTTTCCGTAAAGCGCGGTTCAGGTGTCCAACGATATATGAGACAGATACTGCGCCATTTCCTTTCCCCGCAAACCAATTACTATTATTATTATTCATTTCGATGGAGCCGAAACGCAAAGGCGCCCGTGTGCTGTGCGATGTCGGTGCACGTTAAAGATCCCCAGGTGGTCGAAAATACTCCGGAAGCCTCCACTACGGCACCTCTTTTTTCCTTTCTTCTTTCACTCCCTCCTTTACCCCTTCCCTAACGGCGTGGTTCAGGTGTCTTTTGAAATGTGAGACAGATACTGCGCGATTTCTTTTCTCCAAAATAATAATAATTATTGTTTTTTTGGAGGGGGAGAAAATGGAGCAAAATCTGTCTCATATATCATAGGAAATCTGAACAGCGCCGTAATGAAAGGATACAGGAGGGAGTGAAAGAAGAAAGGAAGAAAGAAGTGCCGTAGTGGAGGGCTCGGGAATAATTTCGACCACCTGGGTATTTTTAAGGTGCACGGACATCGCACAGCACACGGGTGCCTTTAGCGTTTTGCCTCCATAAAAACGCAGCCACTGCGGTCGGCTTCGAACATGGGAAATACGATCAGTAGCCGAGCGCCCTAACCACTGAGCCACCGCGGCGGGGTTTTCCCCGAAAGCCAATTCTCATTTTCGTCGACTGCCCCAGGGAACCAGTTATGCAACTTTTTTTTTACCTGTACAGTGAAGGAGAGGCTGGTGCTGCATAACGGCTCCGGCTACTCGTTTTTACCAAATCGTAGAAAACACTTGGTTCGACGATGTACAGTTCAACATAACACAAAACAAACACAAACACTACACAACATAAAAACAAAGTACTAGCGACAGTAAAAGTAACAACAATGAGAGAACAAAAAACACCGTGAATGTTAAGAGAACAGTATACAATATAGAAATTGCAGGACGCTTAAGCTTCGTCTTTAAGTGTGAGACGCGACCGCGTGTTGCAGCGTGGCCAAGGAGTGCACGGAACGCCATCGCCAGTTCGGCGCGACGCGTTTCTCGTTGGACAATTTAAGGAAAGGACGCCTGTCTCACATATCATATGCGTCTGTCACACACGCTGTCATGTTGCATATTCCGTTATGTAACTCATGCATTCGCACTCAGAACGTATGGCTATGACTAAAGCAGGAATGTATGCCATCCTGCGCACTCCGACTTGTTCGACGATACGAGTGAACACTGTGCACGAGGATCATTTTCATTACATGCGACAATTCTGCACTGCGCTCTCCACGGTTGCGCTGTAGCAAGGACTCGATTTCCGCTGCACTACAAAACTGGTCGTAGTGCTTGTGCGAGGATTCGTGCACGCGATATAATCATATCGGTAGGATTGGTTTTGAAGCGCGCACCCACATTTGCCATTGTCTTACGCGTACTCATTATGAATAGGTCGCCTAAAGTTCCACTGGTATGTAGTACGCCGCAGAGTACCGCCAATCGCAGTTCCGAACTAATGCTGTGCGACTACGATAAATTAACTGTATTTTTGCACATCATTATACGCGATGGATGCGTGCTGATTGGATTTGCTTGAATGGCTCCCCTAACTCCCGGCGCCCGCTTCGAGCGAGGCCTCTTATGGTACTTGAGAAATGTGCGCGTTGCGCTCATTTCCTGTAGGGACCTCTAGAACACGGGAGAAACCAACGGAGGTGGCATCCGCGCTATGAAGTTAAAGTATATATACTAGGTGAAATGACAGTTGCCTGGAGAGCAATGCGTTATGTCCACGCATGGTAGTAGAATTTTTACTCTGCTAAGCATTTTTGCGAGCCCCTCCTACCCGCCGCGGTGGCTCAGTGGTTAGGGCGCTCGACTACTGATCCGGAGTTCCCGGGTTCGAACCCGACCGCGGCGGCTGCGTCTTTATGGAGGAATAACGCTAAGGCGCCCGTGTGCTGTGCGATGTCAGTGCACGTTAAAGATCCCCGGGTGGTCGAAATTATTCCGGAGCCCTCCACTACGGCATTTCCTTCTTCCTTTCGTCTTTCACTCCCTCCTTTATCCCTTCCCTTACGGCGCGGTTCAGGTGTCCAACGATATATGAGACAGATACTGCGCCATTTCCTTTCCCCCAGAACCAATTAAAAAAAAAAGCCCCTCCTCCTCCCGTTTGCTCTCCCATGTTTGCCGTTATCTTCAGTCCAATTTTTGATGCTTCCTCTGCGGCACAGATAGGTCTATCCTTTGTACTGTTGCAAAAAGGTGCGTGATATTTAATATGTTGAAAGTGTTCGACCATTGTTAGTAAGCCTGCTTAGTGCGACAACACTTATGATTTGCCTGCCTGCCTGCCTGCCTACCGTCCGCCCGTCCGTCCGTCCGTCCGTCCGTCCGTCCGTCCGTCCGTCCGTCCGTCCGTCCGTCCGTCCGTCTGTCTGTCTGTCTGTCTGTCTGTCTGTCTGTCTGTCTGTCTGTCTGTCTGTCTGTCTGTCTGTCTGTCTGTCTGTCTGTCTGTCTGTCTGTCTGTCTGTCTGTCTGTGACTGAGTGACTGGCTGTTTGCTTGCCTGTTTGCTGGTTTGTTTCGTTTGGGTGAAGCCGGGACAGACTGATGTACTCGAAAGTCGCATGAGGGAATCTGAGGTATAGGATGAAAGAGAACTGGATGGAGCTCGAAGGTGCTTCTGGTGATTCTGGTCCTGCGTTGTAAGAGGGCGGGCAAGCTGGCAGAATTCCTGAGCATATGTAGCTGCTTGAGATAGGGTCAGAGACAGGGCAGGGACACATCAGGGTGATATGGAAGCATGGTATCCAAGGTACAGGTAGGTGAGCGGCCGTAAAGAAGATAGGCAATTGGTTCTCTATGCGGCAGTCTTGTAAGCCTATATTGCAAATGAAAGGGTGCGGTCCCAATTTGAGGAATTTCCTGGTGGGCTCAGTGCGAGGCAAACGAGGACAAGAGAGGGACACCGAACAAGCGCAAACTTGCAACTGAAAGGAACGGAAACAGAAATACGAGCTCGAGGAACTGAATGCGCATACCCAGCTATTCACTGACGAAGATGAAGGGGCAAGAAAAAAAGAAACTGAACGAAGACAAACTGAACGGAGCCCCTTCATCTCCATCAGTGTATACTTCGGCATGCACGTTCAGTTCTTCGAGCTCGTAATTCTGCATTGGTTTCTTTCAGTTTCAACTTAGCGCTCCTACCGTGTCCCTCTCTTGAACTCGTTTGTCTCGCGTTAAGACCGCCTGCAAATCATGACATACCAAGAGGCCCAAAGCTCTACTTTCCCCATTTTAGTGGTCACAGTCAACATACAAGGCCAGCGCGTTTCTCAATGTGGGTTGAAACGTTCAGTCATGCTATTTGTTTGAGGGTGGTAGGGCGTTGTGGGGCGGTGAACAATGCAGCATTGGCGAAGTAGGGCTTCCACGGTGTCAGAGAGCAAGACACAACCGCTGTCGCTCAAAAGTTCCTTAGGGGAACCATGACGCAAAAGAGATGATGCAGGACGAAAGACGCAACGTCTGGCACAGAGGCGGATGGCACCAATGAGGCATCGACGTAGCGCGTGAGGTCATCCACTGCCACTACTGGCCAGCAGTGTCCAGCCAGAGTGATGGGAAGGGGCCGGTAGAGATCGATGCAAAATCGGTGGAATGGGCGCGTGAGGCAAGGCAAGGTCAAGATCGGAGGAATGAAATGGCGAGGAGGAATTTGTGGCGTTGGCATTCCGGATACGAGCGAACATACTGTCGAATAAAACCGTACATTCCCCGCCAGTAGAAGCGGAGTTGAAGGCGCTTGTATATCTCCACCACACCGGCGTGAGAACATTAGGGGTCGGTGTGGAAAGAGGCTCTTATTTCGGAACGGAGGTGACGAGGAATAATAAGGAGCCATTTGCGCCCTTCGGAAAGGTAGCTCCGACGGTAAAGCAGGACGTCCCGTATTGCAAAGTAGCGGGCTTGACAGCGGTCCGGTCCGCAGAACACGCATATGGTGAGACAGGAAAGCGAGAAGAAAAGCGATCCCGTGATCCTGGCGTTGTTCAAATGACATGTCCGCAATATCAAGGAAAGAGGAATCAATGGTGGCGAGAGATGTGGAGTCTAAATCACACGGTAGAGGAGACCGTGATAGGGCGTCGGCATGAAAATGCTTACGGCCATATTTTTAGACTACTTCAATGTCGTATTCTTGTAAGCGCAACGCCCAGCGAGAAAAACGGCTAGAGGAGTCCTTGAGGGAGGACAACCAGAAGAGGGCATGATGATCCGTAAGGACAGAGAATGGGCACCATATAAGCGTGGTGGAAACTTTACAACCGCCTAAACGTTCCGCAAGAATTCCTTTTTCGTTACGGAATATTTCCACTCAGGCTTTGTCAAACTGCGGCTCGCATGCACCGCATGTTTGGCGAAGCCGCGTTTCCATGTGCGATAACGGCGCCGAGCCCACGCTGCTGGTATCAGTGCGGATTTTAGTATGTTGGCTGGAGTCAAAATGGCGTAGGATCGGAAGAGACACAAACAGCCGCTGAGCGTGGAGAACGCCGCATCACAGGCTAGTGTTGAAGGCGAGATGTTGGGATCGCCAGCAAGCAGATCAGTCAGACGAGACAGGATGGAAGAAAAGTTGCGGACGAAGCGGTGGAAATAAGAGCACAACAAGATGAAGAACTCAGCTCTTTCAGTGAAGTTGGCCGAGAAAACTGGATGACTGCACGCAGAAGCCGCAGCGCAGGTCCCGTGAGAAAAAGAATTTCGTACCGTGCAGGCAGTCGAGGGCATGGCCAATACGGGGAAGAGGGTACGAATCTTTTCGTTTAGCCTTGTTGAGTCGGTGGTAATCAACGCAAAAGTGGATGGATCCGTCCCTCTGCTTCAGGAGAACAACGAGGGAGGACCAGGGGCTCTGCTAAATCTGAAAGAAGCCGCGCTGAAGCAAGTCGTACATGTGTTCGGCAATTAAGCAGCATTCAGAGGCTGACACGCGATATGGGCTCCTGCGCAAAGGAGCAAGTATGGTAGTGTCAGTGCAGTGAGTGCTGACGGATACGCGGCCAAGAGGCGTGCGGGAAGCCGAAGGACGTGCGGAAACGCTGAAGTAATGTGAGGAGGGCGCTTTGGGCTGGCAAAAGGGTGGCATCAATGGGCAGGGGAAAGAAAGGCCTCCTGCTTTGGTGCAGCAGCAGGCGAATCGTTGGCATCTTTCTGGAGAGGGGAAGGATCTTCAAATACGGAGTAAGTAAGAGCGTGAACGGCTGATTCAACATGTCGCTGGAATTTGCCACGCAGAAGCATTGATGGGCAAGCAAAAGGGCTCGTTACGTAAAGTGCGCTGTGGCCATCGAAGATATTCAAAAGAGCGAACGGAAGGAGGAAGCAGTGTCGACGGGGAGCAGCATCAGTATAGGAGTGAAAAAGACAACCAATACAAAACAGCAGGCTCACTAGAGGGGGACAGGGCTATAAAGGTGGCAGGGGAGTCAGTACCTTTAGCGACCAGCATTTTACCGGCTCGGGGAGAAGTGTCGCTCGGCGGGGATGAAAAGAGCGGAGACAATTCAATGCTGGCATGGGCACAGTCGATTATCGCATGATGACAGGTGAAAACGTCACAGCCCAGGATGACATCGTGAGAACAGCGGGACAGCACGAAACTTTGTACACAATGTTCCGGATAAAAAGGTGAGCTTTGCGCGCCGCCAGAGGTTCCATACGGGGCGAGCTTGCAGTGCGGATGTAAAAGTTGGAAACAGGGATCGTCCCTTTACGTGGTATTCAGCAAAGGGCGGTGATAACTGATACAGCAGCACCCGTGTTCCCAATTGCGAAAACGCCGACGTCATCGACAAACACTTCTACAGCGTTGGCTGGGGAAGAAAGAGGACCTGGTCAGTTCGATAGAAGCGCAGTTCTTGCCCCTGGAGCGGCAGCTGTTAGTTTTCTTCCAGGCGGGAAGGGGAGCGGCAGCGCATAGGATAGAGAGATCGGCGACGAGTAGAAGGCGACCGTTGTGAAGCGTACGAAGAATGGTTAAGATAGAAAGAATCGCAGAGGCACTGGAGAAATGGGTAGCGAATGAGGCGCAGGGTCGTAGCGGAATGGGTATGCCCCGTCCCGGAGACTCGGCGCGTGTTGGCGACAAAGCTGTGCGACATGGCTCGGCAAGCCGCAGACAAAACATATGGGGTGGTTTTCCTGGGTACCCCATGAATTCACGAGGGCGCGGCTAGGCGGCGGGTTACTACGATTAGGTGCCGGCGGAGGTGGCAGCGCCGCGACGGATGGGAGGGCGCCGTAAGAATCGGGGCGTTGTGGTACGGTGTCAACCTCAGCGTATGTGAGACGGGCAGTCACAGGCGGAGGACGAGAGCTGAAGGGTAAAACGTCGCCGACCTGCACCTGAATGGTGAATCGAAGAGTGGCATCAAGGGATGGCGTGGAGTCGCCAGACAGAGACAGGAGGGACAGTTGTCCGGCCACTTCTTCCCGTATAAAGGCCTTTATCTCGGGAAGCAGTGATGCCGGGTCTGAAACCAGACTGCAAACCGCCTACGGAAGAAGAGACTCGTCGAGAACGCAACAACTGCGAGTATAAGTCCTCTGCTTCTTGAGGACGTCATAGCTTTTGCAAAGTGGGATAACATCCACGACTGTTTGTAGATTTTTGGATGGCAAAATTTGGAACTTGTCTGGAGATACCCTTCAAGATTATTCATTTCATCGCCCTCAGGCACTGACGGGTTGACGCGCTTGCACAGGTCGACATCATCTTCTATATAACTCGTGAATGTTTCGTTGGGGCGCTGAGCGCGAGCGCGGAGGCGGCGTTCTGCGCGCAGTTTGCGCACAGCTGAGCGGCCGAATATCTCCGAGAAATTCGTCGTCAAGGAAGACCAGGTAGGCATGTCGGCCTCATGATTTCGGAACCAATAGTCAGCTACGTCGGTAAGATACAACAGAATGTTACCGAGCTTCCGAGTATCGTTTCAGTTGTTCTAGGCACTGACGCGCTCGTAAGACGACAACCAGCCGTGGACGTCGTGAACGCCGGCGCCACTGAAGACGCTGGGACCGCGCTGGCGGAGGCCGCCGGAACAGTGGATGGTAGGCGAAGCGATGAAGTCTGCTTGGCTGGTGACTTCGGCATAACGGCCGTAGGAAGTAAGGTGCGCTTAGGAGCTGCAGGATGAGAGAGAGAACGTACAGCAGCCTCCACCAAATACGAGAGGGGGTTGTCTCACGCGCCTGCGCGCGACACACACACACACACACACACACACACACACACACACACACACACACACACACACACACACACACACACACACACACACACACACACACACACACACACACACACACACACACACACACACACACACACACACACACACACACACACACACACACGCACGCACGCACAGTGAACGAGCGTGGCTGCTGCACTTCAAAGGGTACATTTCCAAAGATTTAAGGATAAAGAGATAATCTACAATGAATCAGGAATGAATTTCAGCAACGGCTCTGAAGCGCTGTTTTATGAACGCACAGCAAATGATGACATAACAGTTAGAGGCCGGCCGCGGCGGTCGAATTTCGATGGAGGCGAAATTCTAGGGGCCCGTGTACTGTGCGATGTCAGTGCACGTTAAAGAACCCCAGGTGGTCGAAATTTCCGGAGCCCTTCACTACGGCGTCTCTCATAGCCTGAGTCGCTTTGGGACGTTAAACCCCATAAACATAACAGTTAGAGGATGTTATGAAGGGTTAGAAGGGTTAGAGAGGAAGGGCTAGAAGGAGTTAAAATGAAGGGGGTGGGAAATTTATTCGCTACACGTTACCTCACAGCCAGCTTTCAGCGAATGAAAACTAAAATTTGTCTTCTTTATCAGGAATACCTTGACTAGCAATAAATGCCACGATAAAGTTTTCTGCATGAAGACAAGGTTAGGGAGAATAATGGACATTTTAGAAAATAGTACACTGCATGGCATGAGGAATGATAGGAAATATTATGTAGAAATGTAGAAAAAGAACGAGCAAAACATTCATTCACCCCACAGTTGCTGACCATTAGCTGTCGCAGAAATTAAACTGATATTTGCCTTCTTCCATCACGCCTCGTTTCTTAAAATTATACGCCGCACTTAAGATTCCCGAATCGAAACAACCTCAAAGAGAAAAAAGAGAGTGGTATAAAAAATATCCTAAAATGCTACGCAAAAATAGAGGAGCAGAGCAGGAGGCGGAAAATTTATTCGCTACGCAATATCTCACAACTGCTTTTCATACATTGTAGATCAAAATTTGCCTTCATGTATAAAATAGTGGTTTCCTAAAAGAACACGCCACACTGAAGTATCCAGCATCGATACCGTCAGATAGAACAATCTATAGCTGACAGAGTAACTGAGTGGCATTAAGATATCTTTAGATGGTACATGGAGCAAGAGTATCAGAGGAGGTAAAAATTTTATTCGCGACGCTCTCTCCCATCAGCTAGCTTTCAGAGAAAGAAAACCAAAAATTGCTTAATTCATCAAGCCTGCTTTGAGAAGAGAAAGATTACACGCCGCACTAAGTTTTTCTGCTTCAAAACAACGCCAGAATGAACGATGGATAGTTTAGAGTAGCATGAAAAAGAATCGGATATGTTACGTACAAAATCGGGTAGCAGTGAAGGAGTGGAAAATTTCTTCCTGACATCCTGACACCTTTCCTGAGAGAGAGCAAAACTTTATTAAGCAAATAGCGAGGATAAGTCGCCGCAGTAGGTTAATGCCGACATCATTTTGGTCGCGTCCATAGTGCGGGATACCGCAAGATCCCACCGCCTCGCGAGCTCGGCGTGCGAGGGCTGCTTGTGCCGTCGCACTCGAGAACTCGGGGAGGAATGTCTCCCAAGCCTCTTTACAGGACGTGATGTATGGAGGGAAATGGGGACTCTGCTGACAGGCCCACACCATGGGGTATAGAGAACCTTTCTGATTACCTTTCCGCCAGAAGTTAACATAAAGGAATGGACGACAGAAAAGGAAGAGCTTTCACTGTTCCGCGAAACGCGATTTCGAGCATTAGGTTGTTCCACAGCAGCTTGAATGAAGTGTGCTGCAAATATGCTGACGCGGACTCCGCATTTGTTAGAATTGAAGTGTACTGTGCACGAATTAATTTCGTATTTACGAAAGTAACCTTTAACTGCATTGCCAACATGTCATTTCCCGAAACGCGATTTTGAGGACGAACTGTTCCACGGCAGCTTGAAGTGTGCTGCAAATACATTTCCGCGGACAGCTCATTCGTTCGAATTGAAGTATACTTTGGGCGAATTAATGTGGTGTTTATGAAGGTACACTTTCAATACATAACCAACATGCAAAGGTCATTGCCCGAAACGTGATTTGAGTACTAGGTTGTTCTACAGAGCCTAGAAACTGTGCTCAAAATATGTTTAAAAGGTCTGCCGTTTGTTTAAATTTGAGTATACTTCAGACGAATTAATTTCATATTTACAAAAGTACAATTTAAATACAATGAAACGCTAAAACAGCGTACATACTTTTTCCCGTGTTTGAAACATGCTCGAAACATGCTTTAAGTGACGTATACTTCAGATGAATTAAATTCATAATTATGAAAGTACACTTTCAATATATTGCTAAATTAGGATGCTAAAACCGCATTCACATTTTTTCTCATGTGTTCGAAATGTGCTCGAGACGTAGTTTAAGTGACGTATACTTCGAATTAACTAATTTCATATTTATTAAAGTACACTTTTAATATATTGACAATATGCTAAAACCGCATTCATAATTTTTCACGTATTTGAAACGTGCTCGAAGCATGCTTTAAATAACGTATTTTTGTCAAATTTTAGGAACATATTTCGGATACCAAGCATAAAACTCCAGGAACCTATTTCCAACATATATTTAGTGCATTCATGAATACAAAATATGTTCCGAATACTTTATAATTATCCCAAAGTATATTCCAAGCGTATTATTTTCGCTAAGGATAACGTCATATTGACACTGAGGAGTGATCGAAAGCGGCTGCACTCATTTTGCATTAGAGGGAGGAAACACGAAATTATGTTAATATCGATTATTGTTATAATATCAGCCCCACAAGTGATTCAGTTGAGAAGATTGGCATTATTCCTAAAGTGGCTCATATATTAGCACGAGCGGGGAAGCATAGCATAACAGACCTGGTCGATTTGAATAATTTTTTTGCGCCCGGATATCCACGGAGATCGACATGCGGGTCATAATGTTTGCCACATCTCCTAAATGCCTTCTATGGACTAACGTTTATGCTAATTGTCTAGGTGTCGAATAAAGCAAAAGTTGCATTTTAATCAGCATAAACGGCGGAAAATATTATTTCCACACGTTTCCTCATAGAACGCTTGTAGCCCTAGATCACCGCTTCCGTATCGTCCTGAAGTGTCCTGCGTGTCTTCTGCTCTGTTTTCTCAGCTTCAACGGTCTTGTCGAGTGAGTACAATCTTTTGACTAAGAACAACTAAATACCGTTCATGGGCTGTTTGACCTGATATGTTCTCCAATGTTAAAAACAGGCTCTTTGAGTTTAAAGAGCTCTTCGTTAGCTATTGTACTGTCTGCAGTGTAGCGCATCAAAATGCAGCTGTGTGCTGACTTTCGGCTCGTTCACAAATATTGATTATCTAGGTTTCTCCTAATATTGTTATTTTTATATGCATTAAGAGGCTTGTGGCCCACCATAAATGATATCATTAGGAGGATTTACAATTTCAAATACGAAATTAGGACAAAAAACTTCGGGCATTCTAAACCACATTCTTAAAAAGAAGATATCATTGCATTAGAAATTGAAAGGGTCGTAAAAATTTCAGCAGTATGCCAAAACCGATAAATTTTTGAAGGCGGCTTAGTGGGAATTAGTGGGGGATTAAGTTAGATTGATAGATAAATAAGCGTAAGGTATTAGTGCATGGACAAAATTGCATTTGTGGACTAGTGGTTGGATGAACGCGGATGAGTATGTCGGATTAGTACAATCCCATACGCTAATCCAACGAAAGGTACTTGAACAACCTAGTTGGCAAATGTTTAGGGGAATCCCTCAAGGTGGAGTAGATTTGTAATAAGGGAGTATTACCCATTGGTATCCAGCCGAGCGCAGTCATACAGCGACAAAGAAAAGTTATACAGACTTTTAAAAAACATCGTAGTTAAAGAAAAATTCGTCTGGTCCGGGGTTCGAACCCGGGACCACAGCTTCACCGGAGCAGTCGCTCAACTGAGCTAACCGGGATGGGAATCTTATGTTAGGGCAACAGCGAATTTATCAGTTACTCGATTAGAGAACAGTTTTGGTCGAATCTTTAGTGGAATCACCAAAGGTGGAGTAAATTTCTAATAAGGGAGTAATTACTCATTGGCATCCGCTCAAGCGTAGCCATACGGCTACAAAGAAAACCTCTACACCTTTTTCGGTTAGCTCTGTTTTTCTGCGACATACTACAAAGAAAAATTAACAAAGACATTGATATCACACACTAAAGTACCCGTTTTTCGCCTGTGGAGAAAAGCTGTGTTGTGGCATATGATATATTTGTGTTGCTGGGACTATTTAGTCTCTGGAAGAGCCGCATGATGGAAAGCCACGATCGACGAATCACCATGGTCGTCGAAATATTTGTTTCGCGAGCAATATACTTTGGTGTGGGCAGTATTTGTTGCCCTGGAAGAGACGCCTAACTGGCTCCCCTATCTTGATGCATATGCGTGCCTCCCAGACTTTTCGTGTTTTGGAAGGTGGGCCTTGCAGGGGTATGGTGGCCTGGTGTTTTGTGGCGTAAGCATGATTAGATATTTCTTTTCGGCACTATTTCCTTGCAATAAAGAAAAAATCTCGGTTAGCTCAGTTGGTAGAATGACTGCTTCGGTGAAACGCTTGTCACGGGTTCGACTCCCGGACCAGGACGAATTTTTAGTTGACTACGAAGTTCCTGAGAAAGCTGTATAGCTTTCATTTTTAGCCGTATGCCTCTGATTGGTGGATGCCATTATGTAACTACTGTAGTATTGAATAACGTAATCTTTACATTTTTAAATTTGGTGCTGCCGATGATTCATGACCGTCTTCAGCAATCAGGGTTTTTCGTTACGGCGATTCCGGGAGGTTTTTGCAACACGACAATTGAAATGCGACCCTAATCTGTTTCTAAAGCTGAGGGTATATCTACATTTCTAGGACTGTCTAAGAGCCCGACCTGTGATGCGGACTATTTTTCAAATTAGGCAAGCCAAGTTTGTTACAGATTTGTTATCGTTTCCATTAAGTAAGTTAAATTTAACGCGTTTTTAATTGGCGTCTTGCCAAATGAAATGTAGGTGGTAGAAGTAGCAGATTTATAATAAAGGTAATAAGAACTCCTACGAAAATTGTAGACCAATTTTTCTCCTCCCTATTTTCTCCATGGCCCCCAAGAAAAACTTATTTCTACCCGATTAGAGAAATAATAGACAATAATGACATAATACAAGGTAACAATTTGGGTTCCGGAGGAATGAATCCACTTAAGTGGCCGTTCGCCATGAAACAGAGTGCATCTCAAACAGTTTTGAAAAGAAGCATATCGTACATGGTGTATTCATAAATTTTAGAAAAGGCAATATTTATTTAATTATTTCTTCCCATACCCTGAAGGCCTCAAGAGGCAGAATACAAGGCATGAATGAGAACAATAAATATTCGCGGTGGTTTAGCTCTTGTTAAACCTATAGTGAAGCGACTGCTACAGCTAGCCGGAACGGCGGCCAGCTGTAGCTGTCGTTGTAGATGTCGATCGGTCGAGGTCAAATTTAAGGAGTGGGTGGGCCAAATATAGGAGTTGTCCGGGCAACAATAAAAGTCACCATCGTGTTCCCCGTAGTCGAATTAGATTGGACATTGTATTTGGTCCAATCCGGCAGTAATCATAATTCAAGGGTGAATGCCAATTTTGAGATTGTCCCAGGCGAAATTAGGAGCTCAACATCGTGTTCGTTGTAGTCGATTTAGGTTGGACATCGATTTTGGTCCATTTCAGCCGAAGTCATATTTTGGGGGGTAAGGGCCAAATTTGGAGGTCATCATGCTCGCTGTGGGGAAATTAGGTTGGTCATCGATTCTAGCCGATGGCGGCCAAGGCCAAATTTCTCTCCTTACATGCCTGCTAATGCACGAGTGACCCTTATGGTCACACAGCCGCGGTCAGATTTTCATTCCACGAGCCTATAAAGGCCTCCGCCTTAATATTTACAGCCTTCTTTCGCCTAATTCGCAAATGAACAACGGTATGCTTCATTAATTGCTGTAAAAGGACGTACAAGTGGTAAAACCTAATTTATTCTGCATAAAATTCACAGCGAGCGGCCGTCGTTTCAGTGGCGCTGGACCAGATATGGCGGCGGGTAAGCGGCTCCGGCAATGGTAGCGGTACTTTTCCCGTTCCAGTGACTTCAGCGAAACCGAGCTGCGACAGCTGTGCGAATGGGCCGTGTCAAGTGGGACGAAGATGAACAAGGAATCCCCACCGAGATGGAGCGGCAAGACTAAATTTGCGATTCAACTACGACAGCTACTGCGACAGCTACAGCTAGCCGCCGTTCCGGCCAGCTGTAGCTGTCGGTTCACTCCTGGTTTAACCAGAGCTATACCACTGGCAATTTTTATTGCTCTCATTCATGCCTTGTATTCTACCCACTTCCCCACGCCCTATGTAATGCCTCTTGAGGCCTTTAGGGTATGTGAATAGATAAATAAATAAATAAGAAAATATTTAAATATATAAATAAATAAAAAAGTCGTTTCTAAAATCTATGAAAACACCATGTACGATATGCTTCTTTTCGAACTGCCTGAGATCCATTCTGTTTCATGAAGAACGACCAGTTAAGTGGATTCATTCTTCCGGAACCCAAATTGTTACCTTGTATTATGTCATTATTGTCTATTATTTCTCTATTCGGGAAGAAATTTCTCTATTCGGGAAGAAGACGAAATAAGAAATAAGAAATCGTGAGGAGAAAAATTGGTCTATAATTTTCGTAGGATTTCTTATTATCTTTCTTGCAAATCTTCTACTTCTACCACCTGCATTTCATTTGGCAAGAAGCCAAGTAAAAACGTGTTAAATTGAACTTGCTTAATCGAAACGATATTAAATCTGTAGCAAACTTGGCTCGCCTAATTTGAAAATAATCCGCAAAGCAGGGCGTGCTGTTAAGCAGTCCTCTAAATGTAGATATACCCTCAGCTTCAGAAACAGATTAGGGTCGCATTTCAATTGCCGTCTTGCAAAAACCGCCCGCTATCGCCGTAACGAAAATCCCCAATTGCTGAAGACGGTCATGAATCATCGGCAGCACCAAATTTAAAAATCTAAAGACACGTTATTCAATAAGGCAGTTGTTACTCATTAGCATCCAGCAATCCCTGCCATAGTGCTAAAAATGAAAGCTATACTGCTTTCTCAGGAACTTCGTAGTTAAATAAAAATTCGTTCTGGTCCGGGATTCGAAACCGTGACAAGCATTTCACCGAAGAAGTCACTCTGCCAACTGAGCTTACGGAGATTTTTTTGTTTATTGCAAGGAAATAGTGCCGAAAAGAAAAATCCAGTCATGCTTACGCCACAAAACACCAGGCCACCATACCCTGCAAAGCCCACCTTCCAAAACACGAAAACTCTGGGAGGCACGCACATGCATTCAGATAGGGGAGCCAGTTAGGCGGCTCTTCCAGGGCTTCAAATGCTGCCCGCACCAAAGTGCATTGCTCGCGGAACAAAGATTTAGACGACCATGGGGATTCGTCGATCGTGGCTGTCCATCATGGGGCTCTTCCAGAGGCTAAATAGTCCCAAAAACACTAATATATCATATGTCACAACACAATTTTACTCCACAGGCGAAAAACGGTACTTTAGCGTGTGATATCAATGTCTTTCTTAATTGTTCTTTGTATAACTTTTCTTTGTCGCTTTATGACTGCGCTAGGCTGGATACCAATGGGTAATACTCCTTTATTACAAATCTACTCCACCTTGGGGGATTCCCCAAAACATTTGCCAACTAGGTTGTTTAAGTACCTTTCGTTGGATTAGCGTATGGGATTGTACCAACCCGACCCACTCATCCGCGTTCATCTAACCACTAGTCCACAAATGCATTTTTGTCCGTGCACTAATACCTTACGCTTATTTATCTATCAATCTAACTTAATCCCCCACTAATTCCCACTGAGCCGCCTTCAAAAATTTATCGGTTTTGGCATACTGCTGAAATTTTTACGACCCTTTCAATTTCTAATGCAATGATATCTTCTTTTTAAGAATGTGGTTTAGAATGCCCGAAGTTTTTTGTCCTAATTTCGTATTTGAAATTGTAAATCCTCCTATTGATATCATTTATGGTGGGCCACAAGCCTCTTAATGCATATAAAAATAAGAATATTAGGAGAAACCTAGACAATCAATATTTGTGAACGAGCCGAAAGTCAGCACACAGCTGCATTTTGATGCGCTACACTGCTGACAGTACAATAGCTAACGAAGAGCTCTTTAAACTCAAAGAGCCTGTTTTTAACATTGGAGAACATCTCAGGTCAAACAACCCATGAACGGTATTTAGTTGTTCTTAGTCAAAAGATTGTACTCACTCGACAAGACCGTTGAAGCTGAGAAAACTGAGCAGAATAAGCGCAGCACTCTTCATGACGATACAGTAGGGGCAATCTAGGGCTACAAACGTTCTATGTAGAAACATGTGCAAATATCATTTTCCGCCGTTTATGCTGATTAAAATGCAACTTTTGCTTCATTTGACACCTAGACAATTAGCATAAACATTAGTCTATAGAAGGCATTTAGGAGATGTGGCAAACATTATGACCCGCATGTCGGTCTCCGTGCATATTCTGGACCTAAAATTATGCAAATCGACCGGGTCTGGTATGCTATGCTTCCCCGCTCGTGGTAAGACATGACCTACTTCACGAATAATGCCAATCTTTTCAACGGAATCACTTGTGGGGCTGATACTATGACAATAAGTGATATTAACATAATTTCGTGCTTCCTCACTCAAATGCTAAATCAGTGCAGCAGCTTTCTATCACTCCTCAGCGTCAATACGACGTTTTCGTTAGCGAAAACTAATACGTTTCGAATATACTTTGGGATATTTATAATGTATTTGAAACATATTTTGTATTCATGAGCGCACTAAAATATACTGGAAATAGGTTCCTGAAATTTTATGTTTGGTTACCGAAATACGTTCTTAAAATTAGCCGAAAATACGTCACTTAAAGCATGTTTCGTGCAGGTTTCAAATACGTGAAAAAATATGAATGCGGTTTTAGCATATTCTCAATACATTAAAAATGTACTTTCAAAAATATAAAATTAGTTCAATAGAAGTATTCGTCACTTAAAGCATGTTTTGAGCACGTTTCAAACGCATGAAAAAAATATAAATCCGGTTTTAGCATATTGTTTTAGCAATATATTGAATGTGTACTTTCGTACATATGAAGTTAATTCGTCTGAAATATACGTCATTTAAAAAATGTGGCGAGCATGTTTCAAGGACATGAAAAAATATGTATGCGGCTTTAGCGTCTTTCAATGTATTAAAAGTGTACTTTTGTAAATATGAAATTAGTTCGTCTGAAGTATACTCAAATTTAAACAAACAGGCAGTCCTTTTAAACATATTTGAAGAACACTTTCTAGGCGCCGTAGAACAATCTAGTACTCTAATCGCGTTTCGTGCAATGACCTTTGCATGTTTATTATGTATCGAAGGTGTACCTTCACAAACACCACATTAATTCATCCAAAGCATACTTCAGTTCTAACGAATGAGCTGTCCGCGGAAACGTATTTGCAGCCAACTTCAAGCTGCCGATGAACAGTTCGTGCTCGAAATCGCGTTTCGGGAAATTATAGGCTGGCAATGCAGATAAAGTGTGCTTTCGTAAATAATAAATTAATTCGTGCACAGTACACTTCAATTATAACAAATGCGTAGTCCGCGTCAGCATATCTGTAGCACACTCTGAAGCCGCCGTTGAACCACCTAATGCTCGTAATCACGTTTCCGGGAACAGTGAAAACTCTCCCTTTTCTGTCGTCGATTCCTTCATGTTAACTTCTGGCAGAAAGGCAATCAGCATTTATTTAGATTACGTGTGGACAGTGTGATAGGATTGTAGCGGCAATGACGCCAAGCTCGCCTCCGGACCCGAACATGCCAGCGAAAAGAACCCCGACTGGCAAGGCCGACCGGCTCCCGTAGGAGCCCATGTAAATTTTGGTTGAGAGTTCGACTCCTTACCGTTGCCGCACGCAAGTTACGACTAACAATTTGGTTCTGCGTAGACCGCAGATTCGAATGCAACCACTCCGACGCTTGTGCGACAATTTGCGGGCCCACAGTCTTTGCGCAAAAAGCGCCTCACCGGGCAGGGTTATGGGCATCCTCTCGGGGGAATATGTATGTCATGCCAAATACCACTGTTGTCAGAGCAGTTACTGTTTGCTGATGTTACTTTTCATCGCCATTTCCTCGGGTGGCTATAGCATTGCCGTTCAGGCCCCGTCACGGGACCTTCTTTTATCATAGACGTCCTGATGGCAACGCGTTTTCCTTGTGGTTGTCTGTCTCCTGATGCTTATAGCCGGTTAAGTCAATACTTCTGCTGTTAGCAATAACACTCATCATTATTATCCGGTGAATATGACTATAGTATGACAAGACTTAAAAGAACTGCAGTTGTTAACGCTGGGCCATGATTCGCGGCGTACTGTGTTACTCCGCAAGCCAGTCACAAAAGTAAATGATCAGCTTTTTAACGTTTGACTTTATTAAACAAGCCACATATCAATATTCTACATTGTAACTTTTTTCTCGTGATCAGCTTATTGTTGAGCGGACAAGAGAAGTTTTAACAACATCCTACGTTTTTGTCGTTGTGGAATTCTGTGCGCTGGTCCCAAATGTGGGCGGAGCTTAACTGCGGACTTCAGTTGTATCTGATTATAGTACCCTTTTTTAAGCCGAGCCGGAGTTAATATATTTTCAATGTATTGAATGGATGTTTTTGTGTATTTTTTGTAATGTAATGTATAGAATGTATAAATATAGTATATGTTATGTATATATGTATATTCTAGTATAGTTTAATGCATTTAATGTATATTTTTAGTATATTTTGATTGCACTAAATTTATGTTTTTAGTGTAGACTTAATGTATATTATAATATGAGGACATAAATTATAATTTTGATGCATTTTGAAGAATGTTTAAATTATTACTCCTTGCACACTTAGAATGCATTCGTATTGCAATTTAACCATAGGGACAAAAATGCAAAATAAATATGCAATTAATAAATGTGTTCGAATTGCATTTTTAGCACAGCCTTTTTTCGCTAAGGGTAGCTCTGCGAAGGCATGGCTATGTGTCAAAACGAAACGCGATGCAGAAATGAGTGGCAGCTGCAAGGGCGGAACATGGACAGCTTGGCATAAATTTATTATGTCGCCCACCGAATAATGTGGCGTTCGGTTTTAACCTGCCGACCATGTCCACACCGCTTCGCTGCGAAGCGTGAGCAGTCATCTGCAACTTCAGGTTTTCGACAACTCAGAGGGATTTGTTCGCTAATTGGTTAATTGGAAAGTGCGGCGAGAATCGCAAGTGCACACGGCTCCTGAGGGCGGGTGATTGCATGAGTGGCAGCGGTTTTCAACCGACGTATCACGTTGGCATAGACGTAGCTATGCTTAGAAGTCAAGAGTGTTCAATGCTATGTTTTTGCGTTGTTCTCAGCGTACTTCATTTTATTGCGGACCCTGTTCTCATTTTACAGGAGATGCCCTTTTTTTCAAGGGCTGTATAAGGGATGGGGTGGTGTGGTTTTAGAAGCACTAATCATCCTAGAGGGAACACGCTCGCTCACTCGAGAGTGAGCATGCACTGCACCTTTGCGCGGAAGTTCGGAAAGAAGTCATATAGACAAAAATATCTGGCACGAAGTCAACGATCATAGAATATGTTTGAGAAATAAGGGCATTTATTTTATGTCCCCAGGTTATACAGATTTTCGGTATTAGGCAGTTTTTGCTAAACTGCCTGATACACATTCACGAGCTGCTACTGTATTTACACTCATCCTATTGCTACACTTTATTTGACTAATTAATTCTGGCAAACTACGCGCCAACTCTTGGCCGCCGAAGTAGGTTCGTTACTCTAATTAAGAAAATACATAGCCATAACATAATGTAAATAGAATGCTGGAAAGAGTGGAATATAAAAATGAACACTTTAACTCCTTACTTAAATGAAGGCTCCAAAGAAAAAGCTTCAATAAAAACTTTTACCAGAAAATGGCGTGGAAGAAAATAACTTTTTCGGTATTTCGTTCCGCAGCTACCATTTCTAGAAAAAATTCATTCTTGTGGCGTATTTTCTTTGCCATACTAGACTGTATGTAAGGCGACAAATTTCAGTGTACTGTCTCTGAAACCAAGCAGGGAGGAATAACTTCATGAATGAATTTGCTGCCCAATGCACGGCTAGTCGATTTTCCAGGTGACATTTCTGGTTTATTTTCATGCCCCTCTAAACTATTCAATGTTCTCCTTTGACGTTTTTCT
Organism: Amblyomma americanum; assembly: GCF_052857255.1. Taxonomy (NCBI): domain Eukaryota; kingdom Metazoa; phylum Arthropoda; class Arachnida; order Ixodida; family Ixodidae; genus Amblyomma; species Amblyomma americanum. The sequence goes on from NC_135506.1 coordinate 89,701,989, forward strand.
AGGAGCAAAAAACAGTAGCGTGGCATTTTTACCAAAACAGGCTTTAATGCAGAAGACAAACTTCAATTTACTTTCTCCGAAAGCTTCCTGTGAGGAAATGTGTCACGAATAAATTTTGCGTACCATTTACTACAATTTCATTGTCTACGTAACGTTACAGGTTATTTTTTATGTCACTAAAAACAGTTCAGTGCTCTCGCTGACATTGTTTAAAAGCATCAAACATTAGTGTGGCTTGTTATCATCCTCAAAACAGGCTCGATGCAAGAAGGCAAATTTCAGCTCCCTATCTTCTACAGCAAGCTGTGAGAAATATTGTCACGAATAAATTTTTTGCATACTTCACTGCTACTCCATTTACTATGTGATATCTCAGATTATTTTTCATAACAGTTAAAACATTGCAATGTTCTCTTTATTGTTGTTCTGAAGCAGAAAATGTTGTCGTGTGTGTTATCTTCTTAAAAACAGGGTTGATGCAAAAACGAAAATTTCAGTTTACGTACTTTCAGTTTCCTTCAGTTTCTTTCAGTTCAGTTCAGTTTACTTCAACTTACTTGCTGTCGAAGGCAGGCGAACGCATTCCGCGACAGCTACCGACGAACACCTACTGGTGTGCCGCCATGGCTGCTCGCTATAACCCGGAATTGAATCCTTTGTGCCCACACTGCGACGAGCTCTGTTCTCTATATCTCATGGTGTGGGCCTGTCACCACAGTCTCTATTTCCCTCCCCACCTCATGTCCTGTAAAGAGTATCAAGAGACATTCCCCCCCCCCCCCAACCCAACTGCAACTGCGCCGGCTCATCCTACCTATTTAATTAAAAAAAGGTTTGTTCTCTCTATCTCTCAGGAAACGTGTCAGGATGTCAAGAAGAAATTTTCTACCCCTTCACTGCTAGTCAATTTTGTACGTGACATTTCCGATTTTTTTTCATGCTACTCTAAGCTATCCGTCGTTCATTCTGGCGTAGTTTAGTAGAAAACCTTAGTGCGGCGTGTTATTTTTCTCTTCTCAATGCAGGCATGATGAAGTAAGGAATTTTTGGTTTTCTTTCTCTTAAAGCTAGCTGCTGAGAGAGTGCGTCGCGAATAAAATTTCTGCCTCCTTCTCTGATGCTCTAGCTCTAGCTTTATGTATCATTTAAAGTTATCTTAATGCCACTCAGTTTTTCTGTCAGGTATAGATAGTTCTCGGACGTTATCGATGCTGGAAGCTTCAGTGTGGCGTGTTCTTTTAGGAAACCACGCTTTATACATGAAGGCAAATTTCGATTTACTCTAGTTGAAAGCCAGTTGTGAGATATTGCTTCACGGATAAATTTGCCGCCTCCTGCTCTGGTCCTCTCTTTCTGCGTAGCATTTCAGGATATCAGTTGAATTTCTGCGACAGCTAATTGTCAGCAATTGTGGTGTGAATAAATTTTTCGCTCCTTCTTTTTCTACATAATATTTCCTATAATGCGTCATACCATGCAGTGTACTGTTTTCAGAATTGTCCATTGTTCTCTCTAACGTTGTCTTCATGCAGAAAACTTTATCGTGGAATTTATTGGTAGTCCAGATATGCTTGATCAAGAAGAGAAATTTTAGTTTTCATTCGCTGAAAGCTGGTTGTTAGGTAATGTGTAGCGAATAAATTTCCCACCCCCTTCATTGCAACTCCTTTTAACACTTCACCTCACTCACAGCCCGAACGCAAGACCTGAACCTCTGTTGGGCACTGCAGAGCAACATAGAATCTGCTGAGACACAACCCCCTCTTATATTTGGTGGAGGCTGCTGTACATTCTCTCTCTCATCCTGCAGCTCCTAGGCGCACCTTACTTCCTACGGCCGTTATGCCGAAGTCACCAGCCAGGCAGACTTCATCGCTTCGCCTACCATCCACTGTTCCGGCGGCCTCCGCCAGCGCGGTCTCAGTGTCTTCAGCGGCGCGGCGATCACGACGTCCACGACTGGTTGTCATCGTACGAGCGCGTAAGTGCCTATGATACAACTGAAACGATACTAGCAAGTTCGGTAACATCCTGTTCTATCTTACTGACGCAGCCAACTGGTGGTTTCGAAATCATGAGGCCGACATGCCTACCTGGTCTTCCTTGACAACGAATTTCTCGGAGATATTCGGCCGCTCAGCTCGGTGCAAACTGCGCGCAGAACAACGTCTCCGCGTTTGCACTCAGCGCCCCAACGAAACATTCACGAGTTATATAGAAGATGATGTTGACCTTTAAAAGCGCGTCAACCCGTCATTTCCTGAGGCCGATGAAATTAATAACATCTTGAAGGGTTTCTGCAGACGCGTTCAAAATTTTGCCATCGAAAAATGCACAAACAATCGTGAATGTTATCTAGCTTTGGAGAAGCTATGACGTCCTCAAGACGCAGAGGACTTATACTCGCAGTTGTTGCGTTCTCGACGAGTCTCTTCTTCCGTAGGCGGTTTGCAGTCTTGTTTCTGACCAGGCCTCACTGCTTCCCGAGATAAATGCCTTTATGCGGGAAGAGGTGGCCCGACAACTGTCCCTCTGTATCTGTCTGGCAGCCCAGCGCCATCCCTTGATGCCACTCTTCGATGCACCATTCAGGTGCAGGTCGCCGACGTTTTACCCTTCAGCCCTCGTCCTTCGCCTGTAACTGCCCGTCTCACATCCGCTGAGGTGGACACCGTACCACAACGCCCCGATGTTTACGGCACCCTCCCATCCGTCGTGGCGCTGCCACCTCCGCCGGCACCTAATCCAGGACAACCACTCTATATGTTATGTCTGCGGCTTGCCGAGCCATATCGCACAGCTTTGTCGCCAACACGCACGGAGTTTCCGGCAAGGGGCACACCCATTCCGCTACGACCCTGCGCCTCACTTGCTAACCATTTCTTACGGCGCTTCTGCGAATTCCCTCTATCTTGACCATTCTCCGTACTCTTCACACCGCTCACCTTCTACTAGTCGCCGATCTCTATCCCATGCGCTGCCGCTCCCCTTCCCGCCCGGAAGAAAACTAACAGCCGCAGCTTCAGGGTAAAGAACTGCGCTTTTATCCAACTGCCCAGGTCCTCTTTCTTCCCCACTCAATGCTGTAGAAGTGTTTGTCGATGGCGTCGCCGTTTATGCCGTTGGGAACACGGGTGCTGCAGTATCAGTTATCACCGCCATTTGCCGAAGAATACGTAAAGTGACGACCTCTGTTTCGAACCTTTGCCTACGCACTGCAAGCTCGCCCCGCATTGAACCTCTGGCGGCGCGCAAAGCTCGACTTCTTATCCGGAGCGTTGCGTACATAGTTTCGTGTTGTCCCGCTGTTCTCACGATGTCACTCTGGGCCGTGACGTTTCCACCCGCCATCACGCGATCATCGACTGCGTCCATGCCAGCACTGAATTGTCTCCGCTCTGTTCAGCCCCGTCGAGCCACACTTCTCCCCGAGCCGGTAAAATGCTGGTCGCTGAAGGCATTGACTCCCCTGCCACCTCCACAGCCCTGGCCCCCTCTAGTTCGCCTGCTGTTCTGATTGGATTGTCTTTTCCACTCCTACTCATGGTGCTACCTGTCGTCACTGCTTCCTCCTTCCGTTCGCTCTTCTGAATATCTTCGATGGCCACAGTGCCCTTTACGTCACGAGCCCTTTTCCTTGCCTATCAATGCTTCTCCGTGGCACATTCCTGCGGCATGTTAAATCAGTCGATCACGCGCTTACTTACTCAGTCTTTTGAAGGTCCTGCCCCTCTCCAGATAGGTGCCATCGATTCGCCTGCTGCTGCGCCAAAGCAGGACGCCTTTCTTTCCCCTACCCATAGATGTCACCCTTTTGCCAGCCCAACGCGCCCAGCTCGTCACATTACTTCAGCGATTCCGCTCGTCCTTCGACTTCCACACAACGTTTGGCCGCGTATCCTTCGCTACTCACTGCGCTCACACTAGCACGCTTGCCCCTTTGCGCAAGCGCCCATATCGCGTGTTAGCCTTTTACGCAGCTTAATTGCCGAACTAATGTACGACTTGCTTCAGCGCTGTTTCTTACAGGTTTCGCAGAGCCCCTGGGCCTGCCTCGTTTTTCTCGTGAGGCAGAAGGACGGATATATATACTTTTGCGTTGATTACCACCGACTCAACAAGATTACACGAAAGGATGCGTACCCTCTTCCCCGTATTGGCGATGCCCTCAACTCCCTGCAAAGCACGGAATTCTTTTTCTCACGGGACCTGCGCTCCGGCTTCTTTCAGGTGCTCATGGCTTCTGCTAACGGGCAAAAGCCGGTCTTTGTTACATCCGATGGCCCCTACGAACTTAACGGCATGCAGTTCTGGTTGTGCAATGAACCGGCCACATTTGAGCGCATAATGAACACAGTTCTCATCAGACTCGAGTTCCGAGCGGTCTCTGTTAGCTGAACGATGTTTTCGTCTTTTCTAGTGACTTTTCGTCCCACTTGGTTCAACTCTAGCATGTCCTGCCATATTTAACCGACGCCGGCTTGGAACTGAACTTGAAGAAGTGCTGCTTCGCAGCCTGGTGGCTTAACATCTTGGGCCACGTCGTCTTCAAAGGCGTCCTACCCGAGAGGGCAAATCTGCGTGCAGTCAACCAGTTTTCTCGGCCAACTTCACTGAAAAAGCTTAGTAACTTCATCGGGTTGTGGTCTTACTTCAACCGCTTCGTGCGCAACATTACTTCCATCCTGTCTCGTCTGATTGAGCTATTTGCTTGCGATCCCAACATCTCGTCTTCGACGCTAGCCTGTGATGCGGTGTTCTCAAACGCTCAGCGCCTGCTTGTCTCCCTTCCGATCCTACGCCATTTTGACTCCAGCAAACATACTGAAATCCACACTGATTCCAGCGGCGTGGTCCCTGTTTTCCCTGTCTTTACCGATCCCCATGCCCTCTGCTGGTTGTCCTCCCTCAAGGACCCCTCTAGCCGTCTTGCCCGCTGGGCGTTGCGCTTACAAGAATACGACATTGAAGTAGTCTAAAGATATGGCCGTATGCATTTTTATGCCGACGCCCTATCACGGTCCCCTCTACCGTGTGATTTAGACTCCGCATCTCTCGCCACCACTGATTCCTCTTTCCTTGATATTGTGGACATGCCATTTGAGCAACGCCAGGGTCCCGGGATCGCTTTCCCTCTCGCGTTCCTGTCTACACCATCTGCGTGTTCTGCGGACCAGACTCCCAGCTGTCAAGCCCGCTACTTTACAATACGGGACGTACTGTTTTGCCGACGAAGCTACCTTCCCGACGGGCGCAAATTGCTCCTTGTTATTCCTCGTCACCTCTGTTCCGACTAATGAGCCTCTTTCCACACCGACCCCCAATTTTCTCACGCCGGTGTGGCGGATACATCACATGTCTTCAACTCCGGTTCTACTGGCGGTGAATGTACCGTTTTATCCGACAGTATGTTCGCTCCTATCCGGAATGCCAACGCCACAAATTCCGCTTCGCCGTTCCATTGCTCCAATCTTGCCCTTGCCTTGCCTCACGCCCCCATTCCACCGATTTTGCATCGATCTCTAACGGCCCCTTCCCATCACTCCGGCTGGACACTGCTGGCCCGTAGTGGCAGTGGATCACCTCACGCGAGTCGAAGCCTCATTGTTGCCATCCGCCTCTGTGCCTGACGTTGCGTCTTTCCTCTTTCATCATCTCGTTTGCGTCTTCGTTCCCCTAAGGAACTGTTGAGCGACCGCTATTGTGTCTTGCTCTCTGACAGCGTAGAAGCCCTGCTTCGCCAATGCTGCATTGTTCACCGACCCCCATAACGCCCTACCACCCTCAAACGAATAGCTTGACTGAACGTTTCAATCCCACATTGAGAAACGCGCTTGCCTTGTATGTTGCTTCTGACCACTAAAATTGGGAAAGTGGAGTTTTGTGCCACTTGGCATGTCATGATTTGCCGGCGGTCTTAACGCTAGACAACCGAGGACCAGCGAGGGACACGGTATGAGCGCTAACTTGAAACTGAAAGAAACCAATGCAGAATCACGAGCTCGACTAACTGAATGTACATGCCGAAGTATACACTGATGAAGATGAAGGGGCTCCGTTCAGTTTGTCTTTTTTTTTTTTGCCCTTTCATCTTCATCAGTGAATAGCTGGATATGTGGATTCACTTCCTCGAGCTCGTAATTCTGTTTCCGTTTCTTTCAGTTGCAAGTTTGAGCTCGTTCGGTGTCCCTCTCTTGTCCTCGTTTGTCTCGCGCTAAGTCCACCAGGAAATCCCTCAAATTCGGACCGCACTCTTCCATTTGCAATATATGCTTACAACACTGCCACTTAGAGCACCAACTGGCTATCTCATTTACGGCCGCTCGCCTACCTGTACCTCGGATACCATGCTTCCATATCACCCTGATGTGTCCCTGTCTCTGACCCTTTCTCAAGCAGCTACATATGCTTAAGAATTCTGCCAGCTTGCCCGCTCTCTTACAACGCAGGATCAGAATCACAGAAGCACCTTCACGCTACAGCCAGTTCTCTTCCATCCTATATGGCCGCCGCGGTGGCTAAGTGGTTATGGCGCTCGGCTGCTGGCCCGAAAGAAGCGGGTTCGATCCCGGCCGCGGCGGTCGAATTTCGATGCAGGCGAAATTCTAAATGCCCGTGTACTGCGCGATGTCAGTGCACGTTAAAGAACCCCAGGTGGTCGAAATTTCCGGAGCCCTTCAATACGGCGTCCCTCACAGCCTGAGTCGCTTTGGGACGTTAATCCGCCATAAACATAAACATCTTCCATCCTATATGTCAGATTCCCTCATGTGAATTTCGGTTACGTCAGTCCGTCCCGGCTTCACACAAAGAAAAGACGGGCGGGCGGGCGGACGGTATGCAGGCAGGCAGGCAAATCGTAAGTGTTGTCGCACTAAGCAGGCTTACTAACAACTATCGAACACTGTCAGCATATTTAATATCACGCACCTTCTTGCCGCAGTGCAAAGGATAGACATATCTGCACCGAAGACGAAGCATCAAAATTTCGGCTGAAGATAACCGCAAACGTGGGAGACCGAACGGGAGGAGGAGGGGCTCGAAAAATGTTTAGCAGAGTGACAACCCTACTACCATGCGTGGAGATAACGCATTGCTCTCCAGGCAACCGACATTTTGCCTAGCATATATGCTTTAACTTGACAGCGCGGATGTCCCCTCCGTTGGCTTTTCCCGTGTTCTAGGGGCCCCTAGAGGCAACCGAGCACAACGGGCACATTTCTCAAGTTCCATAACAGGCCTCGCTCGAAGCGCGCGCCGGGAGTTTGGAGAGCCATTCAAGCGAGGCCAATCAGCACGTTTTCATAAGGTATAATGATATGCAAAAATACAGTTTATTTTTCGTAGTCACAAGGCATTAGTTGGGAACTGCGATTGGCTGTACTCTGCGGCGTACATACCAGTGGAACTTCAGGCGACCTATTCGTAATGAGTACGCGTATGACAACGGCTAATGTGGTTGCGCGCTTCAAAACCTATCCTACCGATATGATTATATCGCGTGCACGAATCCTCGCACAAGCACTACGACCAGTTTTGTAGTGCAGCGGAAATCGAGTCCCTGCTACAGCGCAACGGCCGAGAGCGCAGTGCAGAATTGTCGCATGTAAAGAAATTGATCCTCGCGCATAGTGTTAACTCGTATCGTCGAACAAGTCGGAGTGCGCAGGACGGAATGCATACATGCTTTAGACACAGCCATACGTTCAGAGTGCGAATGCATGAGTTACATGACGGAATATGCAACATGACAGCGTGTGTGACAGACGCATGTGATATGTGAGACAGGCGTTCTTTCCTTAAATTGTCCAACGAGAAACGCGTCGCGTCGAACTGGCGATGGCGTTCCGTGCACTCTTTGGCCACGCTGCAACACGCAGTCGCGTCTCACTCTTAAACACGAGGCTTAAGCGTCCTCCAATTTTTCCTATTGAATACTGTTCTCTTAACATTCACGGTGTTTCTTGTTCTCTCATTGTTGTTACCTTTACGGTCCCTAGTAATTTGTTTTTACGCTGTGTACTGTTTGTGTTTGTTTTGTGTTACGTTGAACTGTACATCGTCGAACCAAGTCTTCGCTACGAATTGGTAAAAAAGAGTAGCCGGAGCCGTTATGCAGCACCATCCTCTCCTTCACTGTACAGGTAAAAAAAGTTGCATAACTGGTTCCCTGGGGCAGTCGACGAAAATGAGAATTGGCTTTTGGGGAAAACCCCGCCGCGATGGCTCAGTGGTTAGGGCGCTCGTCTACTGAACGGATTTTCCGGGTTCGAACCCGACCGCACTGGCTGCGTTTTTATGGAGGCAAAATGCTAAAGGAGCCCATGTGCTGTGCGATGTCCGTGCACATTAAAAATCCCCAGATGGTCGAAATTATTCCCGAGACCTCCACTACGGCAACTCTTTCTTCCTTTCTTCTTTCAATCCCTCCTGCATCCCTTCGTTACGGCGGTTTTCAGATTTCAATCGATATATGAGACTTAAAAACAATTCTTATTATTTTGGAGAAAAGAAATCGCGCAGTACCTGTCTCACATTCCAGACACCTGAACCACGCCGTAAGGGAAGGGATAAAGGAGGAACTGAGAGAAGAAAGGAAGAAAGAGGTGTCGTAGTGGTGGGCTGCGGAATAATTCGACCACTTAGGGACCTTTAACGTGCACCGACATCGCTCAGCACACGGGCGCCTCTGCGTTTCGGCTCCATCGAAATGAATAATAATAATAATACTAATAATCGGTTTGCGGGGAAAGGAAATGGCGCAGTATCTGTCTCATATATCGTTGGACACCCGAACCGCGCCTTAAGGGAAAGGATAAAGGAGGGAGTGAAAGAAAGAACGTAAGAAGGGAAGATGCTGTAGTGGAGGTCTGCATAATAATTTTGGCCACCTGAGGATCTTTAACGTGCACTGTCGTCGCACAGCACACGAACGCCATGGCATTTTGCTTCCATAAAAAAGCAGCCGCTACTGTCGAGTTAGAACCCGGGATCTTAGAAATGTCACGGTATCGTTCTGTGGGAGGATTTTAAGAATACAATTAGCTATTGCATAAAATTTTGAGGTGCGTGGCGACAAAGAGGGAGATGTGGGCTGCATGCATTAGCGATGACAGCGTTGTGGCAGACACGCGCCACTGCAGCAGTAAGCCACAGCGTTCATTGGGTGACCAACCTCTCGCGATCAACCACTAATCTATCCGCCACCTAGCAGGGTTGGCGCATCGCCTATCCAGTGTGCGGAACCTACTCAACGTTAGAGGCCAAGCCGCCTCTACTTACCCGATACACCGCAGCTTTCGCTCTCTAACTAGGTTCAGCAGTAGTGGAACTAGAGCTAATTTTTTGCGTTTCCCCCCATAGAAACGTGGCCGCCGCGGTCGTACCTCCCGTCTTACGGCGCAGTTGTGGTGAGTTGAGACAGTTACTGCGCCGTTTCTTTTTTGAAACTTAGTTGTGTAAAACAGTGATACAACCACTTCCTTACAGCATCCAGGTTGTGTTCTTGCACATCTGTGAGTGTATAGATGTTGTGTGTGTGCGGGTTCATCTCAGTCTACCCATGTATAGTAATGCTGTCACTTTTCTAAACGTAAGCATTCCTAAATGTGTTAGCCGAATTTTTTCACATGTGCCTGACGGACGTCTGTTTGTGCTGATTAAAAAATTTTACTTTCAGTTTGTCACTAGAGTGTGTATTGACAGGTGTGTTTGATGTGTCGAATAGGCTTTTCTCTAGTGCTGCAGTTCTTCACGTGACAGGAAGCGTAGAAGAAACGTTTTTCCTACCATCTGCAAATTGGCCGGATGTGTGCTTAAACACATGCTTTAATGCTACTGAACAGTTGCTAATTCTTAATGTACTGCATTGCTGTGTGCTCTCTTTATGCAGAATGTGCATGTTGGCGCTTTAGTGCAGTGAAACAGAGGAAGTCACCAAAATGTTTTTCTCCTGCCAGCAGAGCTTTGAACTAGTACTTGTCTTTGATTTCTCTTAAAAGTTTGTGCTCCATGACGTGATTACTGCTTCACTTAAATTTCTTGACATGCACAAAACATAGGGATGTGTATGCACTCATTTATCACATCTTGCTCAGGGCGCAGTCTGATTTTGGAGGCAACTGTTCGTCCGATAGGACGTCCCTAATGTGTCATTTGTGTGTGCTCACAGAGCAAAGCAAGCTTTGTCTTCTGACATTTCATTGCCTCTGTGCCTGTTTTCTACTGTTTCTTTTAAATGCTATGTGTAGTGATACAGCAATCCACTAGTTTTCCTCTGAGCAAAAAGTGAGGCAACTCTTTCATGTTTGCCATCTGCTAAGCTTGTATGAATGAAAGACAAGGCAGCTGTCTGCTAGTTCGACCAGTTTCGCTGTGTAAGGCCCTGCTTTTACCAACCTTGTTGCTGGTACTTTGCTTCTTGGCTGCTGCTAATGCTGTTAGGCGAAGTTGACAAAAATTCCAGACAATCTGTTCAACTTGTGTTTCTTTGGTAAAACTGGGGCATAAATGGACGAATTGCTAATTTTTTATTCAACACAGGAATCTACTGGATTTGGCACTTCGTGAAATGGGCATTATCAATGCGCACATATACCGCATCACACTTCTTTCACACATTGCAACTTGTCTTGTTACCAGAGAAATCTGCCTCTGTGACCCTGATGTGTGCGGGATTTTACCACTTTTGCTGTATGGCAGCAGCAATCGGCTCATTACTGTCATTGCCATCATATGTCCTGCAGCAGTCATGAAATTTTCTTTTGTATCAAAAACAAATGTGTTTGTTGCGATACTTTGCACAAAGGAAGTTTGTTCTAGAGCTGACTTGCTCCAATATTTTGCTTGAGCTGGAAAAGAAAATTGGAAGCAAAACAATTATTTTTTTAAAACAAGCTAATATTTCACGTGGCTCAAATATTGTGCAATATATCTTCCAGTGCACTCAATTTCCACTAACATATTGCAGTTTTCTCTGCCTTTGTATTACAGCTGATTTGTTCAGTCAGTAAAATGCACCAGTTTCACTTACATCTATCCTGATCACCAGTTTATCGTCTACTTTACCCAGTACTCAGGCCTTCCCTTGCGAATAACTGTGTCAGTGCCACCAATGTCTAATCCCACCTCTGTGTAAAATAATCTGTGCATGCGTGGCTGTGCTGATGTTCGGCAAAAAAAGATGCATATGACTAAATGCATTTGAAAATTGCATTCAACCCTTTAAGGCATTTGTACACAACTGCGTACATTGCGAACTCATTTTTCTCAGGGTTTGCTTTAGTTGTCACTGATTTATTCATTTCAATCCCATTTAGCATCCATCGTCCTCTAAATAGGGTGCTTTTTATGGTTGCAGCACGTATTTTTCTGGCACAATACAACAGCATAGCAACTGCTTCAGTATGTATGTTTGAAACAATACCTAGATCAAAAATTGGAATGCTTGTTCTGCTTCGTATTTGGCATTTCTGTTTTGGTTTTTAATGGTGCGCCAGCTCTCTTCAAATGTAATGAATTGCAGAGTTGTAGTCAAGTCTTCGGGCCACATGGTCTGCTTTTGAACCCCGAAGTGCAGCACTCAGTGTTCTTGAAGCATAAATGGCCTTGAAAGGCTTTAACAAGGGTTTTCCTCACCTTGCAGAAGTTTATAGCATGATGGGCGCCCTGTATACTCCACTACACAGCTAAAGAATGAACCCTGTGGCGTGAAGTCTTCACGTAGGGGTGGTAGCCAGCTACCGTCGCTGGCTAGATTGCTTTTTGTGCATCCTGGAGACTTTTAGCTTAATAGTACCCTAACCAGAACACTACCGCTGTCTGTATTGATGCCTCCCATATGTTGTCTTGTGGGCGACATCAACATTGAATGACTTGCTTATTTTCTGTCTAATCTTATGCTTTTGTTTTTCTGCCATGTTCCTGCCTCTGTTGCTGCAATATCTGGCTGTATTAAATTCGAAAAAGCGGTTACCAATTTTATGTGTTCCCCCACTCTTCTTTGTATGCCTCCGGGCCTTCAGAGTATGGAAATAAATTAATTTCCTACTTGTCTGTAGTGCTCTTAAGTTTACTGTCATGTTTTTCTTCTCCTTCAGCTCTTCGGCTCATGGTGCCACTAGTCTCTTTAAATACTGCGTGCAAGATCAACTGGAATGCTTGGCCCCAAAACACATGTTCTGGCTTTGTGTGACGTGTGCTAGGCAATGAGTGTGCATACATGAATATTGAATTAAGTTTCTTGCATCATACAAATAAAGCTGCCGCGGTGGCTCAGTGGTTATGGTGGTTGGCTGCTGACCCGAAAGACGCAGGTTCAATCCCGGCCGCAGCGGTAGAGGCCCGTGTACTGTGCGATGCCAGTTCACGGCAAAGAACCCGAGGGGGTCGAAATTATCGAGAGCTCTCTACTACAGCATCTCTCATAGCTTGAGTCGCTTTGGGATCATAAACCCCATAAAACAAAGCAAATAAAGCAAGTATCTTGCACATTGCATGTGTCTTACTGTAATATGGCGTCACCACCGATATTTACTCTCTACCTCTATGTTCCTTCCCTGCCCCTTTGTGGAATAACAGGTGAAGGAACTTTTCCTTATCCGACCTCTCCACCTTTTCTGGCAAATATCTTTCTCTCTTACTTTGAAGCTTGCTGTACTGTTCTTGATCAGGCATCTAAAGCAGCTGCTTGATTTTATGGTAGGTGCATAACTGTTATTTTACAACGAACAAACTTCAAGACGCTGCCTGACTCGTGTTGCTTGTGTGGACAGCAAGGGAGGTGAGGCGGCCTGTAAGTGCTCAAGAAAATAATTTTGCCCCGCCTCACAGAATGTTGCGCTTACTTGCATCGCACATATAGTGTAGCTGCTTCTGTGTGGTGGTCGTGAGTGTTACGCATTCACTTTAACAAGTAGAAAAAAATTATGCCTTTCTAGGAAGGGAAAAACAAGCAAAATTGCTGACAGCATTTGTAATTTTTATGAAGTAATATATGTGCCACTTACATCACAAAAGTGCATGCGTGGAGGCTTGCGAAGCAAAGGCTTGCGAAGCAAAATATGAGTACATGACTGAATTTTGTGAGGGTACGCTCTATTCAAATTATGTTGTGTGTGTGGGGGGGGGGGAGGTTTCGCTTTGTTTTATGTTGTTTGTTATTAACGGCTGAAAAGAATCTTTTTTTCCCCCGGCTTTGCACATTTAAGTTGATAATAAGGGATGCGCACTCGGTGCGTTCTCTTTGACGAGGTTTACTCTGATATTCCGCGCTTTGCAGTTTGGCTTCGTGCGCGGGTGCATTCAAACATGACTAACAACAGTCTGGTGCAACGCGTTGCCTAAAATGTGCACATCGGCTTGCCTTGCCAAGCATGCATTTCAGCACTAAACACATCTTCGAGGCCTTCCAAGCGCACACAGATACAACTCCGCTGCACCCTGCTCTCTGTTAAAGCCGATACGTAGCGATTAAAAGCTTTAGCACCCTTGCTGACATGACGGTAGCTGACGCGGCGCCTAGGAAACAGTGGGCTTCCGCAGAATTTAAAAAGCTCTAGGTATGCGAGCGTTGTCTTCGGACAGGGACTGCTGGCCTGCGCTGATTTAGGCGCCGCTTCGGGCGCCTTTTCAGCAGTGGCGGTACCACTCTAAAAATATAGCTCTCGTTGCTTCCTTTCCTGTCCCGGACGAGATGACTTTTCCCCCACAAAAACTGCCTTAGTCTCAGTTCCTGCATTCCACTGTGGCTGGTAAGCGAATGTACGAAGCTGTCGTCTATCGTTATGAGGAGCAATCCCACAAAGGCATCATGGCGGCCAAAGCTTTCACTTCCCGCTCTCATTTGGCACGTACGCCATTACGAATACCCTGGCCCCATTCCTGATGTTCGCCAGCTTCTCTGCGCAAAAGTACGCACGCGTGTGACGCCGCTCGTGACTCGCGGGTACGCCATCAGTTCACTTCGACTGAAAAGACGTCTAGGCTGCGCCCTCGATCGCACCGCCGCATCGAACTCGATGAATCCTTTGACAACCAACGTGCGAGTCTTTCGCACTGAGTAGCCTAAGGGCATGCCCTTAGCTGCTGCCGGACATCCGACATGATACGCAAGAGGCCGCAACATATTTCACTCCTTCGCACTGCCCCTCGACGCGTATGCACCGAAGATTGCAACGCCGAGGCTCAGCGCTAGCTCCCGGAGCGGCGTTCTGTTTCGTACTTGGCGCCAATTGTAGCAGACGACGGTATTTATTTCTAGATCAGTTTTTACTTTTTTTTTCTCTTCACGTAATCAGATTCTGTGGGTACGTAACCTGGCACCGCCTTGATGGTTACGTCACGCCTACGTCACAATTTGAACAAAATGGCGAATTGTAGAGAATAGGCCCCCAGGTGGCACGTGGAAAGAAATAAACTTTAATGTAAGCCTTAAGAGGAAAGGTTTCACGAACACATGAACAGTAAAGCAAACAAAGACAACACCCGCGGAAGACAAAGGAGAGCTTAAGGAAAACAACGTTCACTCAGCGTTCAATGTTCGTCAAAGTGTTCAGCTTTCGAAGTGTAAGCTTGATAGATGGTGCGTCGGGCGAGGAGGTGTGGCGGGGCGTCTATGGGCTCCGGTCGAGGCCCTGACGGAACACAGGCATGGCCCCCAGGCAGGTAGGCCGGGTAAGCAGCGGTGGAGACAGACGCGCCCCGTGCTCTGAGGCTGCCGGATAGGAGGGGAACAGCGGCGCCTGGATCTGGTGGCTCAGGCTGTCGACGACGGCTGTCCAGGTCTAGTAGCCCGGATGTCTAGGGCTGAGGCCCGAGCCTGGAAACCCGGGGAGCCAACAGATCTCGAACACGTCCGTCACCGACCGCGTTGTGGTTGTTGTTGTTGCCTAGGTCCCATGGCACATACCCACGACGGGGGATTGGCCTGGTTTCAGTGGGGAGACCCCATATAATACGAAAAACTGGAGTCAAGCTTAAGATTGTGCCTTTGGTGAAATTTCAGAGTAATATAAATGAAAAAGAAAAAACTAAATATCGGGAGAGAATATATGAGAATTCAAAAATGAAAGAATGAAAATACCCAAATGCCTTTTTTAATGCGGAAATTTTCAAAACAATTACCAAGAGAATCTGCCGGTAGCTGTTATATAATTGTGGAGGTAATCGCTAACTTGATGCAATGCAACACCCCTGGCGCTCGCGCCGAAAGAGAGGAGGAGAGGAACCGACAAGTTGAGACCCAACTTTGTAATGGGAATTTCCAGGTGTGTACTCCTCTGGTGTGCAAACCTTCTGCAAGAGAGTAAGAAATGCTCCAATGTCTCTACTTCACCACAAGCCGCACAGAGGTTTGTGGGACTGAGCACGCATCTACATAAGTACAGATTTAACCGGAGAATCCTGCACCGCATGAGTGTCATCGTTACCTCACACTGCCGGGTTTTACACGCACGAGTCTTCGATGGGTACATTAGATGTTGGTAGTCGACAGTAGAGAGTAAGAGATCGTTGCATGCGGCGGTTATCAACTGAAAACGCTGAAATGGAGTCATTCCAAAAAGAGCAAGATTAGGGACGCTACTGGCAACTGGTGAATTTATAGCTGCTTTTTCCAAAAAGTCTGCTGCTTCATTTTGTACAATACCTCAGTGGCCTGGTATCCAAACGAAGCGCACCCCTTTCACCCATCCAGGAAGAAAAAAGTTTAGTGAGCGTCTCAAAAAAAAGCGTCTCGTGTGGACTCCAGCGCCAGCAAAACAGAGAGACAATCTGAGAGGAATATCACCTGAGAAACGGTTGTGGGAACTGCCAAAGCGGCCAGCCCCAGAGCTATACACTCTGCTAGAAATATGGTTGTGTAATCCGGGACTCTGACCGAAAAGCTCCACAAGAAAGACTCAGAGAAAATACCAATCGCTGCTTTCCTGTCGACCCCAGACGCATCTGTAGCAATTACAGTATATGGCGGGTACTGGGCAAGGTGATCCAAGAGGATTCCAGTTAATATCCTCGCAGGCAGATCCTTCGCAATAGGTGGAAAAATGAAATCAAAAGTAATATCCATAGGGGACGCTGCGCAACTAACTCTGCATACAAAATTGAGATCCACACCAATATTGGATAACAGATTCTGAGTGAATATAACCTGGGGTAGGCGGAGCCTTGGCCAATGAGGAGTGAGAAAAAGGGCTAGGTGCAAGATGAAAATAGGAGGAGCCACACCAGGAGCAGACTCAAATGCTCGTAAAAAAGTCCTGGCAGTTAACAGAAGAAAACGGGCGTTAAAGTCGGGGATACGAACCTCCAAGTACAGAACTGCGGTGGAAACTGATTGAGGGAGACCTAGGCAGAGATACAATGCGCGCCTTTCTAGCAGCAGCAACGGATGAAGGTTATATTTAGGGGAGCGAGAAAAAAGTATGCAGCCAAATTCCAAATGGGTCTGACATAGGCTTTGTAGAGAAGAACAAGCGTATCCCGGCGCATACCAAATTTCCTATTACTTATCCGTAGTAGCCTACCTAGTGCACGCTCTCCTCTCTCCACGTTAGTTTTGATGTGGGGCCGCCAATCCAAAGTGGCATCATAAATGAAGCCTAGATACCTCAACGATTCTACCTGAGGTATGATGTCCGAGCGATAGCGTAGTGATATATAAAGAGGTATCCACCTGTTCTCTCCCGCACGCGCTCTTCTCCACGTTCCACTTCCGCTTTTTCTTCTCAAGTGTCTTCACCAGCCCCAATGTGGCGCAAGTTCCTTACAGACCACAGGCACTCCAGAAAGCTGGAAGATGATAGCAGTGAAGGGGCAGGTGGGCTGACATAAGCATTGGAAAACAAAAGTGCACAATGAAGCTTTTCACATCTTGGGCGAGTGGTTTCAGCATCTATTCGACCTTCAGGAAGAGACTGTGCAACACGCTGCTGAGGAACTGGGAAGTATACTGGCAAACACACTCTCAATGAAATGGCAGCCGGCGGGTGCACTTATTTGGAACTGCAGGCTTCTGGACGCACACAAGTTGGCCAAGTGCACAATATCACACAGTTGCTCACACACTTTCAGATGTTTGTTGTGCACTGACACGTCATGATAGTGGCAGCAGGAACAGTGGCTGATACGACTCTCCAGGCCAGCATGGTGAGTCCCCGATAGATGCTAGAGTTTCCACCGCAGCTGTCGCTGCAGCATCCCTAGATACGCCTGCCTCTGGAGATGGGTCGTCCTACAGAGACCGAAAATACAGTAGCCCATTGCTCTTCCCTGCAGGTAGGTGAGGAGGGATCCTGCGTCTACAAGTTAGCCAGCATGCAGAGGTGCCCATTGTTATCTGGGTCAGCGGCGGTATCGCCTCCACCCTCTGCTGGTATGGGCGCATCCAAACAGTTGTTGTGAACTGTGGCACGCGCAAGCACCAGAAGCGTCTTTTCAATGCTCTGACACAGCGCTCAATCACAAATTGCCTGAAATCATGCGGCGTGTTGCGCAGCCTTCTTATGAGTTGGGTCTCTGATGCTACGCTACTGGCGCAAGCAGCCATAGTCCAGTGAGTAGACATTTTCTTCTGTTTAACAAAAAATGTTGCATTTAATGATGTCCTTTCTCGGTGATTTCTACACCCTTACAGGAAGCTCTACTATAAAATGGATACTCATGCTAAGCGGCCGACTGCCGGAAAACGCATGATTGAACTGTATAAGTGAGCACTGCTGTAAGGTCAATCTTCTTCCATCATACTGATATAAATGATGCGCTACTATTGCCTACACAACACAAGCTTCACTCACTCCTTTATCCCTTCCATTACGGCGCGGTACAGGTGTCCAACGATATATGAGACAGCGTCATTTCCTTTCCAGAAAAACCTATTATTATTATTATTATTATTATTATTATTATTATTAGCTGTACCCTGAGGAGTAGAGCTCTCGCTCTAAAACTGTTGTGCTGTTACATTGGCCCGTACAATATTTTTCGTCGAATCGAAAACCTTGACTACGAGGTCGTCCCCGATGACACCTCAGCGGCGCCGTCCACGCCCAGAAGTTGAACGTGTGTGCGCCTGAAGGCTAATTATAGACGCTAATGGGCTGTGTGTGCATTCTCATTGTTTATTTTCCTCTTCTCAGTGTTTACGTTGATAGTTTTGTAGCGATAGCTACATTACGATAGCATTTCAAGCCTTCAGCGTGGCGGCGCGACAACCTGTGGCAGCGCCACCACGCTGTCACATGGTTCGTCACGTGGTGCGGAGCAGCTGCCGGCGGCGCCGCTGCGTTGCTGATCACGTGATTCGTCACATGATTGGTCACGTGACCAAGTTCCACTCAGCCAGCTGTAGCTATCGCGTCCCTCCAGGTTTAACCAGAGCTAAGCCAGTGCCAATTTTTTTGGTTGGAGATGTGCAGAGTTATAAATTTTCAAACCCAACTAGGAAGGCAAATCTGTCACATCTTCAGTTTTCATGGTTTTTTGTTTTTGGTTAGCGATGTGCAGAGTTTACTGCAAGTCTTCAAAGCCAACCAGAAAGGCAAATATGTCAAAATGTTTAGTTTACAGTGTTTATTTTTCTATCCTTTCTTTTTGCTTAAATTATCTAGCCGATGCTTTGGACAGAGGGTAGAAATGCCGGGAAATTTTGTACTGTTCTTTCATTGTTCGAGGCTGCCGGCACGCGGAATTATTGTTTTGTTTGTGATGCAAGACGTGACCAAATATATCTCGAATGATCGGAGCCTGGCGAAACCAATTCTGCGTTGTTCGAGGCATTTGTGGCTTTTTTCATGCCTTATCTCGAAAGTTCGCTGTGAGCTTTAAATTGAACACAGCCGGGACCAGCGGGCATTCTGTTCGACGGCCACTAAGAACGCTTGCGGCTATCACCACCGCCGTGCCATTCAGTTTTTTGTGGACACAAGTCAGCCCAATAAAAAGTCCGTTTTGAACCACTTTTTTTCTGTCTTCCGGACTACCGGATTGCCGTCATCACTTCGTGAAAATAAAAATACTTATGGTTTATTATGTAACATATGTACTAATTAGTTCCGCGTATTTTTTCTTCCAAACATATACCAACCAGCCGATCTCTTCATACCGTTCAGTGTAATATTTGTAAAACAGAACCACATACCACTTAAATTGGCCGAGCACTTGGTCCATGCGGTGTTTGAACACAGGCAACCTGAAATGCCCAGGTCACACTGAAATTATTTTAATGCGCGCCTGAAATCTGCTTCCGTCAGCCGCTTGGGGAGCTACAAACGCCAGACCACAGTCTCGACTATTAGAGGTGTGCGTTAGATTGATAGCATCCCTTCCCTAGATGCTCTGGACCCAGCCCAGTTAGCTGACGCACGCCACGTGTGGCTTCCACAGAGCTCAGAAGGTCATGAAGATAAGTGGAGGCAGATGGAGTGGAAAAGCACTAAAGCCCCCTTCCTCCCCCCCCCCCCCCCACACAAAAAAAAAGCTCGCCGCTCTCACCAGGCTGTGTGTTACGGCACTGCGATCGACACGCCAAACATCATTGCAAGTTGCCTTTGTCCGGCGCATTGCGCAGTTGGAATGGTAGGCGGTTTATTTGAGGAGGCCATGTCGTTTGAAAACGAAGTTTTTTTCTGCATCGGTTTTGTCTAAAAGCTAGTTATTGCCCAGATATGTGGCTCAGCCTAGTTGAAAGCTAGAAATCCTGTATCGTGCCCATGACGTCGTATATATTGCGAACAAGTATCATGCTTGGTGACTCTGATATGTTTTGTGCTGAAGACGCAAAAACAGATTGCGCGTCGTTTCGTTCACTATAACAATAGGAGAAGATTATCAAGAAATGTATACAAGACTTGATATAGGTTTTCTCTCAGACACTGCTTGTTAGAAAAAACCTGCTCAGTAACTTATTTGCAATTGTATTCTATTTATCTAAAAGTGAAAGATAGATATTATGCTCGAAAGCTGTAAGCTTGTTGCCTTGAAAAGCACAATGGAGGTTAGGTCGCCATTTACCTAATGACGCGTTTCCGCTTACACAGCATGACCTCGATAGCGTTAGAGGCCCCATTAAAATCAGGCTTCAGAGTTGGCATTATCGTCCTTGAGAGCGATAAGTGGTATGGCGTAGGGTGGCCCACGCAGCCACCTCTGGAGAAGCAACCTAGGGGGTCAACATAGCACACGTAACCCCACACTAACCACACTGGCTGCAGCAGTTAAAATAATGATTATTCGGGTGTGCTTGCTCAGGAAGAGTAACTTGGGTCACCCAAGACGCACCGGTGACAGCGCCTACCATCTCAGGGCAGTGGCACATCGCTTAGCCACTGGACCGTTGCGCAAGGACTAATATGAGGACTCCGAGGGATATATTAATGTAAAGTTTAGAATGACCAATTCCGCATATATGGGCACGAACTCATTAACGCTATCGCATCATATCCATAAGGCAGATCTCAAGTGTCCCCTGCAATTTCATACGCTTTAAATATTTCAGTGCTTTCAGCAGAGATGATTTTCAAGTTCGATCACCCATGCAGCCTTTTTAGACGAGCTGTAAAGTAGGATAAAATTAACTCTTTTTTTCAGATGCATTTAGCTATGAACAACATTACATGTCTCCTCTTTTTTGCGTTGCAGTGCAACCCGCACGGGCATGCATGGATATGCTCTAAAAGATACCGGTGTTTCCGCGTCAGCTATGAGCCCATGAGGGGAACGTGCCTCGAGACGCGCCTTCCGCTGCCTAAGGGCTACCTTCCATGGAACGACACACCTAAAGGGCCTCGTAGAAGAAACAACCATGGAAAGGCAACATAAATGTTGGAAAACCTTTGTATGAAATCATAAATGCATCTTATACATCATATACGCAGTGCAGTATTTTTGGTTCATTTTTTTGTGAGCATAAAACATCATGTGTACAGGTCACGCAACAGCGTTCTATAAAATGAAAACTTCAGTATGCATTTTGACTCCGGGAGGTTAACGCACTGTCGCCCAAAAATCGCTGAAATTTTGTAGAACCTCGCAAAGATATAGTGAGAAAGAAAATGTTTGGGTTTTTATTCATTTTTGAATATTCAGAGCTCTTTTCGTCTTCTACACTGCAAGGACGTTCAATTGATGATTACTGGGTGGTATAAACTCATTTACAGTGCTTTACTAGGAAAAAATATATGTAAATATGACAGCTATTGTTATTTTTATGAATTACTTCTATGAAAAGAGAACATGTATGCACTTCACTCTCGGCATATGAAGCATAACAACATTTAGCATGTAAATTGAACAGTCGTGAGCAATATTAGGGGAAACAAGCTTTCCACGCAAAATTGCACAAAATTCCTCACATCTCCAATAAACTGCAGATCTACTGGTTGTTATTATACGCCAAGATGAAGCTTATTTCGCAAACAGAAAAAACTGAAGTCATGAGACATGATTATGAGTAATCAGTAAAACCCGCCGCGGTGGCTCAGTGGTTAGGGCGCTCGACTACTGATCCGGAGTTCCCGGGTTCGAGCCCGACCGCGGCTGGTGCGTTTTTATGGAGGAAAAATGCTAAGGCGCCCGTGTGCTGTGCGATGTCAGTGCACGTTTAAGATCCCAAGGTGGTAGAAATTATTCCGGAGCTCTCCACTACGGCACCTCTTCTTCCTTTCGACTTTCACTCCCTCCTTTATTCTTTCCCTTACGGCGCGGTTCAGGTGTCCAACGATATATGAGACAGATACTGCGCCATTTCCTTTCCCCCCAAACCAATTATTATTGTTAAATCAGTAAATGAATGCTCAAATTTTGATGTTTTTCATAGCGCTCACCATTGTACGAACAGATAACAGACGGCTAAAAGAGAGAAGTCAAAATTAGATTTTTGGTATAAAAGTTTTGCAAGTTTTCAAAGCTGTAACAAATGGCGCATACAAATGTCTTGTTAAGCGCAAAGTATAAACTTAACAGCATACCTTGCAAAATAGTGAAGCTTGTTTGCCAAGTACTCTTATCTGGCTGCCCATTATTGGCGTTTAATCTATAATGGGCATTGTAATGCATTTAGCACACTTGAGCTTAAAAGCATTAGGTGCATCTTTTAGTTTATTCAGAAGAAAGTGACTATTCCTAAACTGCATCGTATAACTTTCCACATGTTCCAGGTAACTCTCTCTTTAATGAGGTGCGCCAGCCTTGGTACCGCATGGCGGAATAAGTTATGGTGCCTCTTCCCACTACTATGGCCGCCAGAGCTGGAGCGAAAGTTTTCGCATGGTTGGCTTGAAACGTTGGTGTTCACCTGTTTTATGTGTCATCGTATTTGAGGCAACAACAACAACGACGACAGCTGTCATTATGGTCCCAGTCGTTTGCAGTGCATATACGATCCCTGTGCGTCGGTGTATGATTGACCCCTATTGTCTTCAGGCTTTCACAGACATTCGTGGAATCCCCTCTGTCATGAAGCGTGTTATGTGTGAAGGACTGTGCTGTTGTCTCTTCCTTGCAGGTCCGCAGTCGTGGCCGAGTGTGATGCCGGGACAACAAAGACGAAGTAAATATCGGAGGAGCGGGGAGAAGAGGACAAGGAAGTGACATCAAAAGGCTAAGCATTCGATCGGGCGGCCGCGTCTCAGCTTGATTCCTTTACGATAATAATATATTTAACATCCCCTATGCTCCTTGGATTCGGTGACTGTTGGCTTTCGCCAGGGATTCAGCCACGGTAGACACCATCTCGCCAAAGATTTTCACTGCCTGTTTCCAGGTGGAATTTCGAGGCCTGCATTGGGATGAGTTGGCGATAAAAGTTAATGGAGAATAAATTAGTAATCTGCGAATCGCTGATCATAATGCATTATTAAGTAGCCACGAGAGCAACTGCACAGCATGATCAGTCAGACAGGCAGAGCAGGACGGCGAGTCTAAATATTAATGTGCAGAAAACCAAAGTAATGCTCAACACTGGGATGGGAACAGCAATTTATAATTGGTAGCGAGATGCTAGAAGTGATAAGTGAATACATTCACTAAGGGCAGGTGGTGGCGTCATATCAGAATCACGAGATTGAAGTAACTAGAAGAATAACAATGGGATGCAGTGCATTTGGCATAATGAATGACAGTTTACCAGCACCACTAAAGAGAAAAGTATAGAACACCTGTATCGTACCGGTACTTACCAATGGAATTTAATTTCCTTGACAATCGGTCGCACAATTTAGAATTGCTTTTCTCTGAACGGGATATTCCAACACTGCCTTTTGTTTATGAACGTGTCGGAGAATATGTCAATTCTTTATTCAGTTTGCTAGTAAGTAGCATCAGATTGAGCCTTTTACGACTAGGGAAAACCATTCACTGAGCTTCCTGCACGTTTATAAGTTATAAAAACATAAACCAACGTGAAGGAAAAAAACTGCTCTCCTGTGTGACGCATATTCTCCCACTTCGTTAACAAGACGGTTCCTAAAACCTGCACAAGTGTCTATGTCGACTGCAGGTGATTGCTCCAAATCCACAAGCGTGCTAAATCCACAACAGTGCCCTTTTTGCTTGCCGACATTGTTGACAGAACATCGTCTCTGCGTACGCTAGCTGGCTTTAATTAGATAAGGCCACGAATATATAATAAGAATTGGCGGCTGCAGGCGAGCAAAGAATGTCGTAAACGAGCCTTTTGTCTCTTCGTTTTTCTCTGCCGCCAGGGTCGAAATATATTGCCCTTTCAACTATGCGCACGTCTTGCTTCGCTAGGCAGTCGTTCTGCTTAGCATACGTCTCATTAAAGAGTAACGGAGGGCTGCACTCCGGGAAGGAGACTATGTATACAGAAGCGAAAAGGGGCGATTCAATAATTTGATTAAGCAAAGCTATGGTCAGCGGCTAATCGGCACCCAGTCATCTAAGCAGGAGGGATAAGAAATTTGTTGCGATAGGCAGGAAAACCAACACTGCATCAATAGATGAAGCACAAAAGCCTTTGTGTGTTTCTGGCTAATTGCGACAAATAGAAATGAGGATGTGTGTTTTCTAACGCGCACTGCACAGTATTATCGATTAATATATATATACATAGAAGTATCATTCACACTCTCCGCAGCCAAAACGATAACCGTGCCTCAATATAAAATAAACATTCGGCACAAACTCTTAAGACTGCTTACGTGTGGGAATGAAAAAGCATTTGTGTCCCTGGGTACCCCTGTATTACGACGAACACACACACTCGTGCGTGTGACATCACACGAAACGCTGTACGATGAACGGTTGCGTCACAGTTATGATACGAAAGTATGGGAAGGCATACAGTGGAAGGCAGATATGTCGTCTTTTCGAAATTCTGTCTCAAGTTACCCTCCAACTTGAGTATCAAAGGTAAGCTCTCTGCAACGAGAAATTGCACGGCACCACCTAGAAAGCATTACGACAAACGATTGCCTCAAGCTTTTCCTACGAATGCCGGGAAAACTGGTGCCCCGTGAATATCGTCCAGTGGTGAGTATATAAACACAAATTCGATGCACGAGATTTTGTCGGTGCTCGGCCAGCGGTGCTCGGCGGTGCTATTGCCATCGCTGGGATTTTCTGAACCATCTACGAGTGCACACACGTTTGCCGCTGGCTTTCTTCGTAATCGCACTAGTCATGATTTGCATGAATAAACTAGCCTCTCCTTTGCGAAGAGCATGTGACCTGTACTAGGTTTATTTGCAGTTTTTTTTCGTTTCTATTGGGAGCAGAACGGCTCCGAAGCTAAGAAAGACTGAGGCCTCGTACAATTGTCGCATTAATGTTTAGACTCTACGAACAGGTTGCGCTTTCAATGAACTTTTAAAGAAACAGCGGATATGGCAAGCATATAAACCATGTAGCCCAAAGTTTGACTGCTTTGATGTTCTGCTCCTTTCCGCGTTTGCTTGAGATAACAGAGGTACCGATACGCGAATAAAGTGCAAACACAAGCATTGAAGAAATTATGAAATGTCAGCCGTAAGGAAATGTGCATGAATGGCTCGCATTGACATCTTTTCCGGGAAGCTGTTGGTCAGCTCAACGCTATTTAGAAGAACAGCATGGTATTATGTACGAAAATGAGACCACCACCCATACGTCAATGTTACGTGTATTGTAGATGAAAGTGCGCGTGTTAAGAGGCGTCAAATTCGGGATGCTCTGATTACACGCCCAAACGGACAAGCGATATGTACACGTTAGACGATAAGTGTAAATGAATTAAATAAAAAGAAGGCTCAAGTGCACGAATTAATCAGAGGTATGTACATAGCAACGCATATTAGTAATGAGACGCAAGGCAAGCTTCTGACAGATTTTAAGTTTCACTGCCGTATTTTGATGTAGTTCACCAGATTAAAAGGCAGTAGTTAGGTGTCGACAGAAACAGTTCGTTTTAAATATGTGTTGGGCCTTTCATTTTATGCCGAAGAGCACCGATAAATTTGTGCGAGATTAATTTTTTAAAATTTGGTTTTAGCAGACAAAGGTAATTTTTTTTTTCACGGATGGATGTCACAGTAAGATGGGTATTCACTACCAGATACAGTTGGTCACAGGAGAAAATGATAAAAGTGCTGCAACCAAGAACGCGGTAACACAACGGCATATTTGAAATTTAGTGCCGTGACTCGGTGTTTGTAAATTTGTGACTTTTAGGGCATTGATCAGCAAAAATCAGACACTCCGTTGGAGACCCGGAGGCTTCTCCTCATAGCTAAATACTGTCGGCTAGGGTATACTTTGTCTAATAAGACTCATCACCCGCTTAGCGCCGTCGCTTCATCAAATAGGTTTTTCCTCTGCATGTAATTACGCTGAGTTCTTTCAAACTCTAACAAGTGTCAAGTCGAAATTATGCATGAAAGGAGCAGAAGTTTCATGCTCTAGCTTCTGCTATGGTGAAGCGGCAGTTCCATCGTTGCCGTCAGGGCGCTGACAATTCGATGCAGGCCCACTTAAGTTTATTCTCAGGACCCAATAATTTGCAACCTATGTTTCTTCTTTTTATTGTTACCCGGCAACTTCCCTCTGCAACAATATAACTGTTAATCCAAGTATTTATCTTTTTTTAATGCTAAAAAAAACCAAATAAATAGCACGAACTTTTTGACCGCACATTGTCATCATATACTTCACCGAAAAAAAACCCAGAAATTTGTACCCAGAAAATTATATTCACCGAAAAAAAACGATTGCTCTTTGCAAAATAGACACAGAAAAAAGTTCGCGCGATTTCCAAGAAATAAAACCGAAAACTACAACCTCTTGTCATAAATCAAACGTAGGACTGCTTTTTGCGGGTAGTGGCGGTGCAAATTTAATATGCGCGAGACCTTAATAAGTTTGTTGCAGAGTTCATCTACATGTTTTTTCGACGTTGTAGTCGATCATAGTGACCTTAGGTGCAGCCTGGAGCAGTGCGTTTAAAATGTTGCATTTTTCCGGCGCTAAGGCAATAATTATTGCGGTAGAGTTTCAGATTTGGCTGTATCAGAGCTCGTTTCAGAGCAACACTAGAACAATTTTTTTTGTGCTTTATAATTGATGATTGAAATTCAGCCTCCTATTAGAATCTCATTGGAACAATGGATTACATATTCTTACAATATTGCCTTTGACATATCCTAATGAATGTAGATATGGATACTCTCGTTTAGCATCAACCGACGTTTTCTGAATTTATGTCTCAAAATTCCGCTTAAATGCTCCTTCAAAGGGAGTAAATGTTACCAGGAAGAGGATATCGTTGACAAGGCAGCTGCCTCAGGCTCTTGATGGACTGCCTACTGCTGTTACTGCCCTTATTGTTCCTTTCTGCTGCTCCAGTGCAGTAAGTGAACCTCTTAAAACGCCGTCATTTAAGCAGGCTTTCACCGTGCGGTTGCTGCAGATGTGTGGTGCATGGTTTAGAGAAACAGTAATCCTAGTTCAGGCAATACACGAACAATAATTTGTGCACTCTTCTGGTCTCAGTCAACTGTGCGCAAGAATGGATCATACGTGCGCTCTTTGAGGAGACTTCTTCTGTTCAAACGCTTGGCCGCCAATATGTCATATCTCCTAAGCTTGCACCTAAACCCCCCTCTCCTCTCCCGCTCCCACATTCACACGGGGGGGCAAAGTCTGATAGGGATGCCACTGTTGCCAGACGATCGAGGTTCTGAGCGCGCCGACGAGGCCGCGTCTGCGCTGGCTTACGCGCCCAGTTTCTTCGAAGTGCATCTTATTCTGATATGACTCACAAGGCGTTTGCCTCTTTACATAACTGCGCCTGTTTCGGTTCTCAACCGGTTTTACTGGTATCAAGCGGTCCCCTCCCTCCCCCTCTTTGTTCCCTGATTCAAGACGCCTCGCAGCATTTCTTTTTCTGACTGAGAGACTCCTCGGTATGACGCATATTTTGTCCTTCAGACCAGAAAAACGTGCGCTCATCACATAGGCCGGAAGAGCTCTATTTCCTCAAAGTACTTGGTGTTCTCATATGGCTCACAAGGCGTTGCCTCCCACCCTATTGCGAAGTTTCCAGGTGTACGAAGAAATAACTGCCAATCGAGGGAGCTTTTGTGCTGGCCGAGAAAAAGGCCACCATCCCCGAGGGGGCCTGGCGCACCTGCGCCAGAGCACGAAGACGTCAGGTTTTGGTGACGTGTACAACCCCCCCCCCCCCCCCCCACTATTCGGGAGGGGTGGATTTCTCTCTCCTCTGAATGCCGCTTAAAGGTGCAGTGAATAGAGTCAAGAGGGTCGGTCATGCCAAAACAGTTAGCTTTGCTAGCCCTTTTTTTTTTTGCTGCTTTAATACTCCACGAACTTCCTCAACAATGCCATCTTCCTGTGATTTTGATCGATCGCCCTTCATCTCATGCTATCAATGCATTTTAATAAAATTGGCTCCTAAGCTCAATTAGCATGCCGCTTTGGAAGAACTGGAGTAACAAGAAGAAAATAGTGCCAGCCCTTAAACGATATGAAGAGTAATGGTAGCGTCCCTCAAAATAAGCGGACACCGTCTTTTCTGACCCCTGATTCGAGCGGCTTCCACCAACTTCAGCCTGTGACTCAATGACAATGATCAGACTTAAAATTTGAAGCTCCAATTAACATGCATTAAACATAGCCGTTAAAGTTAGTGATTTGGAGGCTTCGGAGATGAGCGACCGGTTTATAGCGCCGGACAAAGCGTGAAAAACGTTCATTCCTGTTGGCTGCGACACGTGCTACAATTTTTATCATCAGAAAAAAAGCTCGCCACCGTTTGGAAGAAGTTGAAGTAGCGAGCGTCAGCTGTTTGGTTTACTAGACGAAGAAAGTGCAGAAGAACGCGCCCGTTGCCGAGTTAACACCCCCTCGAGGGGGGGGGGGGGGGGGAGAATCAAGGTAGGCTTAGAATTCGGCTTGCGCTGCGATATGATAGCGCTTCAATTAGTAACTGCATGTATTCAGTTTTTACCTAATATTTCATTGTGGTTTTATTTTCATACCAAAATTCATAAGGTTTTTATTTGCCTACCAAATTCGGTACACTAATGTCCCCGGATGGGTGCCCCTTGTTGTCGGAGTATATATAGTGGAACGAATGTATACACATATGACGGTCCCATTACGGTACAGTCTTCCTCCCGTTAAAGCATATTTCTTGGAGGGAAGAGGGATAGGAGGGCACAACAACGTTTATTGGCCGCCATCTTGGCGGCCACATAGTTCAACCTATATCCACCTTATTGGACCACGACATCGCCATAGACGCGCGGCAGGTGGTTGTTTCTACAATGCTATTGTAGACGGCACTAGAAGTCTCAATGCGGGATGTGTTGCTTTCTAATTGCTGCCACAGATGGCGCTGTGATCTCAGTGACAACGGGGAGTAAGGAGGTTAGCTTTGGGACCACATGGCAATACATGAAATCATTGGGTACAGGGTGATATGGGATGGGCGTCTTTCGAGAGCAGAGAGGCTAGCAGTAAGATAGCATTTGAGGAACGATTGAGAAAAATGGGGAAAAAGCAGTGGGCTAGGAAAGTTTTCAGATATCTGTACTTAAAGAATGTTGACACGAAATGGAGAAAGCGAACTAGAAAATTTACAATCAAATATCTGGACAGCAGTAAGAGGGAAATCAGCAATTATAGGTTAAGAAAAAGGTTAAAGAAACAGAGAATTCTGTGGAAAACAGTTTAAGAAATCGGCACTGGAAACATACAGGACAGAAAATTGCCAAAAAAAATATCTATGGTAATTGTAGGGGAAGCTCTTTGTTGTTTGTGGCCAGGACTGGAGTTTTTGGACTAAGACGTATAGAGTCTGGTACCACGAGTTAGACGCGTTGTGCATTACGTGCGGAGAGGAGGAGGAAACGGCTGAACACTTGATACTTTTCTGTAAAGGGCTTCACCCTACAGTGGAAAGCAGCAGGGCTCACTTACCCAATGCATTAGGGTTTGTGGATAGTGAAGGTAAAGTAGATTTTAAGAGGGTAGAAGTAACCAAGCGAAGGTTATACGATTGGTTGCTAAAAGCAAGACAGGAGTAAAATTTCACAAGACATGGCTAGGTGGCTTCAGCCACCACCCGATTTAAAGGGTTCAGCCGTATTCATCCATCCATCCTTCCATCCGATAGCAGAACCCACGAAATCTCGAAACGTGATGAGTAAGAGCTCACGCTGATAAAAGATTTAGACAAGCTCTCGCAATTCACTGCATTCAGATCCAGGCCAATTTCCTTTCCATAGCGACGCTGGTTATTTTGGGTTCACTTTATTGTTATTTATTTTCTCGCTATAGAAAGTGACCAAACTTATTAGGGCGTAACACAGTTGCGAAGCCTGGTCACCCAAAATGGCACATTCAGTTTTGAAGCGAGAAACGAAACGATGCAGAACAAAACCTTCAGTCATTAAGACCAGAATTGTAAGTGGGCAGAAATATGCTGCTCGGGTACTCACCAATGGTTTTGTAAAATGTATGCAAAATGAATTACCGGCGGTTTTAAAACATGATGAGGGTCTTGATATGGGCGAGTAATATTTTTAATGATCGAAGGCTGAATGCTTAAAATTATGCAAAAAAATTTCGCGATAAACAAAAACGTAAAATCAGCTAACAAGTGGTCTTCCCTGAACGAGCTACACTTCTTGCCTGTTATGTCGCTTAGATCTACTTCTAAGCTTTACCGTAAATTTTGCTTGTTTTGTTCTTCCTTCTTTTGCGTTGTATTCTGCTGTCTTTTTTTCAATATGTTCAAGAAATCTTAAACATGTTAATGTGTCCCCCATATTAAAAGCCTTGGGGTGTAAAGGAGAAAAAATGAAATTCTGAAAGAAATATCAGTAGGTATAAAGTTTACGAGAAGCAGCGATGACTTAGCAGTCTGTTCAAATCAATGGATTGGTGTTCGAATCACAGGTCCATTTAAATGGTCCACCGGGTAAAAATATTAGAGCGTTTGTGGTCATTCACTGCTGGCCTGCTTCAGTTCCTAAGGCCGGCGACCTCAGCCAAAAACGCACCCTGTCACAAGAACTGGATTTCGACCCCTGATTACTTACACACCACATAAATCTCGGCCCCACTCGCCTAGCAACTGCGAAGCCACTGAAGAACGCTGCAGTCAGAAGTGCTATGCACTGGAGGGTGCTAAAAATCTGTCTTCATGCAGGCGGACTCAGGAAATGAACCTGGAAACGCTGAACTCTAGAGCCTTATCCAAAGACGTTAGAATCTTGGCTGTTTGAACAACAAGATGGTACTAAATGGTTGGTCATTGGACTAAGCGAAAAGGACAGTTGAAACATATACAGAGGTAGAGGGCTTCCATGCATTATGCTATCAGGGGTTTATGAAGCGACTAGCCATAGGAAGGAGATTTTTGAACAACCAGGGTATAGCTGGCTGCATAGTTCATTTCTATACCATTAATTAGAGGGTGGTAATTGCAATATCAGGCATGAAAAACGGTACAAATTTAAGGTGGTACTTCCCAGTTGCCCGCGTCAGTACTGATGACCAGATAGTCGTAAGAGTCTGAAGACAATTGCGACCGACAGCGAGTAAGGTTTAAACATAGCACACTGTTGATAGGTGACATCGATGCCAACGTAGGTAAGAAGTAGCAGGATACCAGGCAATGGGTGACTCTGCTGTAGCTTCTAGAAATAGCAATCAGGAATTATTGGCAGAGGTTTCAGAATGTATAATTTACAGATAAAGACCTTCTGCCGCAAACAGATGTGCCAGACGCGCACATCGAAAAACTCGAACGGCGAGGATAAATATGGAAATTACTTCATACTGTGCGCACATCCTGACATCATGAAATATATGTAGGTACTAGGCGAGCTGAGACGTAATGACATTAGGATGGTAAGATCTAAAACTAGCCGGCATATTCACAGAGAACGGAAAAAACCTGTAATCAAGGAACCCATCAACAAGTTATCGGAAAGAAGGAAAATTGAGGAATCTAGTATATCGGTATAGAACAGATATTCTGATTTACCCGAGCATTACCATCTTATTCTTCAAGCAATGAATGACAATGCCAGAGATATCATTAGGAAGTGCGCAAAAAAAAAATGGTGAATAGGACGGAAAGGATGCCGGTAAGCTATTTCAGTGACAAAAGTTCTGATCAAAAAATGTTGAAGTGTGAAAGCCTTTAATGTCACAGAGAGGATAGGGCACAGAGAGTTAATCAATTGGAGGTAAAGAAAGGGGCATAACTAAATATAATATGTACTGAGTGGAGGATGCTCTAAACACTGGAGGTAGACGAAGAGCTTTCAAGAAAAAAAATTGGCTGTGGCTTAGCACTGGTTGAACCTGGAGTTACGCGATCGCTACAGCTGGCCGAGTGGAACTTGGTCACGTGACCAACCACGTGACGAACCACGTGATCAGCCACGACGCCGCGCCGCCGGCAGCTGTTCCACACCACGTGACCAATCACGCGACAGCGTGGCGGTGCAGCAACAGGATGGCGCACCGCCACAGGGTTGCGCGGCGCCACGCTGAAGGCTCGAAATGCTACCGTAATGGAGCTATCGCTAAAAAACTAGAGCAAAATGAGATATGCATGCTTAGAGACAAGAAGAACAATGGCATCCTTACAGCAAAATTCTCGGCCAGTGGGGTCCAGCGTCCCGGCGCCATACCCGATTATGGAACCAGTATGGATGGCGCTGTAGGCTGGGGCGCGGCCTATTAGGACGCTTTGCACCATCCCGTACTGGTTGCAGAACGAAAAAAAACGACGACGTGGGCTAAAAACTATCAAATACAACGAAATAATTCGCGTACAATGAAAACGTAAACAAGAAAACATACGGAAAGAAATCAGGTGACGGCAGGGCTTTCACCAGCAACCTAAAACAATCGGAGTAAAACGCTAACCACTGTACCAAGGGGACAATTTTTTTCTCTGTCCCCTTCAAGCGCCATGGTTAAACCTGCTGAAAGGAAAAAAATCTTCTTTTGAATAAATAACGAGCATTACACTAAGTAGAAGTGGTGTGAAAAAAATTACGCAAAAAATATTCATATTTAAGCGTATTTTACTCGCGTCCACATTTGTGAACATAGCGTCATAAATCTGATACATGAACATAAACACTGCTGCATTTGCTTGCCTTTTCTAACTGATCGTTGAACATGAATAAATGTTTAGCTCCGCAGAAATATACAGTTCATAGAACTATTCTGCAGTTCATGACTTATCAACAGATAAAAACAGATAAAACCAGTAATTCTGTGACAACAGGCAGATGAATATTCGGTATTTCCAGCCCCGAACGCGGCTTTTAGATGTGCAGCCTTCACGTCGGCACCGTTGTGTAGTTAATGTGTTCAGAAACTGGGGCCAATTGTTGCTTCCATCATATGTAACGCTTCAAGTCCGGCTGCATCGAAAGGGTCTCGACTGATCTGAGCACAGGTGGTGAAGGCGAGAGAGATAGCATTTTGCGGCCAGCTTTACACATGGTTTTTCAAAAATGAGAAATCTTTTTTAAAGGTCGCAGTTTGACCACTTCATGTCAGAGACCTGAAACAAACTGTCCCCTCGCTCTACGCTCTCGAACCCCCTCTGTGATGCGAAAGCCTTGAGGGTAAAATAAATTAAATGAAATGAATGTGCTGATTATTGTTTTGTAGCCTTGCAGCTTAGCGGCCAGCTCTGAATTGACCATGGTGTA